>NC_064811.1:77122874-77440946 GCF_023721935.1 Panthera uncia | reverse complement strand
TGTGTGTGTGTGTGTGTGTGTGTGTGTGTGTGTGTGTGTGTGTGTGTGTTTCCCTTCTCTTCTTTCACCTGTCCCCAGATATAAAGCACAGCTGCTTAGTGTTTTAATTTTTTTTATGAGAAGCAGCAGTTTTTGATAATCTCAGGAAGCCCTTTATAACAGACTTCATACATGGAGAATTTTCACAAGACAAAGGGTTGGTGTGAATGTTCACACAACTAGTCTGTAAAAATAAATAAATACAATGAAACTCCACATATAGACACTGTTTTATCAGCAAATGTCACAGTACAGTGAAATCAGACTGTATTCTTACTGAAACCCTTTCCTTCTGTGTGCTCTATCTAGAGTATTACAGCAAAATCAGAGGATACTAAATGTGCATGGCATGACAGAAGATGCTTAAATTATGGAAGTAAAGAGGATGAGCTTTAGTGATCATAGAAGATAAAACCAATGACATATTTAGACACAGAAACAATTCTCTACTAGTCCAACGGAAATATATGAAATTGTAACACTCTTCCTGTGTAACATAAAAAGCCTTAGTTACAGAGGCATTCTTTCATCTGATCATCTCATTCTACATGTCTTATTATAGTCACCCCTTATTATAGTGGTTAGGTCTGCAACTACCAAATATCCTGAAAAGTGAAAAATTTGAGCAAATTGTGAGTTACCTTAAGGATTATGCCAAATGAAACATTCAAATTCAACCTTAACCAAAATTACAAAACTTATGCTTATCCAGATGACTTAAAGCTCATTAAGAGGACCAATCAGCAGGGCACCTGGGTGGCTCAGTTGGTTGAGCAGCCGACTTCGGCTCAGGTCACGATCTCACTGTTCCTGGGTTCGAGCCCCATGTCAGGCTCTGTGCTGACAGCTCAGAGCCTGGAGCCTGTTTCAGATTCTGTATCTCCCTCTCTGTCTCTGCCCCTCCCCCATTCATGCTCACTCACACTCTCTCTCTCTCTCAATTTTTTTTAATTTTAATAAAAAAAAAATAGGACCAATCGGATTCAAAGAGTCACCATCATTTTTACCCTGAGGTCTCCCAAAAGTTTATAGTGGAAGCACTTCAAAGTCCTCAATACATCTCATGAGCACCTCTACCAAAGATGTGTAGGAAAAAGGAAGAGAGAGGAAGTTCAAAAGAAGTAGGTACTCTTTTAGAAACACTTGTTTAAAAAAAAAGATTTTCAATTTTTTGTTAAAATGGTGTGTGTATATATATATATATATATATATATATATATATAAAATCAGAAATTGACAACACCAAATGTTTACATCACTCTAGGAATTTAGGCAAAAAAAAAGTTATAAAATTATTCATGATACTTTACCTTCTGCCCCTTGAATAAAAAAAAAATCCTGCTTCACTTTATACTGGTTATAGAACATTATCCCTTTTTGTGGGTTTCTACGTTATCTCTTTCTGAAGTTGATACAAATAGAAATAGCTTGTGCGAAGTAAGCTTGAAGTTTTTCTGAACTGTGTAAGAACCTGTAGATTACCTCATTTTAGTAATCTATAGAAAATATCAAAGAGCTATCAATCCTAGAGTAGGTGCTTATGATGTCCTTACAAAGTCCTTACAGTAGTGTATAATTCTTAGTGTTCCTTTAAGAACTGGCTTCTAATTATCTCATTGGGCTGTTTTCCTACTATTCTCCCGTGTCCTCATCCTGTTCCTCAACATGCCTCACGTGTTCCAGGTCAGAGCTTTGTATCTCCTATTCGTCTGCCTAAAATATTCTTCCCTTAGATATCCTCCTTCATCTCCTTTTAGACCTGTCTCAAGTCTCAGCTCAGCAAAGCCTACCCTGCTGCTCTATTTACCACCACAACCACCCTACCTGACCCGACTGGACATCCACTTCCCACCATTCTAATGAGATGTTTCTTGCGAAGTTTAATAAATCCAGTCAATTTTTCTTACTCTGCTTTTTTTCACCCCACAGCACTTATCACCTTCTAACTACTTATAATTAACTTATTTACTATGTTCATTAACAACCTGGTGCCCCTCCTCCCTGCAGAACATAAAGATCCCAAGGGCACTGATCTTTGTCCATTTTGCTGACTTCCATACTCAAAGCATTTAAAACAGTTACTATGTAGTAGGTGTTCAATAAATCTTTTTTTGAAAGTAGTTCCTTTCACAAGTCCTACCTTTCTCTTCCGAAAGCAACTGACCCTTGATGTCACCAATTATTGTCATCCCAGTTACATCTTCCTTGTAAATCTCTAGCCCTCTGGATTCTACCCCCAGCATTCTAATAAAATTCTTCTTTCAAAGATCAACAAATTCAAAGAAATGTTCTTAGCCTTCATTCATTCCATCCTAAGCAACACTGAGCACTGCAACCACTCCCTTCTTAAGGGCCTCATTCAGTTAGAAGTAAACTGAATAAATACAATTTACTAGGAACTCACTGGAAGCTTTTCTTTTGGTTTTCATGATGAGGGCCTATACATCCAAGTTTCTTCCTCTTGTGTTCCCACAAATATAGGTGATGATTCTTCCCCAAAGATCTCTTCTTCAAACATGTTCCCTTAGAATGTCAGGGCTTCAGCTAATACCACTTTGACTACCAAGCTAAATCTTTTTCTGAACCTCCACCCCATATTTCCAACTGCCACTGCCTGTTTAACTATTACTAGGTCTCCTACAGCAGTGCAAATCTTGCCTCTCTCAACTCTGCAGATATTACAATACTTTGCAGCCAACTAGCCTTAACCCCTTCTCACTTCCTGTATATTGGCACTTCCCATTTGTTTGAGGCAGAATTCTCCAAAACAGAAGTTTAAAAACCCAGATTTTCACTTTCTTTGCCCATCCTGTAGCAAGGACACAGGTATGTGATTGAAGCCCTCCCAATAGCTATACCTGTCCCAAACTTTACATGGAGCGAAGGACCTCAGGGCATTCACTGTGACCAGTGATGGGAGCAGGGCAGCCACACGGCCAGTACTAGTGGCAACATCCAGATCCAGCATTGATGGGAACAGCCTAAGTCAGCAACTACCCTAAAGTGTGGTGGCAATGGTGTCCTTATTACAGGATAAATCCTAAGATGAAATTTTAATTATTGTTCTAGGCTGTGTCTCTTCAAGACCTGGTTCCCATATCTTCCTGGAGCGATATTTGCTATGAACTAGCAAAGAGCCCCTTAATAACTGTGTTTTCTATGTAAATGAATCACAATTGGTTTCTGTTGCTTTCAAATGAGAAATCTGGATGACTATACCCAGCAAGACCCAACTGGCCCTCTCAGAAGAAATAACTGTTTTCTCCTCTAAATGTCCACAGCATCTTATCAGTATTACTTCTATGACATTTATTCTTTCCCCTGTATTTGAATCATTTATGCATGCTATCATCCCCACTACATGTTACATTTCCTTGAGGTAAGGTGCCTGTCATTTGTCTTTGTCCATGCTTTTAACACCTGCTTTCTTGTCCGTTTCAGCTATCCTTCAAAAACAAACAAAAATATTGCAGGCATGTTCTTTCTGGCTGAGGGATGTGCGTGAGATTCCTCTTTCTTTGCTCTTAATCTGACAGCGTCCCACCATTCTATTCCTCCATGACTTTTAGAAGGTCTCTAGTGTCTCCCCAAGATTCTTTTAGGTCATTCCCTCATCTCTATGTGGAAAGGTCCCCCTTTCTCTTTGCTTCAGCAGCACGTATAGATCATCACCAAGGTTGACAAGACCATTCGATGGGGAAAGGACGGTATTTCAACAAATCGTGTTAAGAAAACCGGGTATCCACATTTAAAAAAAAATGGACCCTTACTTTACAACATATACAACAATGAACTCAAAATGGATAAAAAACTAAATGTAAGAACTAAAACCATAAAACTCTTACAAACAAACAAACACACATAGAAAAGAAGCTTTATGTTATTGCATTTAGTAGTGATTTATTGGATATGACACCAAAAGTACAGGCAATAAATCAAGGAGATAAATTGGGTCACATCAAAATTTAAAACTTGTATGCAAAGGATTCAATCAACAACATGAAAAGGCAATCTCTGAAATGAGATAAAATTTGCAAATCATATACCTAATAAGGGATTATCCAGAATATATAAAGAATAGCTTTAACTAGGCAACTATAAAAACAAACAACCCAATTAAGAAATAGACAAAGGACATGAACAGACCTTTCTTCAAAGAACATATACAAAAGGCCAATAAGACATGAAAAGACACTCAAAATCAATTATCCGCTAGGGAAATACAAATCAAAATCACAACAAGATATCATCTCACACCCAATTGGATGACTACTACCAAAACAACAACATCATCAAGTATTGGCAAGGTTGTGGAGAAATTGAAACTTTGTGCACCGTTGGTGGGAAGGTAAAAGGATACAGCTGCTATGGAAAACAGTAGGAAGTCTACTCAAAAGATTAAAAATAGAATTACCATGTAATCTAGCAATTCTACTTCTGGGTGTATGTCCAAATGAATTGAAAGCACAGTTTTGAAAAAATATTTATACTCTCATGTGCACAGCAACATTATTCACAATAGCCAACAGCTGGGAGCAACTCAAATGTTCTTCAAAAGATGAAAGGATAAACAAAATGTGGTATATACATACAATGAAATATTAGTCAGCCTTGAATAGGAAGGAAATTCTGATACATACTATAAAATGGATGAATCTTAAAGACATTATGCTAAATGAATTAAGTCAGTAACAAAAAAATAAGTATTGTTGTGATATTCTTATGTTGAAGCCATAACCCCCAATGTGATGACATTTGGAAGTGGGGCCTTTGGAAGATAATTAGGTTTAGGTGAAGTCATGAGGCCATAAAGTGCGGTCTCCAAAATGGGATTAGTGGCCTCACAAGAAGAGAAAAAGAGGAGAAGAGTGAGCTCTCTTATGTTCTCTTTTTCATCTGCCATGTAAGGATAATAAGAAGGCAGCTGTCTACCAGTTAGGAAGAGAGCCCTTACCAGAAACTAAATCTTCCTGCACCCAGATCTTGGACTTCCTGGTCTCCTGAACTCTGTAAAATAAATGGCCATTATTGAAGCCATTCAGTCTACTGTATTATTATAGCTGCCTCAGCACACTATGAGTTTCAGCTTTGCAAAGACAAAGAGGTCTAGAGATTGACTGGCCAACAATGTGAATGTACTTAAAACTACTGAACTGTAACACTTAAAAATGATTAAAACAATTAAGTTTTGTGTTGTGTATAGTTCCTCACAATTAAAGTTTCTTGTAAGAATTGTGTTTTCCTTAAAAAACAATAAGACCTTTGTGCACACCAGGCTTCAAGGATACCATATCCCAGCATGGACAAATCAGAGTTGGTTTCTTATTCCTGCCCCATTCCCATCCACTCCCATGCTCTCAGTGTGATTCGCTGCTTAAAATCCTGCAAGTGCCCCATAACATCCTCTGTGTACGATCCAAGCCCTGGGAACAGAAGCATCTTCCCCACCTAATTTTCGAATTCCATCTCTTGCCACCATTCTCCATGCATTCCATGTTCCAGACATAACTCTCCACTTCCAACTACAACCCTCTTATATGCCATCTTTTGTCTCAGCTCTCTTCAGTTCAATAAAACCTCATTGAACAAGACCCATGTGCTGAACACTATGAGACAAGATACATTAAGAAAATGCTTCTATTATCAAGAACGTAAAAGTCTAGGGGAAGGACACTCATAAAGAGAGTGTTATATACTTTAGCACTGACACATAGTTAAATGTTGATTAATGTATATATGGATGAATGTTGATAAATATATATATGTATACTTTATATGCATACTTCTTGAATTCTGCTTCTTAAATTTCTTTCATATTTTCAACAGTTTTCAAATCAATGCACCATGCTTGGATATTTTTAACTTCGTATTAGTAAGTTCAATTTTTCTTAATATTTGGTCTATAAATGGATTTCCTAAAGTAGAAATAATGGATATCTAGTATCTTTTTACATAAAAACACAATTTTGGAAGCACAGATTTACTACCAAGCAGTAGGTCTTCAAATTTTTTTTAAAGGTTAGGATTATGATGAGTTTCCTTGAGAGTACAGATAACATTTTTACAGCAAAGGGGAAAAACTGCAGGTACATTTCTTAATAGCCCATTTACCATTTTAAAACTTAGGTAATTTTGCTTCTTTTATGGTTTCATAATTAAAGTTTCTCCTGCCATTTAGAGTAAACACAATTCCAGCCATGGGAGACAAGAATGACCAGTTCAAGTTCAAGGGTTCACTGCACATGAATATCCATAAATGCCCTTGACAGTCTTGGTGGTATAATGAACCTTGCAATTACTCAGCAGGCCATCACCACAATACATGAACATAATGCCTCCAACGTCAAACGACAAAACATTATACAAATAATACCAACCAACTGTTATAGTTCACATAGGGCTTTTGGAAACTAATTAAATTGCAACAGTTCCTCTTAAATCTTTTTCAGTTTGCAGGGAGTTTTGGTTTACTGAGCTATGTTTATGGCAAATAATTAATAGAAAAAGGTGTTGGCATTTTATACAATTGGGAGATGCCAATTAGCAAAACCCTCCTTCAAAATGACACCAGTTAATTCCAGCATGAGCCCTCAGAGGGAAATAGCCTTTCTCTTAAACAAATGCTAGTGCCTCATTGTCTTTGGGAATGTCTCCAATCATCCTATATATAACCTCCTGGGGTAAATGCTTCTGGCCCTGCTTTCCTATTGCCTCTGCAGTGAAGAAATGATCTTCATTAAGTTAGTTCATTTGAATAATAGTGTGCTTTCCTTTCCTCTGGTGGCTCTCCAACTGTGGAAAGTTTGTCTCTGCAAGACAATCTCTCTGACACAGTAAAAAGTACCATGAAGTAAAAAGTAATACACAGATAAAAGATCATTAATTATTAGCACCCCTAATAAAAAGCATAGAACATACTAGACAATATATGTGTATGTGCACATAAAGCAGGCATCTCATTACCAATTTAATTATATGAGCAGTCTGGGAATGAAAGTACAAGACAAAGTGAAAATATGTACATTCTATTTATGGTAATTATTTTAACTCAGGTTTTCCCAATATATAAGCTGATGACGGCTGATGTTAAAGTACACTGGAATATAGATAAGTAAGTTCATGATGTTTAACTTGGTAAATAGCTACCCTGTGCTAGTTTCATCACAAAGGGTTTATTGTTATTCCAGACATCTTCAGAATAGGCTTGACATGATGGTTCAACATTTATCATTCAGTTCAAAGGAAATATGAATACTAAAGCAAGCTGGGTTTCCCTCTCAGAATCACATACTGAGGAAAAAGCAGGTAAGATTTGGTCATGAGAAATGGAGAAATTTTGTTTTTTTTTTTCCCCTCCTCTGTTTTTAATCTGATAACTTCAGGTAACTAAATTAGCATTTAGGACTCCAATAAATTAACCCATGAATCAAATGGTATTTCTACTTCTAACTTTACTTTTGATTTTTTAACAAAGCAAAACATAAAAAAATAAGTTAACCGGAAAACAGATTTTTCTGGTCTTAGAAACAAGTATTTCTTTTTATGTTTTACAAACAAATCAAGCTGATCTTCTGACCTTAAAAAAGTCCTGCTCTTCTTTTAATTGGCCACAGAAAAAGAAGCAAGAACCTGAACTACTGGAAAACTTTAAGTATTAAGAAAAATCTGACATCCATATTTAAAAAGCACAGACTTTTTTATATCTATAACTACAGTACACTGTACTAGATTTTAGACAAACGAGATTCAGAATAATTATGATAATTACCATTTTTCTTTAAAATAATACAGACATTCTGGGGAAAACTCCTAATGCTATCTAACAGTTATATGAACATTAAAGGGAAATTTTTTCAGGAAAACAAAAAATCCTCGTAACGATACTGAGAACATCAGATATAAAATACCTGGAGTAAGAGATGGTGAGAAATCATGCTTAAAGTGGACAGAGTCAGTATGGACAGAAAGTTCCTTTGTAACTTGATAAAGGTCCAGTTTCACAACTGTGTTCTGAAGTCCATACTTTTCTGTAATATTAGGATTGTTCCTAATATTATAATTTGGGTCTGAATTTCTGATTAAAATTACAGAATCAAATAGGTCATCTATATGACGAAAATGTTACACAAGATTCATATATTTACCTCCATATAATACATAAAGTTATGTTCTATAAAATGAGCTAAGATATACCATACATAATGACTATACAAGGCACATAAAAATGCAATCATAAATCTGTGCTGGTTATAATAAAACCTAAACAAATATTTAACAATTGTGTCTGCTATCTTAAAACAGGTTATTAAGACTGCTTCAAATTCACAGCACAAATTTGAGCAGTTTCCTTTCTCTTGATAAACCATGGTAAACCAAGATACTAAAAGACCATTCCAGTGAGCTGAGATTTTGAGTATAGTTCTACAACAGATATTTAAAAAGTGATTCCTAATGAAGATGGCATTTCTGAACATCACTTTGAAATTTAAAAATCCACTCCGAAATTCATCCCACTTCCTCTCCTCTGATTAAGTGGATTTGAACCCACTGAAGAAGCAACTTCTGGAAACAATTAATATGCATAATGCAGAGCGTATCAGGATACCTCACACTTGCACAAAAATGAATGAATGAATCAATGAAAGAAAGCAACCAAGCCAGTCAGTAAGGCAAGCCATTAACCATTTTTAATCCTTACAAGAAATATTTTCTGTTCCCAAATCATTAAGCCTTTCTTAATTCCTCTCTCTCTCTCAGGTCTCATATCCATTTCATTATATCATGACCTGGAAGTACCATATCCAAAATATATCCCAAATAGAACCACTCTCACCACTACCACTGCAAAAACTCTAGACCCAGTTGCCATCACGTATCTTGCAGAAAGCTGTGTAACAGTTTCCTCTTTAACTCATTGATTCCACTATGTCCTGCCACAAACTGAGCTCTCCAATCAGCAACCAAAGTGACACCTACGGAGGTGTAAATCACATATTACTTCTCTGCTTAAAACTTCCATTTATAAACAAAACCATACTCATTACTCTGGCTTTCATAATTTGGCCTCTGCCTCTTCTTTGACCTCACTTCCTTATCTTTTCCCCCTTTTTCCAAAATGTGCCCTGAATGCTGGTTTTCTGTCTATCCCTCAAACACACCACTAATTTCCTTTCACAGTCCTTATACCTGATCCTCTATCTTATTCCCATTATTTAGATTTCAGTTCCATGACCATTCTAAGAAAAGTAACCACCAACTTTTCTAACTCATTTTTTCTTCAGATCATTTCTTTCTATCTAGTTGGATAATCTTTCTCTACATATTGATGTATTTGTTGTCTACCTCCTCTTGAATGCGGATACTTTGAAAGCAGATATTTTGTTATGCTCAGTTGCAATGTCCAAAGCATCTATAACTATGCCTAGAACACATGAGGCACAGTTGACATTTATGGAATGAACAAAGGAAGCTGGATTATCTGTGTTCATATTGTATTCACAGATACAATAAACCTTTGTGTTCTGGAATGGCTTGGACCACAGACTGAGTAACCAGGCAGGCAACCTTCATAGCAGCAGAAACAGTGGGTTACAGAGGAAGGAGGCCGAAGGGCTACCCCTCTCCCATTACCATGAGGCTTCTTAAGCATTCCCTCACACTGACCTGAGAAAGAGATGGTTGGTAGAATCCTAGGAATGGGAGAAACCTCAAAAGGCTGAGACATTCACCCAGCGGATAAAATTTTCATCTGAAATGTATAAAATATTTTTAATTGTCAAGATCAATCATCTCTCATCATCAAAAAGAAAAAGAAAGTTTTCTAAAAACAAGATGGATAAGTTGGACCCTGAATAGCCAAAGCAATCTTGAAAAAGAAAACCAAAGCAGGAGGCATCACAATCCCAGACATCAAGCTATACTACAAAGCTGTAATCATCAAGACAGTATGGTATTGGCACAGGAACAGACACTCAGGTCAATGGAACAGAATAGAGAACCCACAAATGGATCCACAAACATATGGCCAACTAATCTTTGACAAAGCACAAAAGAATATCCAACGGAATAAAGACAGTCTCTTCAACAAGTGGTGCTGGGAAAACTGGACAGCGACATGCAGAAGAATGAACCTAGACCACTTTCTTACACCATACACAAAAATAAACTCAAAATGGATGAAAGACCTCAATGTAAGACAGGAAGCCATCAATATCCTTGAGAAGAAAGCAGGCAAAAACGTCTTTGATCTTGCCCGCAGCAACTTCTTACTCAACATGTCTCCGGAGGCAAGGGAAACAAAAGCAAAAATGAACTACTGGGACCTCATCAAAATAAAAAGCTGCTGCACAGTGAAGAAAACAATCAGCAAAACTAAAAGGCAACCGACAGAATGGGAGAAGATATTTGCAAATGACATATCAGATAAAGGATTAGTATCCTGAATCTATAAGAACTTATCAAAATCAACCCCCAAACAACAAATAATCCAGTGAGGAAATGGGCAAAAGACATGAATAGACAATTCTCCAAAGAAGACATCCAGATGGCTAACCGACACATGAAAAAATGCTCAACATCACTCATCATCAGGGAAATGCAAATCAAAACCACAATGAGATACCACCTCACACCTGTCAGAATGGCTAACATTAACAACTCAGGCAACAACAGATGTTGGCGAGGTTGTGGAGAAAGAGGATCTCTTTGCATTGTTGGTGGGAATGCAAGCTGGTGCAGCCACTCTGGAAAACAGTATGGAGGTTCTTCAAAACAGTAAAAATAGAACCACCCTATGACCCAGCAGTTGCACTACTAGGCATTTACCCATGGGATACAGGTGTGCTGTTTCGAAGGGACACATGCACCCCCATGTAATAAACATAGCAGCACTATCCACAATAGCCAAAGTATGGAAAGAGCCCACATGTCCATCGATGGATGAATGGATAAAGAAGATGTGATACACACACACACACACACACACACACACACACACACACACACTGGAGTATTACTTGGCAATCAAAAAGAATGAAATCTTGCCATTTACAACTACATGGATGGAACTGGAGGGTATTATGCTGAGTGAAATTAGTCAGAGAAAGACAAAAATCATATGACTTCACTCATATGAGGACTTTAAGAGACAAAATAGATGAACATAAGGGAAGGGAAACAAAAATAATATAAAAACAGGGAGGGGGACAAAACAGAAGACACTCATAAATACGGAGAACAAACTGAGGGTTGCTGGAGGGGTTGTGGGAGGGGGGATAGGCTACATGGGTAACGGGCATTAAGGAATCTACTCCTGAAATCATTGTTTCGCTATATGCTAATTTGGATGTAAATTTTAAAAAATAAAAAATAAAATTTTAAAAAAGATGGATACATTGTTACATATTCCTTAATTACACAAAAAATATGCAGTATGCAAATACGGACTCTAAAATATTAGCTACTATAAGAATCATTATTATTCAAGTAGCTAAGAGTGTTGGCCCCGTGGGCTAAATTATAGACAGTTTCAGCAATTCTGAATTCAACAGTACTATTAATAAGTTGTGTCATTTTGCTGGATTTTAAAATAGAATTTTTAGTATGGTCTGAGGGAAAGTGCCTCAGATTAAGGGTCACAGATCTCCCCCAGATTAAGGGTCACAGATCTCCCCCCTCCTGCAATTAACCCTGCTTAGTATTGGTTCTTGCCATAAAATGGAAATCCCCTTATGCCACACAATATTGTCCCACTGAATAAATGACATATCACATGTGAAAGATACTGCACAAAATTAAAGTCCTTACATTAGAACCTCTTGTAAATATACTTCTCATTCATGTGTATAAACATGCATCTATTACAGTACATTTTGTGTGAGAGGTATGTTTCATTTACGGCATATGTTTCAAAGCCAGGGAACCCGAAAATGTATTACACAAATGCATATAAACACATTTTAAAAGAAGTAAGTGTTGAAGGTTGCCATCACTGCTTCTAGAACGGAAGTTAAGTTCAAGGGTCTCTGACATAAGAGCTGGAAAGAACATATAAATTTAAAACATTTTACCATACTAGAAGTTTTGCTGGCAGTCATATGCTGTATAGGAGAAGGCAGAGGTCTCTAAGGAGAGAGAAGAAAGAGTATGGAGGAAAGTTTTGGGTGTGTGTGTGTGTGTGTGTGTGTGTGTGTGTGTGTGTATTTAAACGGAAACATGGTAGGTTTCATTTATTTTGAGCCCTATGGGCTTTTCATTGGAAATGGGAAATACTCTCACATTAAGGAGAATGAAGTTAGTGGCAATTTTACTATAAAGATACACTGTGCTCATGGAAGGAAAGAAAGCATTTCAAGTTTTCCTCAATTATAACCTCAGAGTATGACCAGTTAACAGGGTAGTTTCCACTCACTCTCTCTCTCTCTCTATATATATGTGTGTGTATATATATATATATATATATATATATATATATATATTTAACCTGAGCTCCAAGACATTATTGGTGATCCAGAACCCAGTCCTTCCTGGAATAAATCAGGTTGTTTTCTTTCCCTCTATCATACTGAAAACAGACTTTGTATTACATCTTTCCAATTCATTTAAACTAACAGTGGTAGTTGTATGACATATACTATTTTAGTATCGGTTTCATAAAGTCACATTTAGAACTTAATTCTCAAAGTATTTTTATAAACTCAGATTTCAGAAATTGCATTGCTGCCTCAGAAATGGACTCCATAGGGGCACGTGCTTATAAACATCACAGAAATAAACATATTTTCCTGTCAGAGAATAGAACATTAAAACTCTGGACTGGGCATATCACGTGATTTTTTAAAGACTAAATAAAAGTTCATCTGGAACTTTAGTACAGTTTTCTTCAATTTCATATTTTGTTTCAAATAGTAAACATCTGCCAAAATTCAGAGGAAAAAAACCCCTGCTCAATGATTATATATGATTGCTACTATCATTCAGAAAAAAGAAAAAAAAAAGTACACTGTAACAGAATCTGAGAAATGTCAATTAAGGTAGTTTTTTAATCAATGTGGTTAGAAAACACATCTGTTTTGAAATACTTACCTACTACTAACAGTGCACAAAAAGACATTTTCTAACAGTCACTACTAAGACTTGCTTCCAAATGGGGAGTTTTCATATTTTCTTTCCAATAAAACAAAGTGGCCCTTTAACAACCATATGGCCCTGTGCTCTAAAAGAAGTTTCATTCAGCATCTATTTTTAGACATAGGTTTCCTTATAAAATATACTGCAGTCACCAAGCTGAATGAGCCCTCATGTTTCTGTGGACAAAGCCTCCTGCCATCCAACAAGTTCCCTACAGCACTGCGGGCCTCAGCACTGGTCCCATTTCTCCTCTCCCAGGGAATAAGACATTAAAAAAAACTACTAAATTATGTGCCAAACAAGTTACTTTTCATTTCTTTAGAAAGCTATTTTGGGGGAATATATAGGTTAACCGAAATCTTTCTCACTTCTCACATATTTAGTATATATTAATTTTCTGTTGAGCTCTTTAAATACAACATGCTTTGCCAATAATACCTAAGAACAGATCAGCTCAAAATGCAAACATGTCTATTTCAGCCAATGTTCAAACAGCACTAACAATGTTAATGTTAAATTTCTTAGGTACAGTGGTGAGTTCAGAAACATTTTTACACGCCATCATTTACATATGCTTTACATATATTACATAAAGTATTATATAACTTTAAATTTTTTACATTGTATATCTTCCCTATGATATAAGGAAGTCAACAAGAACTGATTTAGCAACTTTTGAACAGCAGAACACCAAAAAAGGACACTTGGTATATACTACTCAGCATATATTTAGTTGCATTCTTATCATTAAAGAAAAACAATAATGAGCCAATAAAATTTAAACTGTTTAATTTGGAATCAAGCTCTTGTTTTGATAATAAATAAATGCCTGGTTTAAATCTTTCTCTACTTATCACAGGTTGACAAAAATCACATAGGAATAAAAGAAGAGGAAAAACTTTTCAAATCAGATGAACTGAGGCCTGAATTTAGCTGCTAGGTTAAAATCTTTCTGAAAATTTCTAGGGGCTCCTGGTGGCTCAGTCAGTTGAGCATGTGACTCTTGGTTTCGGCTCAGGTCTTGATCTCGGGGTTTGCAAGTTTGAGTCCTGCATCGGTCTCCACACTGACAGTGCAAAGCCCACCTGGGATTCTCTCTCTCTCTCTGCCTCTCCCCTCCTTGTGCTCTCTCTCTCTCTCTCTCTCTGTGAAGAAGAAGGAGAAGGAGGAGGAGGAGGAAGAAAAAGAAGAAGAGGAGGAGGAAGAGGAGGAGGAGGAGGAGGAAGAAAAAGAAGAAGAGGAGGAGAAGAAGGAGAAGGAGGAGGAGAAGGGGAAGAAGGAAGAAGAAAAAGAAGAAGAGGAGGAGGAGGAGGAGGAGGAGGAGGAGGAGGAGGAGGAGGAGGAAGAAGTCATCTAACAAACAGCTATTCCACACCAAGGAAGTTGCAGGCTATATAAGCACAGCAGCATGCGATCTGGCATATATCATTCCTGGCCACACTGCATTCCTTTCAGGCCAAGTAAGCACTGCGCTTTCTTCTATCTTGAATATATATAGTCAATACTGAGAGAAAAACCTACAACACATGTGTAACTGCTCTTTCCCCTGAGATTTCAGATTATTTCCCCCATGAGACACTTTTGTTCCCCGTTTCACTGAGCTATAATTGATACAGCATTGTACTAGTTTAAGGTGTACAACATAACACTTCTGATATATGTACATATTGCAAAATGATTACCATGATTTTGTTAACCGTTTAGTTTACTAATCATCGCTCCTCATAGTGAATCACTTACTGCAGGACAAAAATTTGTCATTTGAAAGGGAGAGAACAAAATAAAATTAGGAAGGTGTTATATATTAGTTAATCCCATACAACCCAATACTTACATACCTACATATGATTGTTTCCTTCAATGTAGCATTTCTTCAGGTAATTTCCAGTATCTTCACAATCCACAGATTACAAATCAGTAGTGTTTCATCAGTAGAAAGCATCATTTAGGTAGGGCAGGTCTCTCAATCTCAGCAATATTAATATTTTGGGCCAGATAATTCTTTTTGTGGGGGGCTGTCCTGTGCATTTTAGGATGTTTAACAGCATCCATCATTTTCTCTCATTAAATGCCAGTAGCACCTCCTCCCAGTCGTAAAAATCAAACACGTCTCCAGACATGGATATATGTCCCTGGGTGGGGAGAGGGAAGAAATCTGCCTCTAGGTGGAGAACCACCTATTTAGGTGAAGACCACAGATCTGGATTTTAATTTTAACTGTAAATTTAAATTAAGTCAAGATTCTCTGATTAGACACAAAAATATTATATACCAAAACACTGTTATCATTATTAAACTGTAAGTATATAATTAACATCCAAGTTCATAAAAATTTACACTTTGAAATAGTACATGAAATGTTATCAAGGTACCAATAGCGAAATAACGATTTCTGATTTTCCAAAAATATCACCCAATTAAAATGTTTCCCTATACCATTTGAGGAAGATTTATTTTGGTTTTGGTCTGGCCCATAATGGGTAGGAGTAAGTACAGGAAGTTTTATCTGAAAAATGAACATGGACCAAGTCTTATAAATTGGCCCTGGTGCTATTTCCCATCATAGCTCCTGTTTGTTTACATTGGAGTTCGTATAAATTGGGTGTTATTTCCTTTCCACTAAGTTTCAAGGTATTAACAGCCAAGGAGGTGTTTTTTGACTTCTTCCTCCCTCCTTTTCTCCCACTTCCCCCAAATGAATAATGCATTGCTTGGAACACAATTTTAAGACTTGTCCCCAAACTTCAAAACTACTCTGAATTTATTTTTACCTAAACCCATCTTTATACCTGAAAGCAAGAACAGTCTCTTTAAAATGGAAATGAGCAAAATATGCATTTTCTAACAGCTATCCACTCTCCAAGAGAATCATTTATCTGGTCATTTCACAGCTAAAACTTGCAAATTCTTAAGTAAATCAGTTCCATTTATTTTGACTTCCTGCCTCAGCTCTTCCTTCCAGAGAAAACATTACTCTAATATTTTTATCCATTAAGTACTCTTAAAATTAAATGTCCCTATTTAAACAAAATTTCTTACCCTCACTCCAAACACACACACACACACACACACACACACACACACACACACAATTAAAAGAAGCACAGATTTCTTTAATTTCTCTGGCTAGAGTTATTCCCGTCTAGTTTTTAAAAAGCACACAGCACCTCCATTTAGTGACTGCCACTTGTGTGAATTAACAACTAAAAAGCTAAAACAAGTGTCTTTGTTTGCAATACGTAGTAGCATCTGACAGTTGCAAAACTGTCTTTGACCAGTGAACTTCCAGTGAAAAAAAGCTGTTAAAAGTTCACGCACCCCAAATGCACATTCATTATAATTAAACAAGAAGATTACATGGACATTGATGACAAGGATTATCAAAATAAAACGGCGCCACCTGCCCCCCTGCTCTCCCATTAATTAGTAGGGAGTCTGAGGCGCCAATTAACAAGAAGCAGAAAAGGATCAGCACACACAGCTCAAGCTGAACTTAAAGATTAACTCTTCTAGTTCAGGCCCCATTTCTTCACCACACTATGTTAATTTGTCTATGGAAGCCAAAACTGAATCCTAGGCTATTCCTTTTTAGAAAAGAAACAGTATCATTAGGAAGACATTTCAGTTGTATGAAATAATTCCCAAAATAGCTGCCCAAAAAGTTCATACGATTCGAGGAACAAGCGGCCATTCAGTATTTCACAGAGATGCAAAATACTAAATAATCCAGGTAATCCCAGGGACTAAACTGCTTTCACATTATAAATTACAAATCTGCAGTAGTTAATATTAACTGTGGGAAACAACTAGAGTACTGTATGGTTAGCAGTAACTAGCTCCACCCTCTCACCCCTGCTACTAAATAGCACTTTCTAGGCGTGAGACCACAATTTTTTTTTAAGTTAGTAAATGACTTCATTATTGGTTTCACAGGACTATTATTAGTTACTTCTAAATTTGACCATTCACTCCTTTTAAAACAATACTTTCCAAAAACAATATAGGTGTTTTTATACAATTCCCAACTTGATCCATAACTTCTCTGTAGACAGTATTATTTTTTGAGAGAGAGAGAGCACACATACCCGAGCTGGGGAGGGGCAAAAGGAGACAGGGAGAGAGAGTTGGAGAGAGGGAGCGAGAGAGAGAAAGAGAGAAAGAGAGAAAGAGAGAGAGAGAGAGAAAGAGTCTTAAACAGGCTTCCTGCCCAGCGTGGAGCCTGACACAGAGCTCCATCCCATGACCCTGGGATCATGACCTGAGCCGAAATCAAGAGTGGATGCTCAACCTAACTAAGCCAATCAGGCACCCCTGTAGACAATATTGTTATTCTAGAAACCGAAAATTATTTTTTGAAAAAGCACTGCAAATGCAAATTATCAACAACACTATAATGCACATGTGATGATATTGTTACATGCACACAAAGTTACTAACATGCATTTTTAGTAACTACTTTATAAGTCATCATTAAATATTCAGGTTTAACTTGCATAATAAAATTCATTCTGCTTAATGTGAATTCATTTTATTAAAAAGATAGTATTTTCTTCAAAATTCAGAAGGGATTTCCCCTCCTAGGCCTTCAATATTTGCCTAACATTTCACAAAAAGTATTTTCCTTTTTGATGTAGACATAAGTATATTTAATCCATAACATTATTAATTGCACATACTGGTGAAAAATACGTAGGAACTTGGCATTAGAGAAGGAATATCCTAAGGCCATTTCAAGATTCAAATTCCCCAATGGCATTACAGAATACATTCTGAAACATGGGAATAAAAACCTCAAAGAGTTGCTAAGAGAATTAAATTAGATCAAATGTTTAGAAAGACATTTTTAACAGCCACAATGAAATAACTGATGCTAAGCAGAAACTCATATATCTGCCCCAAAAAATCCCTCAAAACATAACCTATGACTATTGACACTCATAACACCTACCTTTGCACCATATTGCTCTCTATTCATTCAGGTCTGGGATGGGGTCTACAAAATTGCATTTTTAAGAAGCACTGCTAGAGATTCTAATATAAGTAATATATGGCCCATACCAGTCTTGCCCTTAGACATGGACAAACAAGGTCCTAGTCTTGAGGTATGCACTTTAAAGGTATCCCCTCCAATCCCTTTTTGGCTGCATGCCTCACCACTACAAGGAATCCAAGGTAACAAAGGACAGGCCTCTCTGGACCTTACCATCCCTCCTTTCACGTGACCATGACCTCAGAACTCTTTTCCCAAAGAACCAGAGTGTGCAATCCTAGGTCCAAAGGATGGCTAAGAGCAATTAGCAAATAGCATATGTGCCTAATTTAGAACTTTTAAATAGATTACATATGCTGTGCAGTTGTCTGTACTCTTGCCTTGCCCCTGCAAAAGTGAGGGATAGATCTGGAAAACACTCTGCAGACACCTTGTTAAAGACTTTCATCTCTCTCTCTTTCCCATGCCCTTCTTGTCTCTCATCCCTACCATTTGTATAAAATTGCATATACACAAAATGCTGAAAGGTATTTACCTCTTCCATGATTTCAAACGTACTAGAAAGAAAGGGAAGTGGATAAATGGTGTACTTGTTTAAATATTAGCCAAATTCTGTCCTAGTAACAAATGGCAAAAACATGAAAACAAATACCAAGCCACATTTCCATATCTATAAAGTTGAAAAGAGGAAAGAGAAAACCAATATTAAATAACTTTACCGTAATTAGGGAAATAAAAAGAACTATAGCACTCAGACCTGGCTTTAGGGAAGCTTAAAAATAAGCAGGGGATAGAATCTTTTCTTGAAATAATTCCCATGACCTAATAGGACAGAAGGTACACAGTAATTACGTGTTGAATATATCAACAAATGAAAAAATGAAATGGTAACAACTGTACTGAGACAATACTAACATATTAAGCAATATCACTCTATAGGTAGAGAGGCACCTGTTCTAATCTAGAGTTGAGAGAAGTGTCATTAAACATTTTGGTCTCAGCATTCCTTTACATTCTTAAAAAATATTAAGGACCCAAAAGAACTTTTGTTTATTTTTGTTAACATCTATTTTGTTTTTTATTTACCTTATTAAAATTAAAATGAGGGGCACCTGCGATGTTCAGTCAGTTAAGTGTCCGACTCATGATTTCTGCTCAGGTCATGAACTCACTGTGGTGAGATCAAGCCCACATCAGGCTCTGTGCTGTGTGTGGAGTCTCCTTAGGATTCTCCCTCTCCTTCCCCCTCTCAGTCTGCCCCTCCCCACCTGAGCACAAGTGTGCTCTCTCAAAAAAAAAAATTTAATGAGATGTATATTCATTTAAAAATAATATTAATAAATCCACTATGTTACTGTAACACAAAAATAGCTTTCATGAAAATCATGTTTCTTCAAACAAAAATAATTTGGTGGTAAGTATCTAGCTTAAAGGAAAATAAGATTCTCAACTCTGCCTCTGCATTCAATATATTATGATATGTTATTTCGTTTGATGTGAAGGCATTCCTGTCTCCCACAGATAAAGAGAAAGGAAAAGGGGGAAATACTTTAATAGCCTTTTCAGATAATGTGGATATAAGTCTTCCTTAGTACTACACCAAAACTCAACATGTAGTAGGTTTTTTCAAGAGTGCACACATTGGGGAGGGGCAGAGAGAGAGGGAGGCAAATGACTGGATAAGGGTTCTGGGCTGACAGCAGAGATCCCCATGTGGGGCTCTAACCCACGAAACACAAGATCTTGACTTGAACCAAAGTTGGACATTTAACTGACTGAGCCACGCAGGCGCCCCAACATGTCGTAGTTTCTTAAGTTTCGTTGCAATGTAGAATCTGAATCATAACAATGAAATATTTGTATTCTGTTACATTAAAATACATTTTACTACCTTTTACTTTGACTAGATCTTTTATCCATATATAATTGTATAAAATCATGCATTAATCATTTGGAAAATATAAATATCAGTTCATTGACCCCCACAGAGTTTGAAATGTTAACATATTTCCTTACGAAATGACAAAAAAAAAAAATCACATCTGCTAATATCCACACCAGTGTCATGAAAAAAAGCTTTTAAATAGTTGGATACTCTCAAGGCTCATGGCAGCAATCACAAGGTTTCCAAAATTTAAGTTTTTATTTGAATTTTTACTTAACAGTTCATATTTTATCAGCAGCTCAAATACTGTCCATTATTGTCCTCAATAGGCTCACTGTCTTTTCAAAAAAATTTTCCACCAAATGTCCAAATCTGAATTGTCACAGTTTGTTGGTCACTCTTTCAATTAAAGATGCTGATCCATCAAAAAGGAACTCATTTAGCAACAACTCCTGAGTAAAACCACTGCCCTTCAGTGCGCGATGGCAGGCACAGAGCATACTTCCATTTCATCACACAGAATATTGAAAAGGCATGTACACAAGGGTTGAGATTTAATAAGTGGATATTTTTTACCTTTTTATCAAGGACATTTTTAAGTTAAATGTTCACTTTTCTTTTTTACTTCAAGGATGTGACAATGGAGAACACAATGGTAAAATGCCTGTTGCCACCACCTTTGGTTGGTGCTAAGGTACCAGCCGTTTTCCCTACTATTGTCTTTTGAACCACTAAAGCAAATGTCAGCACAGCAAAAAAGACAAATAATGTCTTAGTATTATTATAAAACAGTTTTGAATTTGCAAATGTCCAATAGTTTCTTAGAGACCTCCCAAGGGTCCTTGGGGCATACTTTGAGGACCATTATTCTCCCTGCTCCTTCGCCTCATGTATCAAGAAGCCCATTGGGTCAAACGAACATCCTCCCACTCCCACCCCACCCCATGCCCCTCTGGATGATACTCCATGTAGTACAGAATCATTTTGTTCTTGGCAGAGTCTCTTCTTTCACTAATATTGAGGGGGAAAATCGTTGATAAATACTAACATTTCAAAAAGGCATCAATATGAAACCAGGAGATCTGAATATTGATTAAACCTGGTAGTAAAAATCTACAATTCTTATCACTTACTTTCCAGGAATCCATTTTATATGAAAGATTGAGTTTAAAGAGGCATAAAATCCCTTTTAGAATTTTGATGTCATGATGATAAAATCAGATAATTAGATAAATGGTCCAGTATGATCTTACCCTTACCATAAAACAGAATTCAATCATCCCCACACCTATTCCAGAGCCAGGTTAATTAACTTTCACTCTACATAAACTGAAATATAAATTGAAGAGGAATGCCACTCAATTAACTAATTGAATATTAATAGGAGTTTAGCATAATATTAAACTTTACACAGACTCGTCAAGTTAATATAGGTGAGGTTTTTTTCATTGTTTCTTAAATCAGGGTAGTTGAACCCCTATTTTTATTAAGTTAATTATTATTAACAGGTTTGACTGTATATCTCTTGCATAGATTCTACAATTATAAGATAGTGCAGCTTCTGAATTTGGATTCCGATATAATATCTGCTAAATTTACAAATATTAATACTAATCACAGATTAGAATTAGAAGAGATTTTAGAGTTAATTTAGTAACAGAATAGCAAATACACTTCCATTCTTACTTGCTCTCTCAAGTATTGCAGAATGATTTACTCATTCACTGAAAAAATATTTATTTAGTACTCCCAACCTGTCAAGCACCATTCTAAGCTCCAGATATATAGCAATATATAAAACAGAGACCCCGGCCTAATTTATCACTCTAGTTTTTCTTCTCCTGACACAGACACAGCCTCATAATCCTCAAAACACTGCATGAAGGAACCACTACTTATCAGACTTGCCACTCATATCCAGTTAAATATCTTCAGGCTTACAGTGTCTCACATGATGCCAGATGCTATAGGAGAGTCCAAAAGAGTAAAGGATAGTAGTTTCCATAAAAACAAACAAACAACAACAACAACAACTATAATCTCATTAGGAAAGAGAATACATACATACATAAAACAAATATATAAACAGCACAATAAAATGCTAGTTTTAGACAATCAAATAACAGGTAAAACAGATGAGATAACTTCACACAATGTTTTTTGTAGTTCATCACTTCTTTACCCTCACTACTTTCTTTTCTCCCCATGTGTCAGCAGTACTGTTCCAGAAGTCTACATTTTTAAAAATTTTCTTCGTCTTTCAGAACACTGTTCACTCCCATGTATATTATAGGGGAAACCAATCCGTAAATCCTAAGGAGCAGAGGAGTCTCCATACCTGTTTTCCCAGTCAGCCTCTTCCAGAACACAAATACTAGCCTGGGAGGCATCTCTGCATGGGGCAGCTGTCTTACTTGTAAAGCCTATTCACGTGGGTCCTTTAGTACCCTCCCCCCCAACCCCTGGACCTGTAAGTCAGCCAAGGAAGCAAATATCCATATTTTCTCAAAGGAAAATCAGATAAAAATAATTTTATCCAAAATTAAATCAGTTGGAGGAAATACATGAGGAACTAGCCTTGCAGGGCTCAAACTAAAGAATTAACTATAAAAACACTATGACTTTTACATAATCAAATTGGAGAGATACAGAGTTTGGTGGAGAGATACTGTTTGGTGGGAAAAATAACTTTTCAAAGTCATAGATTTACTAAATCTGTTTCTCTATTCTGTACATCCTCTTAATTTACCTTAAAGACCACACAATGTTTTCCCAGTTAAAGAACTTGTTATTTAATGAAAATGTTGCATCATTTTTAAATCAAGACAAAGGCACTTAAAAACAACATAAATCTCCCCCTTAAAAAAACCTAATTTCAACATTTTTGATATTATGATAAAGTTTAACCTTCCAGGAGGTCTTTTAAAAATGCTTTCTTACTTATTTCTGATCGGCTCCCCTTTGTTTTTGTGGGAGACAGACACCATTAACAAACCCAAACTGTGTTAATTTTTAAACTCTTTTCTCAGAAATTTGCTCCTTCTTCCAAGCACTATTATGTTATGGCGTCTTTGCGTAAATACTTATAATTTGGCGTGTGTTATAAAAGTTTATATTTAAGATATAGTAAATGAAGGACAGATGTTTAAGACATTGGGTCCACAATGAAGTTGTAAATACTGCCAGCACAGTAAATTCTGTGATTAAATTTAGTCTGTTTATGCAATAAGGGTATTTACACAGCTGGAAAAGCACCAAAAATAACTGTCCTGGGATAATATTAATTCAAAATCAATACTAATTAGAAGCAGCATAGGTACAGTCATATCAAAGTACCTAGAGGCTCTGTCAAATAGTTATGCTTAAGACTAGGAATGACTCAAATATATCAAGAATCCATTTCCTTTGAATTAATAATACTGTAAATTATTGAAATAATTCAGGTTATTCACTTGTGACCTTAGACAAATTACTGCCTCACTTTCTCCTTTTGTCTAAAATATACCTTTCCTCTGACAGACCTAATGTTCTAGATATATTTGTACATCCAGACACAGACTTCTGTAGTCAAACCCGTACGTCCCTCAATTGTCTAACATATTCCTGGGAATAATTATTAAATTTCTCATGAAGCCATGCATCTTAATTTGTTATGAGAATAACAAAATGGCAGGGTTTTTGTTTTTGTTTTCATTTTTAAATGGCTAGAAAACATTAAAGGTCTCCATCAGGGCCATTCAGAGTGGGGTAACTGCACCAAATAATCTTCGACTAAGGAGTAATGTTCATTGTTCTACTTATTTATGAAATACTTCGATCAGTATCTTAACATCTTATGTAGTACATGAGGCAAAGAAGGCTAGTCATCACCCATTATCCAATCTTCCCTTCTTGTGGCAACAGAATCCTGGTTTCTCAGGGCAGCAATATATCCAGCTAAAAAACCATGATGTGGTCATCTGATTAAAAGCTAGTCGTGAAATGTAACCAGAGATGAGATATCGTGAATTGCTACTTACAAGAAGGTACCTGACTAGGAGATTTGTCCATATGATCTGTCCCTTTCTCCTGCTGCCTAGAAACTGGACGTGACAGCTAGAACAATACTAGCCACCAAAAGCCATGATGTGTCTTTGAAGTCACAATGTAGGTTAGTGGGGCAGAAAATCAAAAAGAGACTAGAACCTTGATGTCTATGGAACTGCTATGCCCTCCCTGGATTGCCTACCTCTGCACTTCTTTACATGAAAAAAATACATACACTTCTCTTTTTCTGCCATTAATTCTAGTGTCTGTTACTTGCATCCAAATGTAATTCCTAAAAGATAGAAAGCATATATCCAGAATATGAGAAACTGAACATACATACTATGTCCTGATGCCTGATGAGGGTGACTCTAGCACTTGTATCACATAATATGTAATAAACCTAACATGGCTTTGATCTATGTGGCCACCAAAGCTCATCTGGAATAAATCTTCCTTAAGCTATCACTGAACATTGAGTGGTTTTCTTACCATAAGACATTTAAGGTAAAGGTACACCATTGCTCTGAATTAAATGGTTCTAGAACTCTTGGTTGCCTAATTAGATTATCCCAATTTCCTGGAGATTAGAGCTGGTCTAAGAAAGGAGTCAAAAGACTATTCACATGACCAAGCAGTTTCTGTGGAGCTGAGACCCCCGAGCCCATTGTCTTTGAAATTCAAGATATTGGATTTGTTTTGCATACACTGGGATGATTCTGAGAGCAAAGGACACCAAGACACTAAAAAGAAAGGGGAAAATCATCAAAATCAGGTCCTAGCTGATGGAGTTAGTTGTTAAACAGAACTGGTTTCAAAATATTGGATACTGGGGCGCCTGGGTGGCTCAGTCGGTTGGGCGTCCGACTTCAGCTCAGGTCACGATCTCACGGTCCGTGGGTTCGAGCCCCGCGTCGGGCTCTGGGCTGATGGCCCGGAGCCTGGAGCCTGCTTCCGATTCTGTGTCTCCCTCTGTCTCTGCTCCTCCCCCGTTCATGCTCTGTCTCTCTCTGTCTCAAAAATAAATAAACGTTAAAAAAAAAAAATATTGGATACTGAGGATGGAACAGAATGGGGACCACTTCAGGGCAAGCAAGGACCTACTCCAGCAGGAGCAGAAAAAACACCAATGAACGAACATCCACTGGAATGTATGTCAACAGTTCTAAGTAGTGATGGATCCGGAGAGACAGCTACAAAGCAGTAGCTCTAAGAAAGTTGAGGAGTTTAAACAAAAAAAAGGAAAAAGGGACGCCTGGGTGGTTCAGTCGGTTAAGCATCCGACTTCGGCTAAGGTGATGATCTTATTGGTTCGGGGGTTCAAGCCCACGCTGAATTCTCTGTGCTAACAGCTCAGAGCCTGGAGCCTGCTTCAGATTCTGTGTCTCCCTCTCTCTCTGCCCTCCCCAGCTCATGCTGTGTCTCTCTGTGTCTCTCAAAAATAAATAAATGTTAAAAAAAAATTTTTAAAGAAAAAAGAAAGTTGAGGAGAATTTCTCTGTCTGACATGACTACACTTATGCATGGAGATGTAACGTACCCATCCTTCCTCTAAAGCGGTCTTCCTACATTTTCTATTTTGATAAACTGTTCCAGTATCTATCCATTTGGCCAGGTAAGCCAACATGAAAATAGCTATCACCATTCCTTCTCTCTGCCCCTCAAACCTGTTTGATTTACATTTTTTAAGTCTTAAAAAGTTGCCCCCATTTCCCAGCCCTGTGCCTCTGTCTTAAGTTCATTAGGTCTCAAACCTCATTAGATCTCCGTCAGCTATAGTACACCCTCCCTGTGACTAGGCTGCTCAGCTCTAGTTCACCCATTCTCCATATTGAGAGAGGGACTCCTCATTAGTGAAAAATCCCACTTGAAAAATGAGGAAATTGAAGACCCAGAAGGTTAACAAATTTGTTACAGTTCATACAGTTCCTTGGAGGTGAAGACAGGCTCAGAGCTCAGGCTCTCTAACTTCAGAGCCCATCGTTATCAAACTACTAAACCTCCCTCATTAAATTATCTAAGTACAGAACAGGATTATCCTGGAAACTGATGCTTGAACCGGCCAAATACTCTATGAATGCTTCTTAAGTATCATATTTTTTTCAATTCCATGAAGTCAACTTCAATCTACTATATGCTCTCCTTTGGGAAGAAGAAACTCTACCTCATTAAACATACGTATATGCTTTATAAGATAAACAGTAATATGTGAAAGAAAATTCACCTTAAAATGAAAGAAAATGCAGTTGTCAACAATAGCAACTAAAGCTACAAGTATAACAATGTGTTCTTGTACAAAAGCTGGACTGTTTGGGAATATTCAAGTAATTAGGTCACAGAGGAAAAATGTGACACATAACTAAATACATACTTCACTAAAACAGCAGTCTAGACAGCTTTCAATCAAATAGTATGCTAGCTGACAAACGATTTTTTTAAAAACCCATACTAACTTAATGAAGATGAGCAAAATGAGCTTGGTTCCACTGTGATATGAAGGTTTGTTGCAAATTCAAGTTTTATTGGGTAGGTAGCAATTGTTCCAGCAAGAGTTTGGGAAAAGATAATTTATTCTTTGTTAATTTATATTCATACACATATGTAATATTAATGCATTACATCTATTGGAATCTTAAAATGCATATATATCATTGTAATGCATGTATGTATTTTTAATACAGTAGAATTTCTCCTTCTCCTTCTCCAAAAAGCTAATAATACACTGACGTTGGCTTCAGGGAACTGAGAAAATATGACATTTCAGAAGCCATTTGTGGAGTATGCAGCAGCATAATGGAGTATAATAGAAAGGGAAAAGCACGTGATCCACATTTTTTCTCTTCTTCCTACTTTTGTCTTCTGTTACATTTTTTTTTCACAAAATAAAAAAATAGAGTTATTTTTAAAAAACTAAGTGCCCCATCAACACCTTTTTTGAGGAGCACATTGATTTTTCTGTACTATCCCAAAGTCAAAATTTTACTTGCTCAGGTTTTTTATGATTAAATATTTCAGTAATGCCAAAAGGACAGAGAACATGTAATGAGCACCACATAGATATCATCAAGATTAAGGAAGCAAACATTATTGATACAACTCCCATGCACCCAATCCCAACAGAATTGCCCTGCTCCTACTTTTACAGATGATCACTACCCCGATTGTGCTATTTATCACTGTCAGGTATACTTTAATGTGTGTGTGTGTGTGTGTGTGTGTGTGTGTGTGTGCGTGTGTGTGTGTGTGTGTGTCCCCACAAGCCACATATACCATTTTATAGAATTTTTACACATTTTCTATAAATATTGTATATTCATGTGTCCATCACTAACTTGTGTTCAATGTTTTAACGATTAACCCATGTTGATAAACCCAGCTCAAGTTCATTTAATACATTCATTTCACTGCATAACTATTCAGTTATTTATGTATATAGTTATTTATATATTCTACTGTGGATAAACATCCAGGTGATTTCTTTTTTTTCTATTGCAATGTGACAATAAAGATTCATCTTTCTTCTCATAGAATCCTGAACCGTCTCATTATTCCCCAAATCAATCTACAAAACAATCCACACTCAAAAAATAAAACTACTTATTATCCAGAAGCATATCCAACTTACAATTCAGGGGGAGAAATTATGGAAATATTGCACTTAATCACAATATTTCACGAAAGCCTAACACTCTTCCTGATGACAAAGTAATTCAACGTTAACTAAAGAGATTTTACTGGTCAGGGAAAGACTACAGCCTCAGCCTCTGAGGATTCCAGTTTAGCAGACAAGATATCCAATTTCTACAGAATGGATTCTCAGGTATATAGTACTATCAAACTCAATAGAGTATCATCAAATTAAACATTTCTCGGGGCGCCTGGGTGGCTCAGTCAGTTAAGCATCCGACTTCAACTCAGGTCATGATCTTGCGGTCCGTTGAGTTCAAGCCCCGCGTCAGGCTCTGTGCTGACAGCTCAGAGCCTGGAGCCTGTTTCAGATTCTGTGTCTCCCTCTCTCTCTGACCCTCCCCCGTTCATGCTCTGTCTCTCTCTGTCTCAAAAATAAATAAATATTAACAAATTTTTTAAAATTGAACATTTCTCATTAAAATAAATTACACCACAAAGCGATTATTTTCAACCAATTATATTTTTGCAAAAAAATACATAATTATGTCAGTGATATATTCAGAATAAGAAGCTGTTTCTGAAATCACATTTTAAAGAAGGTAGTGAAATTAATCTGTGTTATGAAACATTCTATCTAATTTAGTGATAAGAGCACAGGCTTTCAAATCAGGTGGCCCTATTTTGTGGTAGAGCTCTACTTGTTACCATCTATGTGTATTTTGGTTATTTATGCAATCTGAGCCTCAGTTTCATCACCCATACAATGGAGATGCAAAACCTACCTCATAGATTTTAATGAAATTTAAATTCAATAATGTATACATTGTACTTACCCTTACTGAGGCTTTCTGCAGTTACTGTTGCTATTTAATAAGATCCAGGCTGGGTTCAGTTTAGATGCTGACACATGTGGGTACACATACGTTAGGGCCACTGATTCTCTCCAGCTACACAGTACACCAGCAGACTTTCCTGGGGCCTGAGGAACCACATCAGAAATAGTGCAAACCCAATCCACAGAAAGAGTCCTGTTATGTGTAAGTGTGTCTGAATGCCTGCGAATCTACATTTGTATGATATCTGTGTATGAGAAAGAGAAGGGGGGATGGGAAGAAGGAAAGATGAGAATAATTGATTGATCGGTTGATCTCAGGGCTGAAGCTAAAACAGAACTGCAGAATTTCTAAAAGCAAATTTTCAGGACCTTTAAGAGAGAATGGATTGGCAGGGAAAGAATGAGGTGGCAAGTTAGACTTGGCAAGAAGACCAGAGATTCGGAGGAGAACTGGTTATAACTGGATGCATGGGAATGCAACCCCTAGTAATCCATGGGCACACCACTAGCATAGAGGGAAAACCAGAAAACATGATCCCTTAAGACCTGTAATACCTTAGGGCCCAAGCAGACATGCTGTATGTCCTCAGAACAAGAGCAATTAACAATTAACAGCAGGAAGGCAGTTATCCCTCTTCTCAATTTGCAGAAGAGTGTAGTACACTGTCAGGGACCCAGCAGTAATGAGGACTGGTGGGTCTAGAACAAGCAGACAATCAGTCTGGAGAGGAGGAAATACCAGAGGTCAGGGACAGATCACCTTTATGAATGAACAAAAATATCTGGAGCATAGTGATAAACAGCAATGATTGGGAGTAACACCTTCCAACTGAAGGGGCCTATGTCAGCTGGGAGTGGGAAGGCGCTCAAGATAATGGTGGTCCTAGAGAATGGCAGCCTGGATTCAGAAAAGGCAGCCATGGAGAAAGCCAAAGTGTTGGCTCACAGAGGCAGCCTGTTCTGTGTGTAAACAAATGTGGGAACCCCTGTGGAATTCCAGTAATACTATGGGAAGAAAGAAACCTGAGAGGGGGATTCAAAGTCCTGTCACTGATATGTCTCCTCAGGCAAGGGAGACAAAAGCAAAAATAAACTATGGGGACTACACCAAAATAAAAACCTTTTTCACAGTGAAGGAAACCATCAACAAAACAAAAAGGCAACCTACTGAATGGGAGAAGATATCTGCAAAAAATATATCTAAAAATGGGCTAATAGCCACAACACGTAAGAACTTGTACAACTCAACACATACATACATACATACATACCCCAAACAATCTGACTAAAAACTGGGCAGAGGAACTGAACAGACATTTTTCTAAAGAAGACATACATATAGCCAAAAGACACATGAAAAGATATTCAACATCACTAAACATCAGGGAAATGCAAATCAAACCCAGGAGCTATCACCTCACATCTGTCAGAATGGCTAGAATCAAAAAGACAAGAAATAGCAAGTGTTGGCAAGGATGTGAAGAAAAAAGAACCTTCGTGCAGTGTCAGTGGGAATGTAGATTGGTACAGCCACTATGAAAAACCGTATGGAGGTTCCTCAAAAAATTAAAAACCACACTACCTACCATACAATAAAATATACAGAAATGCCACTACTGGGTGTTTACTCAAACAAAATGAAAATACTAATTCAAAAATATATATATGCACTCCTATGCTTATTGCAGCATTATTTACAATAACCAAGATATGAAAGCAACACGTGTCCAGAGATAGATGAACAGATAAAGAAGATGTGAGATATATATATATATATATATATATATATATATACACACACACATATATGTATACACACACACACACACACACTGGAACATTATTCAGCCATAAAAAAGAAAGAGAACTTGCCATTTGCAACAATACAAATGGACCTAGAAGGTATTATTTAAATGTAATAAGAGAAAGACAAATACCATATGACTTCACTTATATGTGGAATCTGAAAAACAGAACAAATAGCAGAAACAGAACCATAAACACAGAGAACTGACAGTTTCCAGAGGGGAGGGGAGCTGGGGATGGGCAAATTGGTGAAGGGGAGTGGGAAATACAGGCTTCCACTCATAGAATGAGTAAGTCACAGGGATAGAAGGTACAGCGTATGCAATGAAAAATAATACACATAATTGTTAATAATGATACTTTTAATACTTTTAATGATCATCCACTTATCCACTTATATATCACCTGAGCTCTCTGGGCTCCTTCCTGAACCCAACTCCTTCCCTCCAGCTAGAAACACTCAACATCCTCAATTCTGTTTTAATCTTCCGCCTTGGTATTCATTCTCTCTCTCTCTCTCTCTCTCTCTCTCTCTCCCTCTCCCACTCTCACTCTTGCTCTTTCAAAGTAAATAAACTTAAAAAAAATATTTCCCCTTGGTTTTCCTATAGCTTGATCACATAAATAAGGATTCCACAAAAATATATTAGTTTTGCCTCTGATCAAAGTTTACATAATTGAAATCATGCTCTTTGCAATTTGTGACTTGCTTTTTTTTTTTCCATTCAACATTATGATTTGGGGTTTCAGGCAGATAGGGTGAGATGCACTCATTTTCATTATTACGGTAACTCTACTATATACAAATAATGCCTAAATTATCCAGTCTGCTCTCTGTTGGGTTGTTTCCAGATTTGTTTCTATGTTTTTGCTATTATGCTATTTGTTTGTTTTCTCTACAAGGTTACAGTACGAAGTCTTGCACCTATTTTCCGAGGCATACAAGCAAGACTTTGTCTAGGGCATACTTGTAGGTGCTGAGCAAAAGAGTGTACTTGGTTCAACTCCAACTTCCCAATTTACTGTACCAACTCACATTCCCATTACAATGTATGAGCATTCCTGTTGCTTCATATCCACACTGTTTAGGATATTTCAGACTTCTATATTTTTAACAACACGGTGGCCATAAAATATTACTCTAGCTTTAACTTATATTTCCCTAATTATTAAGGAGGCTCAGCAAATTTTCATGTTTATTTGGATTTTAACTCCTGTTCATGTTTATACTGGCTGATTTTACTTCTCTTATTGATTCACAGGATCTTTAATATATTCTATGCACTAAACCAATTTTCAGCCTTTCTTACTCTTTTACAGTGTCCTTTGATTAACACGTCTTCTTTTGAGTTTAATGCTGTTGAATTTATTAATCTTCTCTACGGTTTGCTCTGTTTATACCAAGTCAAAGAAATTCCCGTCTTACTGTAAGATAAAAAACATATCCGTTTCCAAATATTTTAAAGTATTGTTTTTCACAGTTGAGTCTTTCTTCCACACAGAATTTGTTTCTGTTTATGAAATGAGGGGAGTAGGGATCAATCTTAATTTTCCATATGGACAGCTTATCGCAGATTATGTTGGCAGCTAGGATTCATGGCTCACTGAGACTCAAAGGAAGAGAGGATCGATGGCTGGTGGTGTGTGTCATGTATGGAGGCATTAAGAAGCTGAAGCCTACAGTCTCTCATTACAGATGATGAGAGATGGAAGAAACAGAGAGAGTTCAGGAAAAATAAAACCGATTTGATCAATTCACTCCACTCAAATTTTTATGACTTTCTCATAGTTTACCTAACTCTCCATAGTCATGCTGTCATCACTTTACCCCATACGGTGTGAGACAACATTCAGTAGTTTATTTAAACTGGTCTGTGTTCCTTATAAACCCTTTATTGACATACCAACACAGCTTATGAAAACCTTTAGGAAAATATTACTATTACACTCTATACTGATTGAGAACTTTTTTGTGTGATAATTCAGTGGTTCTCAACTAGATTCCCACGTAACACCACAAGCTCACTACAGGTGCTCTGCCACTAAAATCATATTAAATTCTTTTCTCAATCTCGGCAACAACTAAATTAACTTCATAACATTTTCTCAATATTAACACTCTCATATTTTTTTTTTCCTTAAATGACCTGCACCTGCTCCTCATTGATGTCTGGGATGGGTTATCACATAATGTTATGTTTATTTCTTCACATTTTCATATGCTATAAGCTAATCAAGTTTAATAACTACTCTGATAAGGTCAAAATACTCGCCTTTTCAGTCTGGGTCTTCAACTCACCCTCACATATTATTAATGTCTCCATTCATAAAATGCATATACTTGCTTCAAAGCATCTGAGGGAGCAAACGTAAAAAGAAAGACTGGGTGCGGAAATGTTTTTAATATGTAAGACATTTTACAAACATGAATTAAAATTTATTATAATCTTAAATTATATCTTACAAATATGGGGCTAAGAGAGTCATGGAAAAAATCAACAGATAATTCCCAAAGGTCAGTTTGATCCACAGTTTTTATTTCTTCCATTTCTTCTTTAAAAAAAAAAAAAAACAGAATCCTTAACTTGACTAAAAATAAAATGTATTTGTTTAAGTGCCATTTCCTGCCTCACATAGTTTCTAAGAAAACTCCTGAGAAGCAAGCAGGCAAGACAAAGGTAAGAAGTTACTCTACAAGTAACTCATCTCCAAACAATACGAAAATATCTATTTTTTTAAGAGTGTGATCTAAAACTTCATGCCGTCCCAATGTGATTTATAACTAATGAGAAAGTCTGTTAGAGTCAAACTGAAATCAAAGAGTGTATACATTACAGCTGAAGATGTAACCAGCCTCAAAAACATTTTGGAGCACGACATGGATTTATTTGGAAGAATGTATTTTCCTAAGTATTTGTTTTGTCATTTGGTTGTCTCTTTGCAGAAAGAAACTTTGATAGAATTACAAAAGTAAGAGACGTGAAGGAAATGAGAGTAATATATTAAAATTAAGATTTAATCTTTTGGTTTGTAAATATCAACAGAGCCTTGCCTGGTCTGGACTGCTGTCACATTGGGGAACAGCTTGCACTGCCATGCTACTTCTCCAACTTCTAGAAAACTGTAGGAGTAGAAAACTGAAGTTACCTATTTTGACAGAGAGAGAGTGAGAGCATGTGCACAGAGGGGCAGAGAGAGAGGAAGAGAGAGAATCCCAAGCTAACTCCATGCTCAGTGCAGAGCCTGATGGTGGGACTCGATCCCACAAACTGTGAGATCATGACCTGAGCTGAAATCAAGAATCAGACGCTTAATTGACAAAGTCACCTAGGCGCCCCAGAAATTACCTATTTTAAAAGAAAGTCATACACTATATCATAAGATGTTCAGAGTCAGAAAGAGCTGGGTTCCAGTCACACATCTCCTACTTCCCAAGCTGTGTAATCTTAGGCATGCTTATTTAACTTCTCTGAATTTCCATTTCCTCATCGTTAAAACAAGGATAATAAAAACCATCTCACAGAGTTATGGTTAAATAAGATTTAATAACAAGGTTAAATAAGACTGTTATCATATGTACAAATATCCAACGTACAATATTGACCAAATTACCATTAGTTATAAAATGAGAGAATAAATGACTTTACAGAAATTGTGAAACATACTGACTGCACTTTGACATTTTATGATGGAAGTTTCTCTTACTTCCCAGCATTTAATATTGCTGTTAAGACTAGAAAATATTTCCTTGAAATTGCACCAAAAAAGGAGTTTTCTGACATAATTGAGTGACAGATGAAAGACCACAGATAAAGAAACTGTTGAAGTTTAAAGAAAAGCAGTAACATCTTGGTATAGATAGATGGCTAACTGGCTGAGATGCAATAGACACTTATGAACAAGATAAAAAATAACGAGGAAACAAAGGAAGAGGAGAGGGGAGAAAAAAGAGTGGGAAAATGGTAACAAGGGGTGAGGGTGGAGGGTTGGGTGGAGGGACAAGGAGGGAAGCAGAGAGGGGACTGATTGCATGATTGACTCCTGGCTGTATGATGATTCTGTGCTGGCCACCAGGTCATCCCAGGTCAGCCTGTTTGAACTGCCCCCCATGTAGAAATGAGCAACCTTGGGGCGCCTGGGTGGCTCAGTCGGTTAAGCGGCCGACTTCGGCCCAGGTCATGATCTCGCAGTCCGTGAGTTCGAGCCCCGCGTCGGGCTCTGTGCTGACAGCTCAGAGCCTGGAGCCTGTTTCAGATTCTGTGTCTCCCTCTCTCTGACCCTCCCCCGTTCATGCTTTGTCTCTCTCTGTCTCAAAAATAAATAAACGTTAAAAAAAAAAAAAAAAAGAAATGAGCAACCTTTCAGTAAGTATGAGAGAGGCACAAAGGACGATTGGCCATCTGTGTGTTCCACATGCCTTATAGGGTTTGAGGACAAATGTTTGATGGTATTTTCTATGTCTCTAAAAGCATTAATTAATGCCACTGATAATATATAGTTAATAAACAGAAACATATACCATATGTTAACATATAAACATATTTGGTTATTAAATATTTCGTTATTAAAATCTAACCAAAATTTTAAAAATTGATTTTCAACCTCTGGACAGATCATATGCACTTTCGACTATTAAGAAATTGAAATCATATTAGTATAAATATCGAATTTATTTTATACTGGAGGGACCATATAGTATAAGGACAACTTCAAAATGATCACAAAACCAGCTCCCTTACTTAAGAATACACGGTTTCAGCAGACTTATTTTAAGCTCACATTGTGCTTTGGAAGCCGTACTAGTCTGCTTTAGACTACAACAGTACAAAAAAAAAATCATTCTAAATAATTGTCTATTTCCACCAATAATGATTTTAAAAGATTACATGTAGAGTATTAATGAGTAACTCAAAAGGCTATATGCATTGTATGTTGGCTAGTTTAAAACAAATAAAAAAAAATTGACACATTCAAAGAACCGTAGATCATTTCAGTAGAACAGTGTGTCCTAGGTCATTATGCTTTCCTTCTCTATTATTGTCGAGTTCGATTTGCCAACAAGCCTCTGACAATAAACACAGAAATAAATTTCAAGGTTAGTAAGCTAAACTACCACTGTGAATGATGACAAATTTACTGGTGAAGTTGAAACTGGCATAGAGAGTAATGCAAAAGAGAGACTCCTAGTGAAGTCAATTTTACATACAAAAAGAGCAAATATTTATCTGGGGAATTAAAGTATGAAATTATATATGGAATTATGTTCCAACTATACAATGTGCAGTTCTAACCAACTTTATAGTAAAAGCAGAAAAATTATTGAAAAAAAGGAGGGATACTGTGAATGACCTAAATTTTTTAACACTATTCATTAATACAAATACTAACTCATGCATAATTTTCCAAGTAATAATACAATTAATTTACTTTCAACGGTTCCCAGACAGGGCTATAAACAGAATTCCAATGAAGTTTATGTATATCTGACCACAGACATACCAATGTATCAACAAAAGGACAGAGTAATCCAAGGCAAAAAAAAAAAAAATCCTATATCATTGTTAGGCAAAATTGTTTGCCTTGGGTTAAAGAGGAAAACAAAACAAATTACTTCATGGTTCCCAAATGTATAATAAACAATTAAGATTTCAAATGATGTCTTTATATAAACTTTTATGTATGGATTGACATACACAAACATCTATAAACACAAACCATATGTATGAGGTATGTCCATCCATAGGAAAGTAAGCTATACTCTTTTACATCAATCCAGGTAATCATTTAGTATACAAGCACAAAGTTCTAATGATGCCAAAATATCTAGAATTTCCTTTCCCGCTTTAAATACCGAAGCTTTATACCACAGCAACAACTGTTGAGTCTCTTAACTGAGCAACTTAAAATAGAGATGATAGCAAAGGATGCCAGTTAGGTAGACTCATTTCTCCCCTGAATGAAGCTTATAGTTAAGGAAACGGGAACCCAGACAGAACAGTCATTTCCTGCTGAACTGGCGGCTCCTTGCCATTTTGCCTGCTAAGGTCATGAGCAGGTATGTGAGGGAGGGAATAGTGCTATGTCTTCAGCATATGATGGACAGCTGAAGTATAAATTGGCTTGCGATGGAATAAAATAATAAAACCATTAGAAATACTAACATTTGAAGAAGTTAAAAGACTTTTTTAGCTGCTTCCAAACTGGTTTAAAACTATAAGATTATTTCTGTCTATCCTACAACTTTGGTATCCTCAATGCTAATCCCAAATAATAAAAGGCTCCTCATATCACTGATTTCATTGACTTATCTCTATACTTTGAAAATCACTGTTCCTAAGCTCATTTTTCAAAAAATGGATGCAAGTTGGGAAGGTTCTTGCTATCTGACCCCTATAGATTCACATCTATTACCATATATGGCAAAAAGCATAATTTCTCTATTTGAGAATGCCTTCTTGAAAGGTGGACTTTGGCCCAATCTGACCAAAGTCAGATTGTGACCCTATCAGTTATTAGCTAGGTGAGTATCAAGCTACTTTACACTTCGGGGTCTCAGTTTCTTTACCGCGAAAAGGAGATGAGAATGTGTCATTCAAAGGTGTGTTAAAAGGATTAAATGAAATCATATTAGTTAAAAAGTCTTGGTAGAATGCCAGATAAATATCAAGAAACCACTTGATAAATGGTAAATATTATTAATGCATAATTTCTCCTCACATAGAATCATAACTTATTAGATCTGCTTTAATATAAGTAATATATTTAAAGCTTCTTTTCTACAATAATTTCAGGGAGCATGCAACTTAAATCCGACAACATTCTGACATGTTCTAATGCTTAAATCACATTTAACAAAAGGAACCTTCATGCACTGTTGGTGGGAATATAAATTGGTGCAGCCACTGTGGAAAACAGTGTGGAGGTTCCTCAAAAAATTAAAAGTAGAAATATCAAATGACCTAATAATTCCAATACTACATATTTACCCAAAGAACACAAAAACACTAATTTGAAAAGATAACATGCTTCTGTACATTTACTGCAGCATTATTTACAATAGCTAAATTATGAAAGTAACACAAGTGTCCATAGACAGATGAACACACACATATGCACATAGGTACATATGATGGACTATTACTCAGCCATAAAAAAGAATGAAATCTTGCCATTCGTGATAACATGGATAGATCTAGAGAGTATAATGCTAAACAAAATAAATCAGAGAAAGACAAATACCGTATAATTTCACTCATGTATGGAATTTAAGAAACAAAACAAGTGAACAAAGAAAAAAAAGAGACAAACTAAAAAACAGATTATTAACTATCAAGAACAAACTCATGGTTATCAGAGGGAAGGTTGATTGGGGGGGCAGGGGAGGCAGGAATGAGTGAAATAGGTGAAGAGGATTAAGAGTACACTTATCTTGATGAGCAATGAGCAATGAGCAATATATAGAATTGCTGAATCACTATATTGTATACCTGAAACTAATATAACACTGTATGCTAACTATACTAAAATAAAAACAAAAATCTAAATTTAAAATAAATAAATAAAATAGCCAAGATATGGAAATAACCTATATGTTCATTGATAGATGAATGCTTAAGGAAAATGTCTGTCTACAGAAAATATATGTCTACACACACACACACACACACACACACACACACACACACACGAATATTACACAGCCATGAGATCTAGGTGCACCTGGGTGGCTCAGTCAGTTAAGCATCTGACTTCAGCTCAGGTTTATGGGTTTGAGCCCCGTGTCAGGCTCTGTGCTGACAGCTCAGAGCCTGGAAGCTGCATCAGATTCTGTGTCTCCCTCTCTCTCTGCCCCTTCCCTGCTCACGCTCTGTCTCTGTGTCTCTCAAAAAATAAACATTAAAAAAAAATTTTTTAAAGGATGTAATCTTGTCATTTACAACAACATGGATGGACCTAGAGGGTATTATGCTGAGATATATCAGACTGAGAAACACAAAATCATGTGATTTTACTCATCTTTGGAATGTAAAAAACAAAATGAACAAACAAACAAAAAGGAGAATCAGACCTATAGATACAGAGAACAAACTGTCAGCTGCCAGAGGGAAAGTGTTTAAGGTATGGGAAAAATGGGTGATGGGGAGTGGAGGACACAGGCTCCCAGTTATCGAATGAAGAAGTCACAGGAATAAAAGATAAAAGGCACAGCGTAGGGAACATAGTCAATGATACTGTAAGAGCATTATATGGTGACAAATGGTAACTACACTTGTGGTGAGCACAGCATAAAGCATAGAGAAGTTTAATCCTTATGTTACACATCTGAAATGTAATGTAACACTATGTGTCAACTATACTCAAAAATTTTTTAAAAAACATGAACTTTTATTCAATATAAATTAAGAGGTAATACAAAGATTTAAATGTGAACCACAAAAGTGTAAGATAAAGGTGACTTCACAAAAAGTGGTAAAGCGGAATAATGAGTCAACCAAAATACTGAAGTACTTGTTTAGTAAATTCCTCGTGAATCACAGTATTAACAGTTAAACAAATTAAACCAAAATATCTAGAAAAATACTTTTCCTACTTCTAGATAAAAAAGAGTTTTCTAAGTTTCAAAGGAGATGGAAAAATACTCATTAGATTGAATATATATTTCAAAACATAAGAAAATCAAAAGGTAATCAAACGCCTGTGAAAACAGTAACAACTAACAACTTTAAAAGAGCAAGATCCTTTGATTTTTTAAAAAAATAAAAACAAAAAAACAAAAAAAAAAAACCCTCTTCTAAACCAGTAAGAGAAATACAGCCTCTGAAAAAAAGAATAAGTATATAAATGGGTTAATGATAAAGAATAAAATGTTAATAACTAATGATTCCTTCAGCTTCAAGTTCACTAGTAATTAAAAATATAAAGTATCGCTTTTTCATTTTAGAAAAGACTTAAAAATTATAAATCTCTTAGCAAGCAAGAGTTTGAAAAGAGATAATATTGGTTTTGCCATGAAGGAGGTGGAAAGAGAAACCACAGGCTGAGGATGGGAACAGCCTTTAGGTATTTGCCCCCAAACTCTTTCAACTTAAAATATACTAGTGATTTTTTCCCAGGAACTTAATATGAATAAGAAGGAAAGGACCCAAAAAGCCCCAACTTCTCTGCAAGTGCAGGGGACAGAACAGAGGAGCAAGTCTTACTGCAAGACGACAGGTACAACACAGCCTATTTGCCCGTCCCTTTAATAGGGTTTACATTGTTAAGAGAGTCCCAGATAAAAGTCAATGTAATGTGGAAAATCACACCTGGTTCTTTTGTTTTAATCAAGATTTTTCCATCTTTAAATTAGAATAAGCAACTTAAATACAAAGTTATAAAACAAAATATAGCCATATATTCCCTATTAGAAACCTTTTAGATACAAAGTATAAAAATTTGTTTTTGCAGTTTCTGTCTTTTGTCTCAGAATTGTCTGCCATGTTGTACTGAAAAGGAGAAGAGTTATGGAGCTTAAATCTAGTGGCACAACCAAAGAGAATAGGGAAAATCAGGAAAACCAGAAAGGACACCCACGTGCTATGGTTATGAGTGGAAAAGTACTACATCCCACCAATAGTTATTAGCTTTAACTTTAAGGAGTTATGCAATAATTCAAAGGAGTCTAACACAATACAATACAAAACAAAACACAGAGATATGACAACTTGGGCTTTAGATGCAATGTACAAATAAAAATAGAGCAATTATAAGCAGATTGGAAGGCCACAGTGATAAAATACTGGCCTTATAAGTGTGCGTTTCTTTTTTCTTTTTATAAAATATTTATTTATTTATTTTGAGAGAGAGGGAGAGAGAGAGAGAGAGAGAGAGAGAGCGAGCATGCCTGTGCCAGTAGGGGAGGGTCAGAGAGAGAGGGAGAGAAAGAATCCCAAGCAGCCTCCACACTTAGTGCAGAGCCCAACACAGCATTCGATCTCACAAACTGATCTTATGAACTGTGAGATCATGACCTGGGCCAAAAATCAAGAGTCAGACGTTTAACTGACTGAGCCACCCAGGTGCCACTCCTTTTTTTCTTTTTAATAAAAATCTTAACTAGCCATTTTAAAAGGTGATGTTTGACAAATCACATGACCTCTTTGTACCACAACTGCCCATATCTATAAAATGAAATAGGTGAAGTAGAAGAACTTTAAGGTTCAGCTTCCATGATTAATCTATTCTTCTGCTCTCACGCTCTATGGATCCTATGCCATGTGTACCTACAGAAAAACTCCGATTGGAAAGTAAAGCTGCTAATAATAATATAGTAATACTTTAACATACTGGCAAAATCCTTTATGCCTCACTCCGACCTCAAAGTTGTTCAATCTCTTAGAGGGGTAGGAGTATTTTCTGCTTCTATTGGTTTGTTTTGCCATAATCTTATAATACTGAGACAAGCTTGGGTTTCTCTCATCACTGTCTGATGGGCACTAAATATATTTCTGTGTCTATGACCAAAAAACAAAACAAAACAAAACAAGAAAATAAAAAACAATCCCACCCTTCCAGTGTTACAATATGAAGATCACTTGATATACCAGTGAGACGTATAACTTACAACCATTACTCCCGAGACACCTCCTCTACCGATTTAACTACTCTATACATGTGTGGGCAAAATACATCTGACAAGAAATTCCACATTGAATTATGGTCCATTTCAAGCAAATTAAAAGGCTTCCAAACTTTCCTATGAAAATATCAATCTTATTTTCATTCCTGAGACAGATACAATTCAAGGTTAAACAAACAAAAGAGTCCCATGTGATGTGTGGAAGAGGTTTGTGAGATTTCAACGCAGTGAAAACTTAAAACTGCCTGTTGAGTATACTAAGAAGTGAAAATCAAAATAAGAAAAGTTGTGAATTACTCTAAATTGTGCATAAAACTCTGTATTTGTTTCGATAATACAAAATATTTCACACACAAAGTAAGTTTTCTATCTATGGTGGAGAAGTAAAATACAAAGACAAAATAAATTCTATTTCTGTTGAGTATCGAAAGTAAAAGAAACAGCTGCTATTTCTCTACTACTTTTTTAAACATTGACATCCTTTTCTTTCAACATTTCTATTTCGAGGAGCAAATTCTTCTGTCTGAAATGGAATATCACCCTTCAGTTTTGAAACTTTTTAAGCCACTATTTTCTGTTATTTCCTTAAATCCCTAACTATCTCTACAACAGAAGATAAAAGTAGGGAAGTATACCTTTATCAGTCATACTGGGAGCCATTCCACTCTGTAATTTTCCACAGTACATGAGGATGGACCCAACCTCTCCAAATATTCTCTCTGGGCCTTTTGGAAGGGATAACACTGCCTTCAGTTTGCTAGGGCATAATTTAACTTATCACACATGTAAGAGCAGCAATTAGCTGTTTTTGTTGACAGATTTCATCAAATTCAACAGTATCTTTGAGCTATATATCCTGAATTTGTATGTGCTAACCAATATGATTTTGAACTTTATTATTCAAATATAACTCTATGGGTCCAACAGGTATCTACTTGCTGGATAAACACACATACACACATTATTGTGATGGTGCACTTAGAGAAACAAAATAACCTTTTAACACATTGTTATTCTTTAAAAAGCATTTATCATTTACTTGAGGGGTTTTTCTTCAATGCTGTCCATCAAAGTTGTGAAATACATTAAAATAAGAAGTCTATAAAGAAAAGTGGGCTTAAAATAAATACAATAAAGGTTTTCTTTGGTTCAAGTTCTTGAGTGTCTATTGAATGCTATGTCTTAGAGGAACACGAAAGAATAAAGTTTAAAACTTGGCTACGAGTAGCTTACAACTTCATGTGCAAAAAAGAAGCACAAAACGTTCTATCAGGCTTTGCAAAGTTCTGTGACAGAGGTCTATACAAGAGGCCAAACCAAAGAAGCTGACAGTGGACCACCAGCAAGGTGCCTGGAGCTGAAAGGCAAAGACCAGGAAGAAGGTTTTCAAGATAGAAACAACATAAACAACTCCAGAAAGGAGTAAAATAGTACAGATTGTTTTGAGAAATACACAATGTTCAATATTGCTGGAGCATGAAACAGAGGGAAGGGGAAGACTCATGGGTGAGCAAGAGAGTCCGAAAAACAATCCAGAAAGAATAGCAGAAGATCAATACAGAACAAAAGTAGCAGGTAGATCAAGAAGAGAGTCTTTGTGCCAAGAAGACTGTATTGAGCAATAGAGAGCCAAGGAAGAAAGGGCTTTAGTAGGAAGTAAAGTGTTCACTGGGGTGGGAGATTGATCCTTCTAAGGGTAATGTAGCAGATAGACTGGTAGTAAAGGAGGTTAATAGTAATCTTTCAAATAAATTCACTAATCTTACTTCAACAGACAGTTAACACATGATATGAAAGGTCTTACAGTCTTTCTTTATGATATGCCTATATTTAAAATGTTGTTTACAAATATGATAAATAACCAGTATCAGGATTGACATTAAAGCCAAAATTAATATTGAGAAGGTATTTCAAGTCTTAAAATACTCAATTAGGCTTCAACCAAAATATATTCCATTTTAGACACTGTCAACCAATGTCACAATTTTTCTATTTGCTTTCTTGGTTAAAAGGACGATTTTCTTTGGTTTCTTTTTATTGTGCTAATTTTATTTGGCTTGTTTTCTGCCCAAAGTTTCTACAGGGTACTTCAGAACAAAAGACTAAAAGGAATTAAAATAAAACCAGTAAAAAAAATACTGTAAGAAAGTAATAGCATGTATTTACACAATATATAAAGTGAAAAAATAAAAGATATTGAATAAAGAACTGAAATTATAATCTTGATCATAAGATACGGCCCAAAGGCAGTAGCAAAGAAAATTTTAATTGAGAAATGCCCACTCTAGATCAACAGTGGTTGCATTTTCAAAATAAACATACTGTTGTCCAAACCGAAATCAAACCCATTAAGAAACTGGTAGGCAGAACTTGAAAAGGACATAGGAAAAGCTTGATTCAGAGGCTAAAACAAGCATTAAATGAATGTTATAATACAGTTTAAATTTAGGTATGAGATTACCCTTAAAATATTTCTGAATTCAGAGAACTGATTTTGAAACATTCTGCATTACTTTAGAAATTATAGGAGATTCAATAAAAGTAATATTCCACAACGACTGTCCTCATCTTAAAATAGATTTACTTTACATTTAGACCTTTTCCACCTGCTGTTCTGGATGTGGTTTATTCTATGTTAGAATTAGCTGGTTCCTGAATATTAGCCCTAACACGAAATCTGTGCCAGAGTATTAGTTTGTCCTTCTATCTCGTTTGGCCTATAGTTTCAGCCCTGCAAGAAAATTTAGTTTTATCTTTGTTTTGAACTTAAATATGTAACACAGAAAACCCTTTGGAGCTATAATCAGCATCTATAACCTAACTTGAAAATTTTAAATATCATGCTAATGCTTATAGTCCCATAATTTAAAAACCAACGACAGGGAAGCTTTCACTAGGTCAGTAGATAAGCTTCCCCTAGTTAATGCCATACTTCCAGTGAAGCAACATATTTATTTTCCATGCCCTGCGTAGTAGACATAAAACATACAAGTTTATAAATTGCATGGGTGTTCTAAATCAGAAAATAATAGAAAACAATTTATTTCTGTCCTCTTGAGCACCACTGCCCTTAATGTTAATCTGGGATACACAACACAATGACAAATAAATGAACATCCCACGGCACTCTGAACACACGGAGAAACGTGTCAAAGTGCTAAACGTGCTGAAAGGAAAACAAACTACCAGTGTGTAGCAAAACATGTTAATTTAATGACTTTAATAGGGAATCACTTTTTTGTAAGGAACCAACTAACAAGTCGACTGGACAGATAAACCCCGCCAAACACGGAGTCTTTTGCATCTTGGATTAAGAAGGCTGTTCTCAACTTTTCATCATTCCCTGTTCTCTCTGCTCCCAAAGGTGGTCCTCAATTCACTTTTGTGCACTGTCATATGGACGTGGGCGTGCTTTTAGAAAGGACCCATGTTGTTCGTTCACATTCACCGATGATACACTGACACGTCTACTTCTGCACATGTTCATGTGAGTTTTTCCCCTATTCCATCTCTAGACCACTCATCACTATAACCTCACTCACAGTCCTGTTTTAATGCTGATACGAAAGCAAACAGGACTTTACCAATCAGAAGACTTCAAGTTTGGCAGAACGAGGAAACAGAAACTTGCTGATAGGACACGACATGAGATCAGCGGTGGAGAACCTTTCCCACAACCCCCGTACTTGCGTGTATTCTGATTGTCCACAGCCTCCTTAAGGGCCATACACAAAACTGCACCGCCACTGAGAACATTCTTAAGCAGCTGGCAGCCCCTCCTTACTGGCTTTAGCATGCCACACAGCCCTTTGCCTACTGATGCAGGGCAGCCAACAGGGAGAGGGAGTTTACGAGTCAAAGCGAGACTGAACTGGCCAATTACTTACCTCCTCACTTATGGCAGGCTTGCTCCTTTAACTTTTTGTTTCCTCTCTTGTCATTGCTCAGCGGTGAAGGGTTGTGATTCAGCAAAAGTCTGAACCTGACAGTTAAAAAGAATCCTTTTAGGAAAAAATACTGGAAGTGAATGTCCCCCCCCCACCACTGTAGTCTTTCTTCCCTTGCCCTCCGTGTGCGTGTTTCTCTCTCGCTTTCTCTCTCTGCAAGGCAACTACGTAGTGGTCTATAAATATTGACCCTGACACTTGCTCAGTACGCTAGCTGCTCATGGCACAGGTCTGTGTTACTGAACACCGTGGTAATACTCCGGCAAAGTTCTCAGCTGCTCAGACAAAGCTGTGGATTGGCTCACTACCCGGCAACCCTGTGCCTGCCTGGAAATACCATTTTGCTGCCAGCTTTACAGATGCTATGGGCCTTTCCTGAGGCCCAAATCAGGCACAGAAGGGCAATTATGAGGTTTGTCTGAAGAAACAGTTTTCCTCAAGCAGGTGAAGAAAGCGGGGAGGGAGAGCTGGGTGAAGTGAAAGACAAGAAAGGAAATACTGCCTTTGTTTTGGCCAAACAACATCACCTCGACCCCTTCATAAAACTTACACCTAAATGTCATTTAATCAAGCTTTATGAAACTGAATTACTACATACTATGAACGACCAAAACACAGGAAAGCATTTTTTAATTGTTTTTAATATTGCTTCTCATTGAGTAAGGCTGCTATGATGGAGTAATTAGTCACAAAAAAAATGTTTCAACACAGGTAAGTTCACTTCCAGAATGATAAAAATGCACTGAAAACCATCATTTTAATCAGATTGAATAATATATCTGGTGAAAGAAGCGAAAATATAATCTGAAAATTATATGACTCAACGTATTATATTAACTACCCTTAAATGTTCAATCATGACAACTTGAATCATTTTACTTTATTTTTATAGATTAAGGACAAAATCGAAGCCATGACACTACATAGTTTGCAGGTGATATGAATGAGGTCAGCATTATCTATCTATATCACACATAATGTCCACAGTATGAACAATTAGAAACTAAAGTCCGTATTTTCTATTCTTCTTGCCTAGAATAATTATATGTTTGCTTTACTGCAAATTTGTTTCTTGAGTAAATCAAGAGAAAAGAAAATTTTAGAAATAATCTGGTCACTGACTCATCTAACAGATGAGAAAACCGACCCCCCACGCTGGTTAACTTATCCATGGTCACATGACAAGTTTGCCGCAGGGCCAAAACCAGAGTCCTTGTCTTACTGCTCCTAAGCTGTGCTCCTTCTATTACAAGAGTGACTGTTAAACTCATTTTTATGTTCAAAATCCTATCTTCATGTGAAGTTTTACTGAAAACCTTACCAGGAAGGGCAAATATTAAAGCCAGAAAAATAACCAGCATGAAACAAAAATGACCTTTTACAATTTGACTCCCCGCAAAAAGTTATGTGCAAGAATTAACTTTGTAACGACTGAAATCCACCTCTGTTCCATCCAATAATTAGTATTTGCCCAGTAAATTAACTTACTCTCAGGAGAGGTACATAGCTAGCTGTTGGGGAGGCAAAGATAAAACACAGTTCCTACTCTCAAGGACCTTACAGTCCAAGTTCAGAGAAAAACAAGCTAATGACAAAACAGTGCATTTGTGACGATGAAGACCAGTAGAGGCGGTGAGGGGTACTGGAGCACGCGCACCTCATCCCATGTGAAGATTGAAAATGTATTTATTTGTTTATTAAGCCAACCATGTATGCATTCAAAAACCGTTCTTCCTGTGCCTAGCGGGGACCTCAGAGAGCCTTCAGTCTCCAGTCTGGGCTGGGGAATGTGGTGGGATAGATGGAGGGATGGGGGCTAGGAGAGTATAGAGAGGAGAAACAACAGTTTTGTCTGAGCAGGAGGCATTGGTTGGCGGCTCCCGGGCAGACAAAGTCAGCTCCACGGGGGGGGGGGGGGGGGGGGGGGGGGGGGGGGGGGGGGGGGGGGTTCAATGGGGGATTTCTCAATCAAGGTCTGTGCATATTATAGCAGGGGTGGGAGGCAGTGAAGCAAAGACAGAAAGAATAACACGATAAAGACAAAGAGGCAGGAAAAAACATGATCCAGAACTTCAAGTAGTCTTTCTTGCTGGAGCACACAAGGTGAAACAGGAAATGGTTAATTTTTTTTAAAAGGATGAGAAGGATAAGAGCAATGAAAAGTTTTATACACCAGGTTTAAAACCTTGGGTTTTATACATCGTGCTAGCAGTCTTCAACTGTTTTTGCTTACAGACCTTTAAAAGACTTTTAAACTATGGAACTACTCACACATTAGCAAGTTAACATGAACAATTTTTCATCTGTGCTGATATAGGTACATGCAGAGAATTTAATTTCTACTCTGGTGAAATACGGACATTTTAAAGTAAAAGTTATAAAGATATTAAATGGAATATAAATCCATAGTAATTTAATGAAATCATTATCCATTTAAATAATAAATTTATAAAATCTTCTAACAGCTGAAAATTTTACATTACTGTTTTCATTTTTTTTACTTTTATTTCAATTTCACCACCACATAGAATTTTTATGCAATATATTTTATAATTAAAAGTCTTTTATTGTTTACTCTATCATACTTCTCTGTGAGAAAAATTTATGGCATTAACTGAAATTTTAAAATTGTTAAGTTTTCTATGACGCCAGGGCAATGCATCACAGTAAAGGTTGGGATAGATGAAAGTGTGACTTTAAGAGAAAGATTGTTATGAAGAAACCACTGCTCTTAGCCAGATCAATATTAATAAAGAGTTTATGTACAAGCTGAAAATCTGGACAATGACTCCATCAAACCATATATTAAAATGATAAGTGAAGGAAACCGGTCTGAAAAGGCTATATACTGTGTGATTCCAACCATATGACACTACTCTGGACAAGGCAAAAACTACAGAGACAATAAAAAGATCAGTGGTCACCAGAAGTTTGGGGTGGGTGCAGGATGAGTCAATGAAGCACAGGAGATTTCAGGGCAGTGAAACCATTCCGGACGACATGTAACAGTAGATGCATGGCATTATGCACTTGACAAAACCCATAAAACTGTACAACACAAAGACAAAGCCCTAATAAAAACTGTGGACTTTAGTTTAAATCTCTTCCCTTGTCTTCCTGAAAGCCATGTGTTCTAGAAAAAGTACTATTATTTATTAAGCAATTACCATCAGTAGGGGGGCTTAGAAATATTAACTTTAACACTTAAAGACAACCCTAATAGATGAGTATGCTTTTGCCTTTTTTTAAGATAAAGAACATGAGTTATTAAGTGGATGGTCTGAAGTCATCTAACTAATAGATCCGGGATTCAGCCCAAATCTGTCTGACCAGACTCCAGTACCACATACTGCCTTTATATCAGTCACTTGAAAACTGGGTAGACACTGCCCAGGTCAGGCAAGGAAGCGGACTAAGCAGGACCTTCAGAAAGTCAGAAAGGAATGAAAGAATTGTATGCTGCATTTCTCTCAAGGAACTGCTAGATATTGAGTATTATAGGGTAGCAAAAAGAAGAGATTAACAAAGTAATCAGTGGAAGTCAATGGAGAAAATTAAAATAACTGTTATGTGCTATTAAGAAGAACTTAAAGGGTTTTATCTTCAATTTGGTGGGTAAGGAACACATGAAGAATTAAGGATGAGAAGACTCAATACTGATAAAGTATTCTTCCCAACTTTACGGATTCAATGCAACCCCAATCAGGACATTATTTTGTAGATATGGCCAACCCAATATTAAAGTTTATATGGAGAGGCAAAAAACCCAGAATAGTCAACACCAACATTGAAGGAGAACAAAGTTGGAGGGCTGACACTACCCACTATCAAGACTTACTATAAAGCTACCGTAATCAAGACAACGTACTGTTAGAGAAAGAACAGACAAACAGATCGATGGAAAAAAATAGAAAACCCAGAAACAGACTCACACAAATATAGTCAACTGATCTTTGACAGAGGGACAAAGTCAATAAATGTGGCAAAGACACTTTTTTCTTTTCTTTTTTTTTAATATGAAATTTATTGTCAAATCGATTTCCATACAACACCCAGTGCTTATCCCAACAGGTGCCCTCCTCAATGCCCATCACCCACTTTCCCCTCCCTCCCACCCTCCATCAACCCTCAGTTTGTTCTCAGTTTTTAAGAGTCTCTTATGTTTTGGCTCCCTCCCTCTCTAACCTTTTTTTTTTCCTTCCCCTCCCCCATGGTCTTCTGTTAAGTTTCTCAGGATCCACTAAGAGTGAAAACATATGGTATCTGTCTTTCTCTGTATGACTTATTTCAACAAATAGCGCTAGAACAATTGGACATCCATGTGCCAAAAAAAAAAAAAAAAAAAAAAGAATCAAAACAAAAGCCTTATACCCACCACAAAAATTACCTCAGACCTAAATGTTAATGCAAAATTATAGAATTCATAGAACACAACATAGGAGAAAATCTAGATTACTTTGGGTATGTCAGCGACTTTTAGACATAACACCAGAAGTACAGTCCATGAAAAAAATAACCCATAAACTGGATTTCATTAAAATTAACAACTCTCTGGGGTGCCTGAGTGGCTCAGTCAGTTAAACATCTGACTCTTGGTTTCGGCCCAGGTCATGATCTCATAGTTTCATGAGTTTGGTCCCCGCATCAGGCTCTGTGTTGAGGGTGCAGAGCCTGCATGGGATTCTCCCTCTCCCTCTCTTTCTGCCCCTCCCCTGATTACGCTGTCTCTGTCTCTCTCAAAATAAATAAAAAAACTAAAAAAAATTTTTCTAATAAATAAAATTGAATAAAATTAATAACTCTACAGAAGACAATGTCAAGACAATGGAAGATAAGCCATAGGCTAGGAGAAAATATTTTCAACACACATCTGATAAAGGATTGTTAACCAAAGTTTACAAAAACTCCAAAATTCAGCAATAGGAAAATAAACACATTTTTAAAAATGGCCCAAAGACCATAACAGATACCTCACTGAAGAAGACACGCAGTTTGCAAAAAAACACATAAAAAAGATGTTCCACGCTGTATGTCATCAAGGAGATGCAAATTAAAACAACAATCAGATACCACTATACATCTATTAGAATGCTGCAAGATCTGGAACACCTGACAACACCAAATGCTAATGAGGATGCAGAACAAAAGGAACTTTCATTCATTGCTGGAGAAAATGCAAAATGGCACAGCCACTTTGGCAGACAGTTTGGTGGCTTCTTATAAAACTAAACATACTCTTATCACAACACCCAGCAATCCCACTTATTGGTATTCACCCACAAGAGTTAAAAATGTCCACACAAAAATCTTCACAGGATGTTTTTGGAGATTTATAATTACCAAAACTTGGAAAAAATCAGGATGTCCTTCAGTAGACAAGTAAATAAACTGTGGTATATCCAGACAAAGGAACACTATTCAGTGATAAAGAGAAGTGACCTATCAAGACATGTAAAGACAAAAAGGAACCTTAAATGCATATCACTACATATTTCCACCCATATGACATTCTGGAGAAGGCCAAACTATGGAGATAGAAAAATCTACATGGGGGGGGGGGCGGAGGTGGGGTGGAGGAAGGATGAATAGGTGAAGCGCAAAGGATTTTTAGGGAAAAAAAAACTCTGTATGACTTTATACTAGTGGATACATGTCATTATACATGTGTTGTTCAAGTCCAACACCAAGACCTAATTATAAACTACAGACTTTGGTGATTATGATATGTCAATGTAGATTCATCAGTTTAACAAAGGACCAATCTGGTGGGGACTTGATAATGGGCAAGATTATACATGCACAGAGGCAGAGGGTGTACGGAAAAATCTCTGTTCCTTCCGTTTTGCAATGAACCTTATTCTGCTATTAAAAAGCCAAGTCCTGAAAAAGTCAAAGGTGGCTCCTCCCTCAGGGAGTTGGGTCTTTGTCAAGGCAGAGGTTACAGAAAGAACAGGGAGCTAAGAAAAGAAGATGCATTTAGTCTTTGAACATGATGAACTGTGTTATAGCCAAGTGAATACAGTCAGTAAGCACTTAAATATATTAATCTATAATATAGGAAAGATGAAGATTGCAGCAATTCAGTAACCTTCTATTCATGTTTTCCTGCTTGAAACTTTTTTTCACCATTAACCTATTCTCAACACAGAAGCCAAAGCAGTCACTTAAAGATATCAGAGGCGCCTGGGTGGCCCAGTCAGTAGAGCATCCGACTTCGGCTCCGGTCACGATCTCGTGGTTTGTGGGTTCGAGCCCTGTGTTGGGCTCTGTGCTGACAGTTCAGAGCTGGGAGCCTGGAGCCTGCTTTGGATTCTGTGTCTCCCTCTCTCTCTGTCCCTCCCCCACTCATGCTCTCTCTCTCGCTGTCAAAAATAAACATTAAAAATTTTTTTTAAAAAATCAGATAATACTCGTCTTCTATAGAAAACAGAATAAAAGTCCAAGTTCTTATAATGATCCATAAATCCCTACTTGATCTGCCTCTCATTCGGTCTCTGACAACACTGACTACAGTCCCCCTCGTTTTCTCAGCTCCAGCCACTTGTTCCCCTATTATTCCTTAAATGTACCTGACAAGTTTGCCCTTGGTGTCCTCCTATTTGCTGTTCCCACCCTGGTATGTTCTTGCAAACAGCTTCATGGCGAACACCTCCTTCACATCTCTTTTCAAATGGCACCCTCTCAGTGAAGCCTACTACCACCATACTATTTAACACTGCAAACTTCCTTATTGTCACTGCCTGTTTCTTCCCAATAGAATTTAAGTTCAATAACATAGATTTCATGTGCCTAAAATGAATCTCACACAGAATAAATGCACACTAAATAGGCATTATATAAATAAATAAAACATAAATCTGTGAGACATATACCAACATAAGTGGCTCCTGAAGTCAGTAATAGTAAGTAACTCCAAACCAACATTTAAAAGGCAGGTCAAGGGGCACCCAGGTGGCTCAGTCGGTTAAGCGGCCGACTTCAGCTCAGGTCATGATCTTGCGGTCCATGAGTTCGAGCCCCGTGTCGGGCTCTGTGCTGACAGCTCGGAGCCTGGAGCCTGTTTCAGATTCTGTGTCTCCCTCTCTCTGACCCTCCCCGTTCATGCTCTGTCTCTCTGTCTCAAAAATAAATAAACGTTAAAAAAAAAATTAAAAAAAAAAAATAAAAGGCAGGTCAAGGGGTGCCTGGGTGGCTTAGTCAGTTAAGCGTCCAACTTTAGCTCAAGTCACGATCTCAAGGTTCGTGAGTTTGAGCCCCGCGTCAGGCTCTGTGCCGACAGCTCAGAGCCTGGAGCCTGCTCCCGATTCTGTGTCTTCCTCTCTCTCTCTGCCCCTTCCCAAGTCATGCTCTGTCTCTCAAAAATAAATAAAAACATTACCAAAAAAATTTTTAAAAATAAATAAAAGATCAATGAAGAGAAGTCCATGAAGCTTGTAAAACAATGATGAATGTAAATAGAACAATGAGAAAATGAGAAAAAGGGTGATGAGGATGAAGTAGTAGAGAGGGAGTGGCTGACAATGGCACCTGCCATGGGAAGATCAAATATGAAGGGGTTGAAAGAGCCTATTACACACAACATTCAGAAAGTACTCTGATACTAAAGATCTCTGAATGGTACATCCTCAAAGGGTGAATTTTATGGTGTATGAATTATATTTCAGCAAAGCAGGCATGAAAAAAAAGAGAGTACTAGTGGCTGAGCTATCTCCATTGGAGGCAGAAGGTAAGCAAGGGAGGTGAGACATGAAATAGAAACTCTCTTTCAAAAACCTGGCCATTAAGAAAAGAAAGATGAGGGTGATGATTTAACACCACAATCAAACAACTCGTTATGGCATAAAAGTGAGTGTTTTGAAGTCAAGCTGACTTGAATTTTCGTCTTTCTCAAGTTACATTGTAAGTTATGCAACTTTAGTATCCTCATTAATAAAATGAGTTTAAAATTAGTACCTGTGTGACTGGATATCAGTATTTCATTTCTCTGCCTCGCAGAACAATATTTCATTGCACAGATACACATTTTACTTATCCATTCATCAGCTGGTGAACATTTGCACTGTTTCCACTTTTGAGTTATTACGAATAATGCTATGAACTTTCATGCATAAGCTTCCGCATAAACATATGTTTTCATTATCTTTGGATAAATATCTAGAAGTGAAATTTCTAAGTAATGTGGTAATTTTATATCTAACATTTTAAAGAACTGTCAAATTGTTTTCCAAAGTGGTTACACCATTTTATATCCCCAACAGCAATGGTGAGGGTTCCAATTATCTGTTTTTTTTTTTATTACAGTAATACTTGTAAATATAAAGCAGAATCTCATTGTGATTTTAATTTGTATTTCCCTAATGACTACTAATTGAGTATCTTGTCTAGTGCTTATCGGCTTTTTGGATATTTACTCTTTACTTCCAGTAAATATAATTTCAGAAAACACTAGGACCAAATAAAACTTAAAACTTATTTTCAAGTGCTCGGCAAAGTTGTACCTGGCACAGGCATAACAAGTAACTTATTAGCTAAAGAAATAAATATTCTAATAAACAAATGAAAGATGAGGAATTAAAAATACTTGATTTAGTGGTATATCATTTCAATTTTCAAATAACTTAGTTCGAATTCCTATACAGTCTAATAGAATTTTCAGTGAAGAAAAGAAACTTTTTAAAAAATGCAATTACAAAGCAAATGTACTAATCCTCTGTTTAGTATTATGATAAATACCTACTTAATATTTTTAGTTTGGTCATAATAATGTACTCCATCAGATCAATAATAAAGTACTCCATCAGAAACTGGACTTATAATCCAATCATATTAATGCTTTAATTTCATGCTTCTTTGAAGACAGAGGTAAAAAAGCAAAAAATTGATTAAGTAGCAAATGACTTAAAAGTATGTGTTGATAAGCTTAATCAGATATGAATACTACAAATATACCCAACACTATAAAGAATGAGACACTCCTCAGGGACAAATGTCTACAAGGAAAATATTAGTAATCCAAGTTTGTTGTCATTTTTCAAAAAGACCTGTGGGAATATGTGCCTTTCAATGTAAATGACTCTGGAGAAAGGAAATTGACTCTACATTGTGCCTAGTGAGTAGCTAAGGATGGGCTGTTTTCTCCTTTATAGGCCCTACTGTGAGTCCCATCACACAGAGTCACTTACCTTTAACTCTAAGGTTCTTTGTTCCCAAGTAATAAATACTTTAGGCCCCCAGGAGCCCACAGGAAAGTCACACAACCTACTAACCTACTAACCCTACAACCAAGTCTACTAACCTTTACTGCTGCTAGTTTAAGTACTTATCTATCATTAGTTTTGAGAAGTATTGACTGCACAATTAATAAACAGATCATTTGTTCTTTTCAACTAGAACAATGTTGTATATAAATTGCAAAGAAGCAAACTAAACAAGGAAACCACAGCAAAGAATGCATGTCCTTTTTAACTTTCATTTGGTATCACACCAACTAGTGCCCAACTAAACTAAAACATTTTATCATTTATAAATAGAAATTGTTTTGAAATTCATAGTGTATAGAACACATATAACCAGAGTAAATAATAAAGCTCAATTATATTTCATAAAATAAGGTAATAACAAAGAGCTGAAAAGCATCATGGATATAAACTAATTTTTATACTATCATTGTTGCTAATTGGACCTATATTAAAACTATATTAATGTTTCTTCATGCTTAATAATAATAGCTTAGCTCATAACTATGTATCAGTATTTCTGTTTTTCTCTTAAAACCACATATATATTTTTTATAATACTGAGGAAAATCTCAAACGTGATTTTTAACATAATATTTGTAATATAATTTCAGTAATTTTCTACTTTTAAAATGTGTACAGTTCTTAAAACCATATCTTTAATATTTATTTTCTAAAACTAGAGAACTAATTCACAGTAATTCAAAGTTTTCTACTATCACTCCAAAATGGAAACTTAAGAATGTCAATAAGAATCTTCATGATGATGAGAATTTTTAATTCCATTAATCTCTGAATTGCTCTAACATCCAAATGACAGATATTATCCCACATCTGAAACAACGGTTTTTCTTTCATCATAAAGATGTAGCTATCTCTTGATATTCATAGTTTTTTCAAGAACAACCCATTCAGTAGACCTTTTCATTCATGCAGATACCTATAATTATCAACATGATATTAATGTAACAGAAGAACACTTATTTCTGGAAAAAATTACAGTATATTTTGTTGGGCAGTGGAAATGGAATCTCAAGAAAGCCGTAAGTGTCCTCTGCAGGGAAGGAGCAGGGAAGGTGGTCGTGAAATCACCCACACCAGAGGGATTTCAGTCAGCTGAAAGGAGAGAGTAGGAAAGATTGGGGTCAGGGTTCCATAAAACAAGCTAATGCCATACATTCCTTACGATAGAGAGTGAAAAACCCCAGCCAGGAAGGATTCAGAAAAAACTCACTCAATGGGAGAGGGAACCACCTGTCAACCACAATTAAGCTGACCTTTTTTATTATTCATTAATCATACGGCAATAGCCTATAAAAATACCACTGAAAGATTAGATTTAACAGGCAATGAAAATAGCCAGTCACATTAAGTCTGATCATCCATAAAAGAAAAGAAAAACAATACTGGTTTATTTTAGTGCTCTATGATGAATCTGCTTTCATATGGAAGATATAAACTATGAAACTAAGGAATATAATTATTCATGTTAAGGCCACATCTTTTTCTAGTCAAAATATATTTCAAAAAAATGAGAGAAAATAAAAAGAAAACAATAAAGCAAACTAATTTTATTTTTTTATTTTTATTTTTTTAAATTGTTTAATGTTTATTTATAATTGAGAGACAGAGACAGAGCGCAAGCAGAGGAGGCGCAGAGAGAGAGAGAGACGCAGAATCCGAAGCAGGCTCCAGGCTCTGAGCTGTCAGCACAGAGCCCGATGCGGGGCTCAAACCCACAGACAGTGAGATCATGACCTGAGCCGAAGTCAGACATTTAACCGACTGAGCCACCCAGGCGTCCTGAAAGCAAACTAATTTTAAACAAGAAATGAATGAGGTATCTACTACTCTAGTGTGAGTCATATAAAATGTGCTTCCTTCTGTTGGCTATCCTGCTTGACAGGACCTGAAATTTCCTTGAAAAGTGGTATCAAAAATAACTAAGGAAAAAAAAAGACTAAAAATGAAAAAATATTAATTTTACTTCTGAATTTGAAAGGATCTGAATATTGTCATATACATTCCTTTTTTTTTTAAGTTTTTTGTGTATTTATTTATTTAGAGACAGTGTGAGTAGGAGGAGGGGCAGAGAGTGAGAAGAGAGAGAATCCCAAGCAGGCTCTGCACCATCAGCACAGAGCCTGACGTAGGGTCAAACTCATGAAACTGTGAGATCATGACTTGAGCTGAAACTGAGAGTCAGATGCTTAACCAACTGAGCCACCCAGTAGCCCCTATTTCTGACAGAGAATTAAATCACACTGTGACCTGGACTAAGGCAGTCTTTCTAGTTTTTGTCAGCTTTCATTTAACTACCGTGGAACAGGTAAATACTGTACAGGAGAACACTTTGAGGTGATTTTCCCCCTTCCTGTAATTTGCTTCCTTCTGGGTATTTGGCCTATGCTGACCTAGAACAGGGCTGGAACTGAGCTGAGGATAGGTGGATGGTAAAAGTACGAAAGGTAAGAATAAAGAATATCCTTATAGTTTTCTTTTCATCATCCAATAAAGGATGAAATAATGCTAATAAGACATCAATTTAATAATCAACCTGCTTACATTTTTATTTTGAAAATAATCGTACTGAACCATAGAATCAAAAAAATGGCTTTGTATAAATATTTGTGCTTAGAAAAGCATATACAAACTGCTACTAATACCTGATGCTTAAGTAACTCAATGGAGAACATGAAGGAGAGTAAAGGAACATCAAAGCATGTCCTCGGGATGAAGGGATCCCTGCTGATGAAATAAAACCTCTTACTGTCCAACTCTTAATGGTACGTACAAAACTAACAACTCATACTTATGTAGCACTTCAGGTTTTTGTTTTTGTTTTTTACTTTTCTTTTTATTATTTTTTTGTCTTTTAGAGAGAGAGCACGTGTGCACACACACATGCACATGTAAGAGTGGAGGGTTCAGAGGGAGGGGGGAAGGGAAGGAGAGACAGAGAGAGAGAGAGAGAGAGAGAGAGAGAGAGAGAGAAGGAGAGAGAGAATCTTAAGCAGGCTCCATGCCTATGATGGAGCCCAACATGGGGCTTGATCCCATGACTCTGAGATCTTGACCTGAGCTGAAATCAAGAGTTGGTCATTCAACCAACTATGCCACCCTGGTGCCCAGCACTTCAGATTTTTAAAACGTGTTTTCATATGTTATCTCATTTGTTCATTAAGATGAGCCAATTAGAAAGTATCCCTACTTTACATATAAGGAAGCTAAGTGCAAAGCAGGTAAAGGAAGAGTCCAACATGTTAAAGTTTGAAAGAAGTGTAGACAGAAACTGAATTTGGTCTTTTCACATTTAACCCTTGACCCTTACTACTGTACTTTTCAATAATACTAGAGGGGCCATATCCTAGTGGAAATTACTTTTCTGTGGAAAAAACATGAATTCCTAGAGGAAATACTGAAGTCTTCCTGTTTGGGGCATATATGTTTTTGACGATAATGGCAAACACACACATACACAGAACATACACGGTAATAACAGTCATCCAAACTTAAAATTTCAAAATTCCACTTCTGGTCTCCCCCAATTCCGTTTAGTTACTAAAACTCAAGACTATATCTTTGTTTTTTGCTATTTTGTTTTTCAGATTTTTATTTAAGTTCTAGTCAGTTAACATATAGTATAATATTAGTTTCAGGACTAGAACTCAGTAATTCATTACTTACATGCAACACCCAGTGCTCATCACAAGTGCCCTCTTGAATACCCATCACCCATTTAGCTCACCACCACCCCCGCCCACCTCCTTCCATTAACCCTGCTTGTTCTCTGTAGTTAAGTCTCTTATGGTTTGCTTCCCTCCCTCTATGAAGAGCCCATCTTTGAAATCTCTGTCTTTTCCCTTCCCTCTGTTCCCACCAAAATTCAGATTTAGCTTTTATATAACCTTAAATACTGAAATCTAGTCATGTCACCACTCTCCTTCCTCCTCCAACAACTTTCTGCACTGCCACAAAAAAGAAAAAGTCAACATGCACTCTTGCCAACAACAGAGGGTTTGAACTTTTCTGCACAGAATACAGTCCTCTCTGCCATCTCGAACCGACCTTATTACCCTTTCGGTTTCATTTCTCCTTTGCCCACAACACAAATCCTGTATTACACGCTCCTAATACACCAAACCGTATGCTCACCCACTGGAAATGTTATGTGTGTACTTCCACACTTCTGTGTATTTTCTTGGGATGACCTCTAAATCTTTATCTCTAGGAAGTAACATTTAAACTGGTGAAGAACTGGATCTATTCAAGAATGCAGATTAAAAGGAAAACTGGGGGGCACCTGGGTGGCTCGGTCAGTTAAGCGTCTTACTCTTGATGTCCGTTCAGGTCATGATTTCACAGTCGTTAAGATCAAACCCCGTGTCAGGCTCTGTGCTCGGCACCGAGCCTGCTTAAGATTCTCTCTCTTTCAAAAAAGAAAAAAAAAAAAAAAAAAAAACTTAATAGGAAAATTTCATTGCATGCTGTGACTCTGGTATTAACTCCTTCCTCTCCTTGCTTGTTGTGTTTCCTTCCTAGAAAGATGACAAATTGCTTGGCTTGCACTTGATAATGCTAAAACTATAAGGGAAAAGTGCATACCAGTTCCCAGGCTGCGAGCCAGTAAAGCAGTGATATGCTGCGCATTTCAGGAAGATCTGAGGGACCTGATAAGCACTTATGTCCTGAGTATTCATTCCTCTTTCTGTTTTATCTCCTTTGTCACAGAAAATGAGGCAATAACTAATTCCACAATATTAATGAAAATACATTCAACTACATGACTTACCTTTTGAAAGACCTACTAATCTAGACTTTAGGTAAACTATGCATAGTAGTTACGTAGAGATTTGAAGCAGGATACTACCTGAAACAGCAATCCTAAGGAGTATTTAAGTGCTAAAAGTATGACAGTAGTATCCATGGAACTAACAGGGCCTCTACACAGAGAATTTTAAATATTTATATGCCCAAAAGATTGCTGCCATTTTCTTTTGGGCAGAACAACAAAGTTCAAAGTACAGTAATGAAAGTTATCACTGGGCTTACTGGCAATCAATACCAATTAAAAGCTACATTTTAAAAATGCATATCAGGTGTTACTGGAAAATGCATCCATCTGAATAGCAGCTATTGAAAAAAAGTTTATCAAAAAGGGTAAATAATGTATAAAAAGTCCCAAGTGAGTGATGAAAACCTTGTTCAGATGACAAGCCACATATCAGTTGGAAGCCAGTGCTCAGACTTATTGGCACCAACAATGTTTTCTTAATTTCCTAAGTGTGCATAACATCACACCACCCAGTTGGCCTAGAGTACCCTTATTTATTGCTTTATTCTATGAAAGACTACTTCAACTTACTTATATTGCTGACAAATCCATTTTATAATTTTCATTAGCAGTTCTAATGGTTCTTATGCAATATTTCATATTTATTTATGCTTTCATTCAGCAAAACAGTTGCTGAGTACCTGTTATGGGTTTGGCACTATAGACACAATCCCTATTCTCAGAAAGGCTAGAAGCTGGTGACAGTAGAGAGAAGACTAGTGAACGGTAATGACCGTGATATAAACAAGCCAAGCACAGTAAACCTAACTCTTCCTGGAGACTGAGCTCAGGGAAGGCATCTAGAGGAAGAAATGATATCTGAATTCTTAAAAGAAATTAACCAGAACATACAGGAAGGTTTCAAATATATGGCACTTTGGGATGACGGTAAGACCCAAGGTATGGCCATGGAGTGAAGGCCTCAAGTGGTGTAACTATTTCTGTCCTAATACCACTGACCTTCAGTCCTCAGTACTGGGGGCTGCTACATTGCTAGGTTTCCTTTTTCCTGCCTGGTGACATTTTCAACTCATTTCATCCTATGGCTTTATTCTAATTTTTAAAATGTGACCCCATGTTTTGAGGTTTTTAAGAGAAAAAAAGATATAATTTTGTATATTCCCATAAGAATTTTTCTATCGGCATTTTCAGCCATTTATTAAAAAAATATTTATGGAGCAATAATAATTATTGAGCTATATGACAGGCTTGGCTTTAGGTGCTAGGAATATGATGGTGAAGCAGGTATGCCACACATGCCCTTATAGACTTTACATTCTAGTGGCGGGGGGGCGGGGGGACCTAACAAACAAATATGGTATCATCTCATAAGAAAAAAAAGGCAATAATAAAAGTGAAACAAAATAATGTGATTAATACTGGGGGGAAAAAAGTTTAGGCAAGGGGGACTAAGAAAAGCCTTGCCTGAAGCAGAATCCTTTGAGCTGAAGCCTTAATGATGAGAAGGAGACAGCCTAGAAAGATCTGAAGGAAGAGTATTCCAGGCAGAAGGAATTGCTAATGAAAAGATACTTGAATAAAAAGAATCCTTGGTATTCAACTGACCAAAAAAAAAAAAAAAAAAAAAAAAAAAAAGCCCAATAATTAGACAATGACTGGATGATGTAGTGTTTCAGATCAGTGGTTCCTAAACTGTGCTGCACACTGGAATTATCTGAGATGCTTTTAAAAATCCAGATATCCTGCAATATCCCAGACCAATTAAACCAGAATCACTGGAGTAGAAGCCAGAGATCAGTATTCTTTAAAACTCTCCATGTGATTCTGATATGCAGTCCCAGTGGAGAAGCACTAATTTAGGCCATGGTGAAGAATTTAAATTTTAGTCTAATTACATAAACAGCTACTGAAAGATTAAAATTTCAACTGAAATTTGTCATGTACCTAGACTGTTTCATTTCAACCTGGATATTTCGTTAAAAGGAGCAATACACCTTAGACATGTTAGTTCCTGAAGCAAATTCTTTTGAACAACAAAAATGAAGGCAATTATTGAAACACTTCCCTTTAAAAATGTGGGGCACCTGGATGGCTCAGTCAGTTGGGTATCTAAGTTTGGCTCAGGTCATGATCTCGTGGCTCACGAGTTCAAGCCCTGCGTCGGGCTCTGTGCTGACAGCTCAGAGCCTGGAGCCTGCTTTGGATTCCCCCCCCCCCCCGCCTCTTCTTCACTCATTTTCCCTCTCTCCCTCTTTCAAAAATAAGTAAACATTAAAAAATGTTAAAAAGTAAAAATTAAATAAAAATTAAATTTAGCTGAAAATTAGTTATTTTGGAAATGCCTACTGTATTCATTTTATGCACCTCCCTGTAAATTCTAGAATATATTTGCTTATATTTTGTGAATGACTTATCTCTTGTGAGGAAAACAAATACACAAACCTTTGAAACAGTATCTGAATTTTGCTGACATTATTCTTTTTGATGAGCTGTAAGACTGACCATGGGATTCCTCTAGTGTGGGTCACATGAGCACATGATCCACTCTGCTGTAAATGGTACAGCATTTTGTGGCACGTAATTCTGTAAGATTTCACCTACTAGAGCTGAGTTAAGAAACAATCTTTAAGGAGAAATGCGGTTGATTCACCAGCACTGCTGCGACCTGAGAAACTCATCACATTAAAATGTTTAGATACATTTATCAGATATAGATGACATTTCTATTGTTCAAATAAACACACCCGAATACCTTTTGTTGTACTGCACTGAGTAGAAAATAAAGCCCCTAACGGTAGTAAAACGTTTCATTTCCCAACTCTTGTGGTCAATTTAAATTCTTATTTTTTTAACAATAACTGTGCCTAAATTAAGGAACCTAAATTAAACTGTAAGAAAAGCAAAAGCAAGGAAGTCCCGGTCACATTCCAGGAGAGCAAACCAAGCAGCTAAAAACTGATTGAACTATCATGTGGTGCTACAGTCCTAAGATTTCCACTGATACAGCATCTTCTCCAGTTTCAATTAACATATTAATATAGGCTAACCAGCTGAAGGAGTTCTACTTAAAAATCCAACCACTCCACAGAAGGTAAACTTAGGATATTCCTTTACTTATCTACCCAAAACAAAACTTCATCAGAATTGTGTAAGTAGGGGCGCCTGGGTGGCTCAGTCAGTTAAGCGGCCGACTTCGGCTCAGGTCATGATCTTGCGGTCTGTGAGTTCAAGCCCCGTGTCGGGCTCTGTGCTGACAGCCCAGAGCCTGGAGCCTGTTTCAGATTCTGTGTCTCCCTCTCTCTGACCCTCCCCCATTCATGCTCTGTCTCTCTCTGTCTCAAAAATAAAATAAATGTTAAAAAAAAAAAATTAAAAAAAAAAAAGAATTGCATAAGTAAAAAAAAAAAAGTGCATACGTAAATATTATACTACCCCCAATTTTCCTCTAAAGGACAAATTTTCTACACAGTCTACTTGTCCTGGAATTCACAGAATGTAAGTAAAAAGGGTTGACAACTTCTACTAAAACTTTTCTTCGGAAAGCTCTATCTGATAAAGCCAGCCAAGGTAATCTCTCTATCTCAGAACAGCCTTTGCATTCTTTCTGTCCCTTTATGAAAACCCACAGCAATCCCAACTTGCATTACATACTTGTTTCCCTTTTCTTGTAGACAGTATCTGAACTGAAATCAGGAGCTATATTTTATGCATTTTTGCATATTCACACAACCTTTGTGGGGTTAAGCAAACATCTAATTAAGGAATGAATAATGAAAACTTATCAACCTCCCAAGGCTGAAGATAAGACAGAACAGCTCAGTGCTGGTATGACCTTCTGCAAATATACATCGCCACTTCCAAGCCCTGACTACCATTCTCTCCCTCCTTGGTAAACTAAAAGAGAAGTAAAAAAAAAATACATGAAAATGTGAAATGAGAGGCGCCCTTATGTTCCAAACAAGAAGGGTGGATCAATGAGAAAGAGGATTTGATGATTAAAGACTGCAGACTCAAATGAAAAATAAAATAGAACCATAAATCCATTCAATCACTTGTTCCTTCCACAAACAATTTTGAATACCTAAAATATTCCAGGCACCTATAACATACAAAAGTAAATGAAACGCAACTCATGCCTCCAGGTAGCACACAGTTAAATGCTATAATGCACAGTAATAAAAGCAACGCAAGAGCTATGCCTAAGTGATACAGAGATACAAGTACCTCATTCAATGGTACTGATGGTAGTGGAACTAAGGTTTGTTTGTTTGTTTTTTACAACGTTTATTCATTTATTTTTGAGAGAGAAAGAGAGTGTGAGTGGAGAGGGACAGAGAGAGACACAGAATCTGAAGCAGGTTCCAAGCTCCGAGCTGTCAGCACAGAGCCCAACATGGGGCTCGAACCCACAAACCGTGAGATCATATCTGAGCCACAGTCAGATGCTTAACTGACTGAGCCACCCAGGCACCCTGATAGTGGAACTAAGTCTTAATAGGGTGAGTAGAAATTATTCTAGGATAAGAGGCAAAGGGGGATCCATTCCAGAAAGAGGCAGAACAAAGGCATAAAAAGCAAATAAATAAATAGGACATTTTAATTCCTTCATAAAGTGAACGACAAGTACAACTGTCATGAATAAACACGCTAAATAAACTGTTACTACCTTTCACAGCACAATTAAAATGCGAAGTCAACTGGGATAATCTGAAAATATTTTTATCAAAATCTGGCATTCCAATTACCTACTCACCTCATGTTACTTTTGTTACTTTATGATCCAGTTTTCCAATTATTTTATCATTTGCCACTTTTATAGGTTTGCCATGTACCTATGATGAAACTTCCTTTGTTCCAAAGACAGTTCAATAGTCTTAAAATCAGGTTATAATTAAATGAACAAGCCTACTGCCAATTTCACTAGGCTCCTTGCTGGAAATCAGACTGCATTGCAGAGAAATTTCCCTGAGGGCAAACTGTTGAGGCAAAATTATGACTATGACACGGACTAAGCAACCCTATGTTGCAACTTATTATATTCTAGCTACACTTTGCAAATATTTTAAAAGATCATTCAAAGTATGGTTAATAAATCACTAAGTAACACTGCCTTCAATCTTGTGAAGACTGAATTTTCATCATCAGTGGGCCAGGCTGATGGCTAAAAAGTGATGTACTCTCCTACGTACAGTAATTGCAATCAACTGTGACGATCCATTCATTTTATATCACCTTTGACCCTTTTAAGAGGGCTGGATGGAGCCTGGTCCTCGATAGCCCTGTGAAGATACGGTCGTGTTTCACGTAGGCAGTGGTTTTCTGGTCGCTGGCTTTCACAGGCTGCCGCGTGCCTGGCTCTCCCACAAAAACCAGCTGGATAGTGTTGTTGCTGAAAGCAGAGGAGAAACCGAAGTGAAAAGATGCAGTGAACGGGGTCCAGCGCAGGCAGACAAAATATCTGAAACTGTCGAAAAATTTTCCAAAGCGCACATGGCTCACTTATCTAGTGACACAGGACAAACTGAACTGCTGTGGCCAACAAGAAAGGAGACGCCAGCAGCTGCACACTCATCACCTTTAATGAAGCCTTCGCTCTTCACAGTTGTGAAACTCAACCATATGGTTCTTGATATTTGAAAAGATCCGTTTTAAGAATCACTGGGAAAATCTGTCAGTACTTATGCAGAGTTAGATTTTAGGAAGAGATGGGATTTCTCTTCACTTTTACAGAACATTTTTCCTCTTTTGCTACAAAAACACAAGGTTTCAATAGCTGGCCAGTTAAAACTATTACCATTCATAAATTCTGCATGTCTGAGAACTTGATATACCCTAAAACATGTACCACCCACAATCATAAGTTTGGCCTAGCCAAGAGAAAAACACCAAATTTAGAATCCCATTACATGCTATCACTGGAAATTCACTGAATGTTTAATTAGTAAAACTAGAAGATGAACCCGAGGATGTTCAGCTCAAGTGTTTTTGTTCTTTTTTTTTTTTAACACAAAAGGTTTTATCTTCATCTCTAACAACATCTATTTCCACATTCTATAACTTTAGAATTCACCTCTAAAGGCTGGGTACAAAGGAGTGTGGTAGATTTTATTTTCCAAAAATGCCCACAACAGTATCGCCCACAGCAAATGCTCTTCTTACATCCATTTGAGAGGTGAAGTCTAAACTCTTTCTCCTTAACTCTGGATAAGCTTATGACTATGGTAAAAGTGAACCTCTGTGCTTCAAGGCCAGGGGATAACATGTGATTCAACTCCCCCCTTACTCCTAAGAACCTGTGTTCTTGAAGTCTTTAGTTGCCATTTTAGCAGTCTCACCATGCAGAGGACAGACACAGTGCCGTAAAAGAGAGACCCAAGTTCCCCATAGTGGGGAAATCAGAGAGGCCTCCAGACTAAGTGAGCACAGACGTGCATGGACAGCTCCTAGCTGCTTCAGTCCCCCTGCTGTTCCTGCTCCAGACCCCATCTGACTGCAAAGGCATGAAACACTCTGTGCCAGAACCACCTAGTGGAGCTCTGCCCAAATGCTGACACACACATACCAGGCAAGACAGGTAAGAACACTGTTCTTTGCTATTTTAAGTTGCTAAGTTATATAGTTATAAAGCTACAGTTTTGTCAAAACGCAACACATAACTGGAACACACTTTAATATCAGGTGTGAAGTGGGATAATAAAAAATTGGATAAACCCAGAGGTGCCTGGGTAGCTCAGTGGGTTGAGAGTCTGACTCTTGGTTTTGGTTCAGGTCCCGAACTCACGATTCTGTGAGTTTGAGGTCCACAGCACAGGGCCTGCCTGGGATTCTCTGTCTCCTTCTCTCTCTGCCCCTCCCCCACTCATTCTGTCTCTCTGTCTCAACAATATATAAACATTTTAAAAATTTTAAATAAACCCAAACATACGGTATTGGTCTTTGGACCAGACCGTAGATGGAAGCTGAAGGAGACCATTAGTGGAAGACTAATAGTCCTCAAAGAGTTGGACTGTGAGAGTTCCAGAGAAATAAGTGTTTTGTTTTTGGAAGAGGCAGAAAAGGAGACTCTTGTTACATGGCTGCAGTACATTTAGCAATATTGCTGCCCACAGTGATGTGGAAAATAAAAAAAGCACCTAATGATATCCAAAGATCTGGCTAAGGAGATTTTCAAGCAGAATAGTGAAAGAAACGCCTGCCTTCCTTTTGCTACTTAGCATGAGATGTACAGAGATGTACAGAGAATGGTGAGTTAAAAATTTTTTTGCTTTTCAGCAAAATTTGGAGGGTCTATAAAGAGACAGGATTTGCTGGGTTTCCAAAACAAAACTGTTTTTCATTCCCTATCACTTCAGACAGCAAAAGAGTCTCAAAGTAATGGCAAGGCTCAAGGAAAAGCAAAATGCAGGTGTAGTCAGAAAGATCTGGTCCACAAATAAAGGTAAGTGTGTGATTAAAAGTACTCTTTATTAACACCTCAGGAATATTAAGGTGGTGCCTTATAAGTCCTGTAAGACAGAAAAAAAGGCCTTATAAGGATCTTCTAGGCATATGTAGCCAACTTTCTTTGATGAACAACTGGACACAGGGAATCTTAAGGGTGTTTATCCAACTGCAGCCTGATAGGGAAGCCCTGAAAAAGGAGAGATTATATGCAAAATTTTACGGGTGTGGCTTTTGCTAACAGTGGATTACTTTTTTTTTAAGATTTTATTTAAATTACAGTTAATTAACATATAGTGTAATATTAGTTTCAGGAGTAGAATTTTGTGATTCTTCACTGACATACAACACCCAGTGCTCATCACAAGTGCCCTCCTTAATACCCATCTAGCCCATCCCCCCCCACTCACTTCCCCTCCAGAAATCCCCATTTTGTTCTCTATAGTTAAGAAGAAGCTGTTTTATGGTTTCCCTCTCTTTTTCCCATGTTCATCAGTTTCATTTCTTAAATTTCACATATGAGTGAAATCATATAGTATTTGTCTTTCTGACTTATTTCACTTAGCGTAATATACTCTAGCTCCATCCACGTCATTGCAAATGGCAAGATTTCTTTCTTTTATGGCTGGATATTATTCCACTGTATGTATGTACTACTTCTTTATCCACTTACAAGTCAATGGACATTTGGGCTCTTTCCATAATTTGGCTATTGTCGGATGTGCAGCGGTGCAGGGGCTCCTGGGTGGCTCAGTCGGTTAAGCATCCAACTCTGGACTTCAGTTCAGGTCATGAGCTCATGGTTTGTGAGCTCATGGTCTGCACCATCAGAGCCTGCTTGGGATTCTTTGTCCCAGAGCCTGCTTGGGATTCTTTGTCTCCCACTCTCTGCCCCTCCCCTGCTTGTTCTCTCTCTCTCTCTCTCTCTCTCTCTCAAAATCAATAAATGTTAAATACATACATACATACATACATACATACATACATACACCGGGATGAACGTGTCCCTTTGGATCAGTATTTTTGTGTCCTTTGGGTAAATACCTAGTAGTGCAATTGCTGGATCATAGGGTAGTTCTATTTTTAACTTTCTGAGGAACCTCCATACTGTTTTCCAGAGTGGCTGCACCAGTTTACATTCCCACCAACAGTGTAAGAGCATTCCCCCTTCTCCTCATCCTCACCGACAGTTGTTATTTCCTGTGTTGTTAACTTTGGCCATTCTGACAGGTGTGAGGTACTATCTCCTCATGGTTTCAATTTGTACTTCTCTGATGATCAGTGATGTTGAGCATCTTTTCATGTGTCAGCTGGCCATCTGTATGTCTTCAGAAAAATGTCTATTCATGTCTTCTGCCCATTTCTTAAATAGATTATTTGGTTTTGGGGTGTTGAGTTTGATACGTTTTTTATAGATTTTGGATACTAACTCTTTATCAGATTCTGTCATTTGGAAATATCTTCTCCCATTCTGTAGGCTGCCTTTTAGTTTTGTTGATTGTTTCCTTCACTGTGCAGAAGCTTTTACACCTTGATGAAGTCTCCATACTTCAGTTTTGCTTTTGTCTCCCTTGCCTCTGGAGGCATATCTAATAAGACACTGCTATGGCTGACATCAAAGAGGTTGCTGCCTGTGTTCTCCTCCAGGATTTTGATGGTTTACTGTCTCACATTTAGATCTTTCATCTATTTTGAATTTGTTTTTGTGTATGGTGTAAAAAAGTGGCCCAGTTTCATTCTTTTGCATGTTTCTGTCCAGTTTTCCCAACACCATGATTTGAAAAGACTGTCTTTTTTCCACTGGATTATCTTTTCTGCTTTCTTGAAGTTGACCGTATAGTTGTGAGTTCATTTCTGGGTTTTCTATTCTGTTCCGCTGATGTCATATTGTGCTAATGCCATATTGTCTTGATCATGACAGCTTTGTAATATAACTTGGAGTCTGGAATTGTGATGCCTCCTGCTTTGCTTTTCTTTTTCAAGACTGCTTTGGCTATTTAGAGTCTTCTGTGGTTCTATACACATTTTAGGATTGTTTGTTCTAGCTCTGTAAAATATGCTGGTATTATTTTGATAGGGATTGCATTAAATGTGCAGACTGCCTTCAGTAATATAGACATTTTAACAATATTTGTTCTTCGAATCCATGAGCCATGGGATGTTTTTCCATTTCTTTGTGTCATATTCAATTTATTTCATAAGTTCTATAGCTTTCAGCATACAGATCTTTTACATCTTTGGTTACTTTTAATACTAAGTATCTTATGGCTTTGATGGAATTGAAAATGGGATCAATTCCTTAATTTCTCTTTCTGCTGCTTCATAATTGGTATATAGAAATGCGACAGATTCCTGTACAATTATTTTGTATCCTGAAACTTTACTGATTCCATGTATCACCTTGAGCAATTTTCGGGGGAGTCTTTTGGGTTTCCACATAGAGTATCATGTCTTCTGAGAATATTGAAAGTTCAACTTCGAGGAGCACCTAGGTGGCTCAGTTGGTTGAGCACCCAACTTCACCTCAGGTCATGATCTCACAGTTCATGAGTTCAATCCCTGGGCTGGGCTCTGGGCTGACAGCTCAGAGCCTGAAGCCTGGCTCAGATTCTGTCTCCCTCTCTGCCCCTCTCTCACTCATGCTTTGTCTCTCTCTCTCACTCAAAAAATGAATAAACTTAAAAATATTTTTTTATAAAGATGTTCAACTTCTTTGCTGATTTGGATGTCTTTTATTTCTTTTTGTTGTCTGATTTTCTGAGGTTAGGATTTCTAGTTCTATGTTAAAAAACAATGGTAAGAGTAGATATCCCTGACTTGTTCCTGACCATAGTGGAAAAGCTCACAGTTTTTCCCCACTGAGGATTATATTAGCTGGGGGTCTTTCATATATGGTCTTTCTGAGGTTAGGTTCCCTCTATCCCTACTTTGTTAAAGGTTTTTATCAAGAATGGGTGCTGTTCTTTGTCAAATGCTTTTTCTGCATCTATTGAGAGGATAATATCATATGATTCTTATCATTTCTTTTCGTAATGTAGTTAGATGCTGACTGAACTGTGAATATTGAACCACCCTTGCAGCCCAGGAATAAATCTCACTTGATCATGTGGTAAATAATTCTTTCAATGTACTCTTGGATTTGATTTGCTAGTACCTACCTGAGAATATCTGCACCCATATTCATCAGAAATATTGGCCTGTAATTGTCCTTTGTAGTGCAGTCTTTGTCTGGTTTTGAAATCAAGGTTATGCTGGCCTCAGAGAATGAATTTGGAAGTTTTTCATTCCATTTCTATTCTTTGAAACAGTTTGAGAGAAACAGGTATTAACTCTTCTCTAAATGTTTGGTAGATTTCTCCCAGGAAGGCATCTGGTCTAAGACCTTTGTTTGTTGGGAGATTTTTGATAACTGATTCAATTCCTTTGCTGGTTATTGGTCTGTTCAAATTTTCTGTTCCTTCCTGATTCACTTTTAGTAGTTTATATGTTTCTAGGCATTTACCCATTTCTTCCAGATTGCCCAATTTGTTGGCATATAATTTTTTATAATACTCTCTTAGAATTGTTTATATTTCTGTGGTGTTGGTTGGATCTCTCCTCTCTCATTCATGATTTTATTTATTTGGGTCCTTTCTCCTTCCTTTTTGGTAAGTTTGGTTATCAATTGTATTAATTCTTTCAAAGAACCAACTCATTGATCTGTCCCACTGTGGGATTTTGTTTGTTTATATATCATTTATTTCTGCTCTAATCTTTGTTTTTAATTTTTTTAATGTTTATTTATTTTTGAGAAGGAGAGAGAGAGAGTGCACATGCAGGTGAGCAGCAGAGAGAGAGGGAGATAGAGAATCTAAAGCAGGTTCTGCACTGTCAGTGCAAAGCCTGATGTGAGGCTCAAACCCACGAACTATGAGGTCATGACCTAAGCTGAAGTCGGATGCTCAACCAAGTCACCCAAGTGCCCCTGCTCTAATCTTTATTATTTTTCTTCTGCTGCTGGCTTTAATTTTCATTTGCTCTTCTTTTTCTAGCTCCTTTAGGTGTAAGGTTAGGTTTTGAATTCGTGATTTTTCTTGCTTCTAGAAGTACGCTTGTATTGCTATATACTTCCCTCTTATGACTGCTTTGGCTGCATCCCAAAGGTTTTGGACACGTGTTTTCATTACGATTTGTTCCATGTATTTTTTAACTTCTTCTTTAATTTCCTGGTTTGCCTTTTCATTTTTTAGTAGGATATTCTTTAAACTCCATGTATTTATGGCCTTTCCAAATTTTTTTCTTGTGGTTGACTTCAAGTTTTATAGTGTTGTGGTCAGAAAATCAGCATGGTATGATCTCAATCTTTTTGTACTCACTGAGGCCTGACTTATGGCCCAGTATGTGACCTATTCTGGAGATTGTGCTATGTGAACTCGAAAAGAACGTGTATTCTGCTGCTTTAGGATGAAATGTTCTGAATATATCTGTTAACTCCATCTGGTCTAGTGTGTCATTCAAAGCCAATGTTTCCTTGTTAATTTTCTGAGTAGATAATCTGTCTATTGCTGTAAGTGGGGTGTTAGAGCCCCCTACTATTATGGTACTATTATCAATGAGTTTCTTTATGTTTGTTATGAATTGATTTATATATTTGAATGCTCTCAAGTTTGGGGCAGAAATATTTACAACTGTTAGATCTTGTTATTATGATGTAACACCCTTCTTCATCTCTTGTTACAATCTTTGGTTTAAAATCTAGTTTGTCTAATATAAGTATGGCCACTCTGGCTTTCTTTTGACATCCATTAGCATTATAGATGGTTCTCCATTCCTTCACTTCCCATCTGCAGGTGTCTTTAGGTCTAAAATGAGTCTCTTATGGGTAGTATACAGATGGGTCTTGTTTTCTTTTGTTTTTTCCCATTCTGATAGCCTATGTCTTTTGATTGGAGCATTGAGCCCATTTGCATTCAGAATGATTACTAACAGATATGAATTTAGTGCCATTGTGTTACCTGTTATTTAATTGTTTCTGGAGATTTTCTCTGTTTCTTTCTTGTCTTTGTTGCTTTTGTCTTTCCCACTTAAAAAGTCCCATTTAACATTTCTTGCAGGGCTGTTTTAGTGGTCATGAACCTGCAAACTTTTGTTTGTCTATGAAAATCTTTATCTCCCCTTTTATTCTGAATGACAGCCTTTATGGATAGAATACTCTATCCAGAGTATTCTGCATATTTTTCCTATTTAGCATGTTGAATATATCATGCCACTCCCTTCTGTCCTGTCAAGTCTCTGTGGCAATATCTGCTGCTAACTTTGCCCTTGTAAGTTAGGGATTTCTTTTTTCTTTCTCCTATTAGTATTTTTTCTTTATCTATATATTTTGTAAATTTAACTATGGTATGTTTTGGTGTTGGCCTGCTTTTGTTGATTTTGATCAACAAGTTGATCAAGTTCTCTGTGCCTCCTAGATTTGGATTTTTTTTTCCTTCCCTAGACTAGGGAAGTTTTCAGCTATAATTTGCTCAATTAAACTTTCTGCCCCTTTTCCCCTCTCCTTCTGGTGACTCCTATGATATGAATGCTATTATGCTTTATGGAGTTGCCGGGTTCTCCAAGTCTACATTCATGATCCAATATTTTTATTTCCCTCTTCTTTCAGCTTCATTATTTTCCATAATTTTAGCTTCTATATAACTTATTCATTCCTTCACTTCTTCCATCCTTGTGCCCATTACCTCCAGTCAGTTTTATATCTCAGTTATAACATTTTTTTAAATTTCATCCTGACTGGTTTTTAGGTCTTTTATCTCCATGGTAAGGGACTCCCTGGGGTCTTCTATGTTTTTCTCAAGGGCCAGCTACTATACTAATGATTGTTGCTTTAAATTCTTGATCAAGCACATTACTTATACCTGTTTCAATGAGATCCCTGGCCATGACCTTTCCTTGTTCTTCCTTTTGAGATGAATTCCTCTAATTTGGCAGTTTGTCTACATCTCTGTCTTCTTCTGTGTGTTAGAAAAGCCTGCTATGTTTCCTGATCCTGAGAGTAATGGCTTTATAAACAAGAGGTCATACACTGTTCAGGGCCTGGCACTTTGGGAAGTGTCTCTGGTGTATGCTCTGTGCACTCTGCTACTGTGTTTTGGATGCTCCTTCCTCCTCAGGTCAGTCCTCTGAAGAGTTTCCCCCTGTCTGCAGTGGGGAGTGTTTTGACCCTGTCCAGGGTATGGTGAGTTTTGACTAGGTGTGCTCTGCTCTTGTTAAGAGAGAACTGATGATGCTGGAGCACCTGGGTGGCTCAGTCAGTTAAGCATCCAACTCTTGACTTCAGCTCAGGTCATGATCTCACGGTTTGTGAGTTCAAGCCCCACATCAGGTTTCATGTTGACAGTGTGGAACTTGCTTGGGATTCTCTCTCTCTTCCCCCTTTTCTCTGCCCCTCCCCTGCTCTCTGTCTCTCAAAGTAAATAAACAAACTTCAAAAAAAATAAAAAAGAGATGTATACTATTTCCACTAGAACCGAAGCTTTGCAGACTCTATGCTCAGTAGATGTGGTGTATGTGGTGGGGGAGGAGGGTACTGGTCGTCTGGGGACAGGCCCACTGCTCTAGTTCTCAGGTACACTTGCCTGGGAAAAGCAGCACCTGCAGAGCTCAAGGGGGGCGGGGCTCGGTGTAAGCAGTTTACATCACCACTGTTGGCACTGTGTTGCTTACTGAGGTTAGTTTATGCTGAGGGGTCGGGGAGAGAAACGGTGCCTGCCAGCTCCTTTGTCTCTGGAAAGGCAATGCCACTTTTCAGATGTGCTCCAAGAAGGGGAACCAGCTCTTTCTGTGCAGCCCAGGATCTTCTGCCCCTTGGCTACCTTCCCTCTTCCTCCATAGCGGCGCTGCAGCACCCACCAGGCTCCACACCTGCCACATCATGGACCTCTAAAACTCCAGTATTTGAGCCCTTTGGTTGTAAAAACTCACGAAAATCAACGTCTCTCACTTTCCCAGTCAACAGCTTTGGGGAAGTGTCTTCCCTGTATGATTCCCTGTGTACTCTCTCTCCTCTCTTAATGACCAGGGCTCCCTCCCCTGAGTGGCACTCGCAATCTACTTCCCTGCAAATAACATCTCTGCACCTCTTACCTTCCACAAGGTGACCTCTTCTCTCCCTGTAATTGTGCAGTTTGTTCTGTCAGTCCTCAGATCGATTTATTGGGTATTCAGGATGACTGGATATTTATCTAGGTGAGTTGGACAGATCAGGCAAGCCTACTACTCCACCATCTTAGCTCCTCTAACAGAATGGATTATAAACTGATACATAAGAAAACCTAAAGATTTTTAAGAATTATATCAGCTAGAGCTAAAATGTTACATGGGTTTCAGGTACACAGCACAGTGATTCTCTAAGCTTATACATTATGCTACATTCATCACAAGGTAGCTACCATCTGCCACCATACCACACAACATCATTACAACACCATTGACTATATTCCCTATGCTGTGTCTTTCATCCCGTGACTTATTCATTCCGTAACTGGAAGTCTGTACCTCCCACTCCCCTTCACCCATCCTGCTCACTCCCCTCGCTTCTGGCAATCGTCGGCGTGTTCTCTGGCAGTACTCTCTTGAAGCATTCAGCCACCATGATAGCAGTGTAACTGCCTTGAAGCTACCATGCTGTGAAGAAGCCTGGATTAGCCTATGTGGACAGACCACACAGACAGGCCCTTAAAAGCACATGAAAAGAAGGAGATGCTGGACTAGCCCCCAGGTGCTCCAGCTGCCCCCTGTCCCAACTCCAGTCCTTATCTGACTGCAAATGCATGAAAAGAGCCTGAGCCAGGAGCAAAGAACCATACCATATACAAATTCCTGACCCACAAAAACTGTGATGGATAATAGTTGTAGTTTTAAGCCACAATGGATGGGAATGATTATATGGCTAAAGGTAATAATAATGAAAACCACAAATTATTGTGTCTTATTTTGGTCATATATGGGTAGTGTCATTACAGTTGCTAAAAACAGGAATAGATACTTTGAATAAAACAAAGACTTTTTATAGACATTGTCAATCTTTAGGTGAAATCATTAAATAAAACTGAAGAGGTGAGATATAACCTCAAGGTATTAAATAAACAAAGGCAAATTAAAAGATGCACATATTCAGTAATCAAACTACCCAAGTCTCTAACAAAGACTTGAATCTCAGAGAACCCTTGAGGATGATTCTTAGACAACAGTAGCTCTGCACTTTTTCACAACAAAGCAATATTCTGGGTCCTATCTGCAATGTTGGCCAAGGACATATTTGACTCCTAACCTGGCTGTTTGCCAGAGCCCACATACTAAGGAGACCCTGGAGCCTGCAGTACCCCAACACCCTTTATAACACCTTAAAGAGCAATCTGGAAGCTTTCTCCCTGTGTAGTCTGCTGGCTTTTCAGAGTCAGTGAAGTATTTTTTGATATATATGGGATCTCTATGAACAAGAGCACAACTGAGAAAACAATGCACCAAACTCTAAAATATTTGTCCCAAACTGTTTGTAGTTCATTTATCTTAGCTCCTCTATCAATAGGTAAAAATAAATGCATATTTGGGGAAGCAGGAGGTAGAGGAATAAGGCAATTGTCTGCAGTTCTATAAATTAGCAAGTGTTTGCTAAGTGCTTAGTGTGTTCCCTGCCTATGCTAGGAGATTTGGGGACATACAAAAGTATAAACCACAAATCCTATTCTGAAGAAAGTTTTAATGCAGCTGGGAATACTGATCTCATTAGGGAAGGAAGGAAGGGAAGGAGGGAAGGAAGGAAGGGAAGGAAGGAGGGAAGGAAGGAAGGGAAGGAAGGAGGGAAGGAAGGAAGGGAAGGAAGGAAGGGAGGGAGGGAGGAAGGAAGGAAGGAAGGGGAAAGAGAGAGAGATGAGGGAGTGAGGGAGGAAACAAAGAAAAGAATTTATAAAATAAAATAACAAAACACAAAACTGTGGTATAATATTAGACATAAGAGCCTAGCTTAGGCTTCAGAGAAGAGGTACAAAACAAAAGAGACACAGCAAAGATATGATATGAACATAAATGGAATCTGCAGTGGCAGATAATGGGTCTATCTGACTGCATCAGGGATTTGGGGGCAGAGTTGGAAAAGGGAGAAGGGATTCATGAGAAGACCAGAAAATAGGGAGCCCTGAATAATAATCTAAAAAAGGCTAGATAAAGTTGGTAAAAGCTGTTGAATAAAGATTCAAATGGAAAAAAATCATTCCACCTACAGAAACTGCATGCTAAGAATTTTTAGTAAATAAAATGAAGGATAAATATTAGAATAAGAATAGTTATCTTTTTAGAAATACAACGGAGGTACCTGGGTGGCTAAGTAGGTTAAGCATCCTACTCTTGATTCAGTTCAGGTCATGATCTCATGGTTTGTGAGATTGAGTCTCACATCAGGCTCTGCACTAACAATGCAGAGCCTGCTTAGGATTCTCTTTCCCTTTCTCTCTGCCCCTCCCCAACTCATGCATGCTCTTTCAAATAAACATTAAAAGAAATAGAAATATAATGAAGTTTTAATAGCCCTAATATATTTTAGAGTACACACAACTTGATTAGAAAAACACTAAATAATAGGCAAAACCACACAGAGATAACTCATAGAAGAGAACCATAACCGTGAAAATAATTGAACTTCACTGGTGATAAAACAAATGAAATTTAAAACAACACTAAGAGTTTCCAGCTAAGTCAATCAGTATAAGTTTTGATAAAATTCAATAATGGCAAGGATGTGGAGAGAAAGGCACACTTGTACACCTATATCTCTAAATATGAATTAATACAAACATTCTGGAAAGCAACTTGGATATATGACTGCAGTTTAAAATGTCAATGCTTACTTTTTGGTAGGAATTTTTAGAAGTTGATCATAAGGAAAAGTCATAAATTCAAAGACTGAATTTAATTCAGTAAGTGAATTCTGAGTAATCTTGAAAGAGTAGTAATTATCAGTTATTACTGTAACACTGATTATTTATTTAGCAGTTACTATGAACTGTGTCTTATGAAAATGCTTTTACTATACTACTTATAATATTTAAATACTTCAAGGTCAGCATGATCTCCATCTTCTAAATGGTAAAACTAAATAATGTAAAGTCACAAATCCAAAAATAATTATACCTAGAACTGAAATCTGCATATGTCTAACTCCAAAATTTGGCTCCCTCTACTATGTCTTTATACTAAAAAATAATTACATTTATTATTACAAAGAAACAAAAGAAACCTAAGTGACCAGTGATGTAACATCATGCATTATTGAAAGTATATTTTCAGGGGAGCCTATGTGGCTTAGTTGGTTGAGCATTCAACTTTGGCTCAGGTTGTGATATCATGGCTCATGAGTTTGAGCCCCACGTTGGGCTCTGTGCTAACAGCTCAGAGCCTGGAGCCTGCTTCAGATTCTGTGTCTCCCTCTCTCTCCATCCCTCCCCTGCTCACATTGTCTCTCTCAAAATAAATAAACACTTTTTAATAAAAAAAAAAGAAAGTATATTTTCAAACAAAATTTAGTAACTTGAGACATGCTCAAGGTACATTTGAGTATTACCAAAAAGCTAAGTTAATGAAAACATTTATGCAATATACTTATTATGAACATGCATGTATGTGTAACTGTAGAATAAGTAATGGAACTGGAACCAATATGTTATTCGTGGTCATGTGAGGTGATGGATAATGAATAGATCTATTTTCTTCTTTTTATTGTCTACATTTCCCAAATATTCTTACAATGTGCAGATATTATTTTTCTATTCAAAAAGATCATAATAAAGTTACCTTTTTATTTTTTTATTTTTTTAACGTTTATTTATTTTTGAGACAGAGAGAAACAGAGCACGAACAGGGGAGGGTCAGAGAGAGGGAGACACAGAATCTGAAACAGGCTCCAGGCTCTGAGCTGTCAGCACAGAGCCTGATGCGGGGCTCGAACTCACGGACTGTGAGATCATGACCTGAGCCGAAGTCAGAAGCTCAACTGACTGAGCCACCCAGACGCCTCTAAAGTTACCTTTTTAAAGAAAAAGTAAACAAGCAACTTATCTAAAGTCACAGCAAGAGGAGAAAAGACATTAAATACAAATTATATGTTTTAAGTGGACCTAATTCTACCCAAAATATGTTGTAAAGAGGACTCAAAGTTTCTTCAAAGACTTCACGCTATCCATAACTTACTGCAGGAGAAAAAAGGCAGAATTTTAAAGAGTTAATAGAACACTGTTCATACTATATTACATTTCACAGTGACAGTGTTCATTTGAATACTTCTTTTAATTTCTTAAATAATTCTGAGGATAAATTTATAATTAATGATCACCAAACTATCACTACAAATAAAATACACTGTCAAAGAAAATCAAATGATATTAAAATCATTTAGGAACCTTATTTTTTTTTAATTATTATTTTTAAATAAGAACATATTCTATGTCTTTTATTTATAGCACATTTGTCTAGGACATGAACTATTTTAAGTACAGAACCTACCTATATTAATTTAAAACTATAGGGTTTTAGAAGAGATTAATTGGATCCTGGCATACAATTTTATCGCAGCAAGTGCTTTTAATTAGATTATATTTTATTGCTAATAAAATTTATGTTAGTCTCATTATTAGAATTTACATAAAAAGTTATTAGAGGCCTTGAAAACTTGACTTTTGTTGGATTAAACAATCCAAAATATTCCATAACATTAAATATTGAAAGTAGTAAGTCTATTGATAAATAAGCAATAAGAGAAAAATGGTAACGAAATCTGATCTTTGTGGTGCCAGTCTCAATGAGACCAGAAAGCTCAACAGATACGAAGCTGATGCCTGCAGTTGAGGCATCTCTGAATTAAATTAGAATAGTACATGCTTATCCATCATGTTTTGTCATGTGAAACTTAACACTGCAGTTAACTGACACAGAGGATAGAGGGGAGGGCTAAATTGTTTTTCCCTAAATTGACAAGTAGAATAACAAACCACCTTGGTAAGATTTAGATTCTAGCAGTGACTAATTCGGTTACATGTTGAGTTAAAACACCAATGTAATCATTCTACTTTGACCAACAGACACTCAAATAATTTTTTTTTTCTTACATCAAACAACCTTTCTATAAAACACATCCATTCCTAAAGGGAAAACAGTTATTTTTATTTATCATATTCCATGGCCCAGTTCTTTCACTTCACAAGTACTCAAACTAAGGCCCAAAGGGGCTTGGTGACTTTCCACAAAGTCAATCAGTGATCAGAAACACCAAATAGTTTCTCCAAAACTTCACAACTCTACACAGTTTCTCTGACAATGTTTTCAAGTCCCTTGCCTCCCTACCTATGGGATATATCTAGATTCCCCACAAATACTTGTTTAACATACAATTCTAACCAGCTATCAAGAACTGACTAGGCCTCCAGAGGGCACCTCCGTTTTATTTAAAAGATGATAAGTGTACCATACACAGCAGGTCATGCATTAGGAAACACCTGGGTCGATGTTCAAGTCTGTCTACACTCTCAGCATCAGAGCCCCTTAATCCAGAAGCTCTTGGAGAACCAATTTCTTCAGCAATCTGCCATGTTGAGTTCTAAAACTCTGAATCTCTGCAACTAAGCGGGTTCCAATTGCCAAATTGCAAATAGAAAAATTTCTGTTATATGTGAAGTCAGCAATACCACCTTGAAATCACTGCTGGGTGATTAATCATGACCTTTAATCCAATATTAAGTAATACCAAAGCCCCTCCAAAATCTTACTTTGTTAGGGTAACTGAGTTATATAAAGTATATGAAGGAACACTATAAAGTGTTTTTATGAAGGTTTTTCAGTAGCTTTGTGGTCCAAATGGGAACAAATTACTCTAACAATTACACTTCGGTGATACTCAAAATTATCCAAAACTTCAAAACCTAACTACAATATTTCATCAAATATAAAACATCATTTATATGATGTGCAACACCATCATTCTATGTAGCACTGAGGAAAAAAAATACTGTGGTTGTCATATAATGACACTATGATATATCCCAAATTAGGTAATTCTAAAATATGTTAACACAGTATGTCTTCAGATCAATTAATGAGGTATGGTTTATTTCAACGGGTTTACAAACTGAAATAAAACAAAACACCTGAATTTAAGGGACTATAAAAAATAAAACAACATATATAACAAAAACATAATCCTGGTCTGCAAGTAACTAAAAAGTTAATTTATAATTATAATTCTTAAGTAAATAATGAAACATTTAAAAGTATAATAAATATTTAAAAACTCATGAAAGCTTTTAAATATCACAACTCTTTATATATATAAACCACAAAGCAACCAGAACACGGAGACCATTAACTCCTTAGCTGACTTCTAAACTTGAAGACTTAATTATTTGACAAAGTCAGAATTTTAGTCTATGAATATTTATTGAGCATACATTGGGTGCCAGGCACTGTTATAAGACCTGCAGATACAGAGGGGAACAAAGCAGACAAAATTCCCTGACCAGATGGCACCCCCATTCTGGCAGGGAAAACAAATAATAAACAAGATTCAAAAGTGAAATGTATCGTATGTTAGTAATAAGTGCAAAGGAGAGAACTAAAGCAGAAAAGGAATATTTCTGCTCTGCTTATCCTGCTATTCCAGCAACAACATAGCCTCCCAACCCTAAACAGCAAATAGGTGCTTTAAAAATAATCAGGACTTTGTCAGGATAAAATAGGAAAAAAAAAAGGCTTTATGATGGGCTATGAGTTTTCTCAGAGTATCACCCAATGTTAAAACAATGGCTTTCAGGCTTTGAACAGAATGGACAGCCTAGTCTAGCAGCCTGGGAACTGTAGGCTTCTAAACAAGCTTCTCAGCGTCAGAACTTAGTCTCAAGGACTGATGGAATGTAGTCGGCGAAGGAGACCTGGGATGTACAGATGAACCATGACTGCCAGGAACAACTGCTGGAAAATCCACGAAGCAAGTAACAGAGGGAAGCTGAGAAAAAATGTAGAACATCAGGGAAATTTGGCAGAGAAACTGGGGTACAGGGTAGAGGTGGGGCCCAAAGAATACAGCAAAGGCCTAATTACTTGGGAACACAGAACAAAGGGACAAGAACAGAATGTGCCAGAGGTAAAACTCACTAACCAGGAAAGATCTAGAATTCTCACTGACTGCACACAGGATGGATCCTAGAGCTACCTCAAACACCAGAGGCCCACCGGCCTTGTGCCTGCCCCCTGCCCAACAACATAAGTTGCCTTCAAGTTTTAGCATAAAATTTTAACATTAAAGTTGAAACTAAAAGAATATAAAGTTACATGAGGCTGCCACTCCTCAAAGATTCCCCCATGCTAGCATTTCAGTGTCTGAACAGGCAGTGCAAATTTCCTCAGTAACATTCTTCTATCTGATAAAGTAGGATATCTAATTTCTAAATAAATGTATTTTGCTCAGAACTCAATAGAGCATTTCCACTTTTTCATTTCAGTGCAACCCATAAAAAAAAAACAGCTTTTAAAACCAACTCTTATTAATTACTCACCATATCCTAGAGCTTAGCATTAGCATTATAATGTTCTTCCTCCCAGTTGCAGAGATCTTGTCATGAGAAATAAGGGAGACGTGAGACATGAAGAGCCATCATTACTAGCAAGGTGTAATCACTCTGGTCTCTAGGTACCTCTTCCTTTCTAAACAAAGCATAATGAGCCATGCACATATTACTAAGTAATGATGTCTGGAGAGCTGCCAGGCAAGTTCAAAGATGACAAAAAGGGAAAAAAAAAAAGATTCCCTTGGATGTGAAGTAACAAGCATAGCTAATACTGATAGAGCTAATGGGAAAATTTATTAAACTACTAAAATTTTATTATCGCTACCTTTACAGAGACTCTCCCCAAATAAGATGAAGAATATGGTCTTTATTGCATTACATGTGATGTCACAAGTTCTCTAATAATTTCTGGATCAGATTTATTTTGAGCTCTTACACTACTACAATCAGAATGTTGAATGTTCTTATTACTTTATTAAATAGTTAAACGAAAATCCCTTTGACATAGATAAAACACTTGCAAATAGAAGTTATCTCTTCTAGGGGAGGAGCCAAGATTGCGGAACAGCATGGAAGTTTTTTTTGCATCTTGTGTCCAAGACATAAAGCCACACCAACACTAAACCATCTTGCACACCTAGAAAACTGATTTGAGGATTAACACAACAATCTGCACAACCTGAACCACAGAACTCGGCAGGTATGTGGCATGGAGACGTAAATGGGGGAGAAAGAAGCCACGGAAGGCAGGGAGCTGATTTTGCTTGAGGAGAAAGGGCACAGATGGGGAGAGAGTATGGGAAAAGCACCCCCCCAAAAGCAGCTGGAGAGAAAGTGGAAAGTGGAAACAGCTATAGGGACTGAACTAAAAAGGGAGAAAAGAGAAAAGAAAGGGTTTAAATTCCAATAAGACTCTATAAACACAGGTAGCACAGAGTCTGAAAATCCGCAGCTTGATATCTGGCAGTGCTCTGGTGGGAAGGGCGAATCCTCAGGAGCAGAGTGAAGTCCGGGGGGGTCCTCGGGCCACGTGGGAAGAGGCAGTTCCCAGGCTGGGAGGACATTTGGTAGAGGTGGTACAGCCTCCCCACAGACAAAGTTCCCAGCAGACCTCGGAGAAGGGCCATATCCACTGGGGTGGGAGCAAGGACATTAAGGGTGAAGCCTGGCGCCAGATGTGTGTTGTGATTTGCCATAATCACCGAAACGCTGCTGCTACACGACTGCGTGAGCCTTTTCTGGGGCCAGCTGGCACCCAGCCACAGTCTCTGGGCATTGGCAACAGCAAGGTCCCGCAAACATTCCTGGGTGTGGCTGGCACCCAGCCATTGTTCAGTGAGACCCTCCCATAGAGGGTCAGAACGGGTCAAAGCTGCAGTCCCTCAGAAATGAGGGGTTGGGAAAGACAGCTGCATCTGAGATAAAACTCAGGAGGGAGGTGTCGCTTAGCAACCTGATGGCTTGGTCACCGACAGTGTAAAAGCGGGGAGTGGATGGAAGCCGGAGACAAAGGATGGGGGTGCAATTGCCGATCAGGGAGAACAGAGTTCCCATACTAGAGACTGTGTAGCTGGGTGACTCCATTTTCATTCCTCCCATGCATGCACATACACACCTACAAGCTCCACAACAATCCACCCCAGTAAGCTAAGCAGCACCATCTAGTGGAGAATGGAGCCCTTACACTAAGCCCCGCCCAACCGAGCCAACCTCACTCTTCAGGAACACCACAGATCTCTCGCCTGCTTAGTTTATGGACTATAAAGTGCTTCATTGTTTGACTTCTAGGGTAGAATGATGCAATTTCAATCCTATTTCAGTCTGTTCACTGGGACATCTATTCAAATTTTTTTTTGTTTCTTCTCTTTTTCTTGAATGCAGAAAGAGAAAAACTTTATTTTTATTTTCAATTTTTATTAAAAATATTTCTTTAATTTTTTCTACTATTTTTTTTTACTTTGTAAATTTTTCTTTTTTTTTCAATATATGAAGTTTATTGTCAAATTGGTTTCCATACAACACCCAGTGCTCATCCCAAAAGGAGCCCTCCTCAATACCCATCACCCACCCTCCTCTCCCTCCCACCCCCCACCAACCCTCAGTTTGTTCTCAGTAAATTTTTCAAATTCTATTTCATTTTCATCATTTTATTCTATTTCATTGCATTCATTTTTTTCAAATTTTCAAATGTTTTCCTTTTTTTCTTTTTCTTTTTCCCCCTTTTTTCTCGAATCTATCAAGCTCTTTCAACACCCAGACCAAAAGACCTAGAATCTAGCATCATTTATTTCATTTTTGTGTGTGTTGTTTTTAATTTTTTAATTTTTTTTACCTTATTAATTCCTTTTCTTCCTTTAAAGTGACGAAACGAAGGAACTGACCCCAAAAGAAAGAGCAGGAAGAAACGACAGCCAGGGACCTAATCAAACACAGATACAAGCAAAATGTCTCAACCAGAATTACAATCACAGTAACAAGAATACTAGCTGGAGTCAGAAATAGATTAGAATCCCTCTATGCAGAGATAAAAGAAGTAAAATCTAGTCAGGATGAAATTTAAAAAATGCTATAACTGAGCTGCAATCTCAAATGAAGGCCACGGCAGCAAGGATGGATAGGCAGAGCAGCTAATCAGTGATATAGAGGACAAACTTATGGAAAATAATGAATCAGAAAAAAAGAGGGAGACTAAAGCAAAAGAGCACAATTTAAGAATTAGAGAAATCAGTGGCTCATTAAAAAGGAACAACATCAGAATCAAAGGGGTCCCAGAAGATGAAGAGGGAGAAAAAGGGGTAGAAGGGTTATGTGAGCAAATCATAGCGGAAAACTTTCCTAACCTGGAGAAAGACACAGACATCAAAATCCCAGAAGCACAGAGGACTCCCATTAGATTCAACACACTGACCGTCAACAAGGCATATCATAGTCAAATTAACAAAATACTCAGGCAAGGAAATAATCATGAAAGCAGCAAGGGAAGGAAAAAGTCCTTAACTACAAGGGAAGACAGATCAAGTTTGCAAGCAGACCTATCCACAGAAACTTGGCAAGCCAGAAAGGAGTGGCAGGACATATTCAGCGTATTGAATCAGAAAAATATGCAGCCAAAAATTCTTTATCCAGCAAGGCCGTCATTCAAAATAGTAGGAGAGATTAAAAATTTCCCAGACAGGGGCGCCTGGGTGGCTCAGTCGGTTAAGCGGCGGACTTCGGCTCAGGTCATGATCTCACGGTCCGTGAGTTCGAGCCCCACGTCGGGCTCTGTGCTGACAGCTCAGAGCCTGGAGCCTGTTTCAGATTCTGTGTCTCCCTCTCTCTGCCCCTCCCCCGTTCATGCTCTGTCTCTCTCTGTCTCAAAAATAAATAAACGTTAAAAAAAAATTAAAAAAAAAAAATTTCCCAGACAAACAAAAATTAAAGTTCATGACCACTAAACCAGCCCTGCAAGAAATTTTAAGGGGGACTCTATGAGGGAAGAAAAGATGAAGGAAAAACAAAAAAAAAGACCGAAAGCAAGAAAGACTGAAAAGGACCAGAGAACACCACCAGAAATTCCAACTCTATAAGAAACATAATGGCAATAAATTAATATTTTTCAGTACTCACTCTAAACATCAATGGACTCAATGCTCCAATCAAAAGACATAGGGTAACACAATGGATAAGAAAACAAGATCCATCTATATGCTGTTTACAAGAGACCCACTTTAGACCTAAAGACACCTTCAGATTGAAAGTAGGGGGATGTAGAACCATCTATCATGCTAATGGTTGCCAAAAGAAAGCTGGAGTAGCCATACTTATATCAGACAAACTAGACTTTAAAATAAAGACTGTAACAAGAGATGAAGAAGGGCATTATATCATAATTAAGGGGTCTATCTACCAAGAAGACCTAACAATTATAAACATTTATGCTCCAAATGTGGCACACCTAAATACAGAAATCAATTGATCACAAATGTAAAGAAACTCATTGATAATAATACCATAATAGTAGGGGACTTCAACACCCCACTTACAACAATGGACAGATCATCTAAACAGAAAATCAACAAGGAAATAATGGCTTTGAATGACACACTGGACCAGATGGACTTAACAAATATATTCAGAACATTTCATCCTAAAGTAGTGGAATATACATTCTTCTCCAGTGAACATAGAACGTTCTCCAGAAAAGATCACATACTAGAACACAAATCATCCCTCAACAAGTACAAAAAGATTGAGATCATACCATGCATATTTTCAGATCACACTATGAAACTCGAAATCAACCACAAGAAAAAATTTGGAAAGGTACAAATACTTGGAGACTAATGAACATCCTAGTAAAGAATGGATGGGTAACCAAGAAGTTAAAGAAGAAATTAAAAAGTATATGGAAGCCAATGAAAATGATTAACACCACAGCCCAAAACCTCTGGGATGCAGCAAAGGCGATCATAAGAGGAAAGTATATAGCAATCCAGGCCTTCCTAAAAAAGGAAGAAAGGTCTTAGATACACAACCTAACCTTACACCTTAAAAAGCTGGAAAAAAAAACAGCAAATAAAACCCCAAAACAGCAGAAGACAGGAAATAATAAATATTAGAGTAGAAATAAATGCTATTGAAACAAAAACAAAAACAAAAACAAAAACAAAACACAGTAGAACAGATCAATGAAACCAGAAGCTGGTTCTTTGAAAGAATTAACAAAATTGATAAACCACTGGCCAGTTTGATCAAACAGAAAAAGGAAAGGACCCAAATAAATAAAATCAAGAATGAAAGAGGAGAGATCTCAACCAACACAGCAGAAATAAAAACAATAATAAGAGAATATTATAAGCAATTATATGCCAATAAAATAAACTACCAAAACTGAAACTAGGAGAAATAGAAATTTTGAACAGACCCATAACCAGTAAAGAAATTGGATTAGTAATTAAAAATCTCCCAAAAAACAAGAGTCCAGGGCCAGATGGCTTTCCAGGGGAATTCTACCAAACATTTAAGGAAGAGTTAACACCTATTCCCTTGAAGCTGTTCCAAAAAATAGAAATGGAAGGAAAACTTCCAAACTCTTTCTATGAAGCCAGCATTACCTTGATTCCAAAACCAGACAAAGACCCCACTAAAAAGGAAAACTATAGACCAATTTCCCTGATGAACATGGATGCAAAATCCTCATCAAGATATTAGCCAACTGGATCCAACAATACATTAAAAAAATTATTCACCATTACCAACTGGGATTTATATCTGGGATTCAGGGCTGGTTCAATATCCACAAAACAATCAGTGTAATTCATCACACCAATAAAAGAAAGGACAAGAACCATATGATCCTCTCAACAGATGCAGAGAAAGCATCTGACAAAATGCAGCATCCTTTCTTGATAAAAACCCTCAAGAAAGTAGAGATATAAGGAGCATACCTCGAGATCATAAAAGCCATATATGAAAAACCCAACGTTAATATCATCCTCAATGGGGAAAACTGAGAGCTTTCCCCTCTAAGGTCAGGCACAAGACAGGGATCTCCACTCTTGCCACTGTTATTCAACATAGTATTGGAAGTCTTAGCCTCTGCAATAAGACAACATAAAGAAATAAATGGCATCCAAATAGCCAGGAGGAGGTCAACTTTCATTCTTTGCAGATGACATGATACTCTATATGGAAAACCTAAGACTCCACCAAAAAACTGCTAGAATTGATTCATGAATTCAGCAAAGTTGCAGGATATAAAATCAATGCACAGAAATTGGTTGCATTCCTATACGCCAACAATGAGTCAACAGAAAAAGAAATCAAGGAATCGATCCCATTTACAATTGCACCAAAAACCATAAAATACCCAGGAATAAATCTAACTCAGATCAATGGAACAGAATAGAGAACCCAGAAATGGATCCACAAAAGTATGGCCAACTAATCTTGGACAAAGCAGGAAAGAATATCCAATGGAATAAAGACAGTCTCTTCAGCAAGTGGTGCTAGGAGGACTGGTCAGCAACATGCAAGAAGATGAACCTGGGCTACTTTCTTACAGTATACACAAAAATAAACTCAAAATGGATGAAAGACCTAAATGTATGACAGGAAGCCATCAAAATCCTTGAGGAGAAAGCAGGCAAAAACCTCTTTGATCTTGGCCACAGCAACTTCTTACGCAACACGTCTCCAGAGGCAAGGGAAACAAAAGCAAAAATGCACCACTAGGACCTCATCAAAATAAAAAGCTTCTGCACAGCGAAGGAAACAATCAGCAAAACTAAAAGGCAACCAACAGAATGGGAGAAGATATATGCAAATGACATAGCAGATAAAGGGTATCCAAATCTATACAGAACTTATCAAACTCAACACCCAAAAAAACAATTCAGTAAAAAAATGGGCAAAAGACATGAATAGACACTTCTCCAAAGAAGACATCCAGATGGCCATCCAACACATGAAAAAATGCTCAACATCACTCATCATCAGGGAAATACAAATCAAAACCACAATGAGATACCACCTCACACCTGTCAGAATGGCTAACATTAACAACTCAGGAAACAACAGATGTTGGCAAGGATGTGGAGAAAGAGGATCCCTTTTGCACTGCTGGTGGGAATGCAAACTGTGCAGCCACTCTGGAAAACGGTATGGAGATTCCTCAAAAAATTAAAAATAGAACTACCCTACAACCCATCAATTGTACTACTAGGTATTTATCCAAGGAATACAACTGTTTCGAAGGGGCACATGCACTCCAATGTTTATAGCAGCACTATCAACAACATTCAAAGTATGGAAAGAGTCTAAATGTCCATCAATGGATGAATGGAGAAAGAAGATGTGGTATATATATACAATGGAGTATTACTTGGCAATCAAAAAGAATGAAATCTTGCCATTTGCAACTATGTGGATGGAACTAGAGGGTATTATATTAAGCAAAATTAGTCAGAGAAAGACAAATATCATATGACTTCACTGATAGGAGGACTTTAAGATATAAAACAGATGAACATAAGGGAAGGGAAGCAAAAATAACATAAAAACAGGGAGGGGGACAAAACATAAGAAACTCTCAAATATGGAGAACAAACAGAGGGTTACTGGAGGGGTTTTGGGAGGGGGGATGGGCTAAATGGGTAAGGGGCACTAAGGAATCTACTCCTGAAATCATTGTTGCACTATATGCAACTAACTGGATGTAAATTTAAAAAATAAAATGGTAAAAAAAAAAAAGTAACCTATTCTATAAAAGAAGTTAAAAAGTAAATGGAAAGCAATTGCAGACAATTACTTTCCAGTAAACGTGATTGATGTACATAATCAGTAACAATAAGGTTGAATTTATCATGGTCCCTACTTTCTGAATGGCTCTGACTCTAGGCAGCCTTCTCAATTCAAATACGATTAACTACTGTGCCTGAGAACGATGCTAAAGGTGTTTATGTGTCTACTTAACATAGACAAAGAGTGGAGGGAAGGTCTAAAAAGGTTTGGTCTTAGTCGAAAACATCAGGAAACTATCCCTTAAACCTATGGTCTTATTTTTCTGTCAACTTACAAAGCTTGAATATATCTCCACTTCCGAGACATTTTGTCACGGATTCCTATCTCCTTCCTACTTAATAGTTTCATATAAGAATATCTCACATACTTGGTTTTTCTGCCTCTATGCATCACCCCCCAAGATAAATAATTGTTTCATTACAGACTGACTAACATTTCCCCAAGGGCCCTCATTCCCTTCATGGAACTTCTGGAATTGCCTCCTTAACTTCCTCACACCATCTCTTAGGATACAGTGGTTGTATTCATGAAACCTTTCCAATATAAACCTGCCATATAAAATACTTGTCAATGATGGTATATAATATAAATTTAGGCAACAAACTTGAGGTTTTCAACTCCTATGTGTACCTTAAGTTAAAGCTAATAAGATGCAAAAAATTTCTTGGGCATGACAATTAAGTCAAACTCTCTTGAGAACATTTATGCCATATACACAGAGCCACAAAAAGGTTCTTGAATACCCAGTTACTGAGAGATTTTCCATATACCTCAGTGAAAAGAGTTCTTCACTTAAAGAATATCCACTATGTACTGGATTGCTCGTTGGAAAAAACTATTGTGACCACTTCAAAAGTTTACATTTTTTCTTTATAGTATATTATATTCTTTGTCCTTTGAATAGTAGACACGTGTGGTTTCTCATACAGCAAAACTCACACTAGGCTTTTCTCATGCACACTTAAGTGTTCTAAACTGAACTATTTTCATCGTAATTACTCCTGATGCTGTTTTTGTTTCTTTGCTTATATTTTTTATTCTTTTGATAATTTCTTTGAGAATAGTAATTAAATCTATATATTTAAACACCATTTTAAAATCTAAATATTTATAAGTTGGTTATATGAGAAGAGTTCACTTTTATGTAGGTAGGTTTGAAGCTAATTTTAGCTTCAACATGTGTTCTCATGCAATGTATTCCTAGAACAAGAAAAATGACCATGGCTGTAAATCAGAAACAACAGAGTACTAGCTATCCAACAAGGCTGTGTTACTGCCACTTAACATGTGGTGAGAAAGATATTGCAACATGGCATATATTAACTTTCATCCCACTTCAAATGTCAATATTTAAACTTAGGGAGTCCAAAGCCAAGACTTTGTGTTGAGAGAATCAAAATCTCTTTTCTACAGCTGTGTGGCCATGTGTCCATTCTAAGTGTTTGGCTAGCTAATGCTTTCCCTGTGTGCCAGTGAACTTACTTTTCCAACGTTTCTTTGTCTTTTCCAATTCCACAAATGTTCCCTTGTTGGATCACAAGGTTGTTGTTTTAAATATTGCTTTAAATACTGTTCAGAGCTGCTGAGTGCCTAAAGATGTGTTCATCATATCACTACTCCTGGGCATATATGCAAATACGAGAACGCAAACACAATTAACCCTTTCACTATGAATCAAACTGTATTTTCTTCGAAACATATTCACCAAGAAGAACACTTCTTCAGTATACCACCAAATAAATTCAGAAGGAAAAAAGTCAGTCTTTAATTTGGACATTCTTTAATCAAAGTTAGTAATTCTCTGTATTTTCTGCAATTTCTTTCAGCATTTTTGAACTGGGAGAAAATTAGCCTGAATAAAAAAAAAAAAAAAAAAAAAAAAAAAACACCTGTAACTCCAATTTGAAATACCTTACATAACCAGGCCAGAAAATAAATGGAACTGCATGGACTCTCTTGAATACCCAGATTTTTTTCTTTGGCCATAGGGATCTTATCTCAGATTTCCCCAGTGATAAGAAATCCCATAAACAGTTAAACCTTGGTGGAGTGTCTACTCAACCAGTCTTCACAACAACCTTGAGAAAGCAAGCATTACCCCATTTAAAAGTAGGAATCTAAAGTCAGGTAGGTTTTAATTTGACTTAAGGTGGACAAATCTCTGATTCAAATTCAGATCTGTCTGAATACAGAGCAGGTCTTCTCTCCCGTTCTGCTCTGTTACCTAGTAAGAAATGGATGGTGAAGACTTTAATGAATTCTCCCCCTTGTGTAAGTAAATACAATTTCATCTGAATTACAATGGGACCAAATAAATGTCCAAAGCACATTTTCCTCTATTTCTCTTAACTTGAGCAACTAAACAAGTATGTCATTTTCAAATGATCAATCAATAAGCAGATAGTAAGTGGTTAAGAGGTACATAGAAATGTAAGATAAGGTCCTTTAGATTAAGCAGACAAAGCTAACTGAAGTGACTGATCAATAAAAACACACTACAAGTGTTTCAATCAATAGGTAAATAACTTACATCTGGAAAGAATATGCCTTGATAGTCTGAAAATATTAGGTGGTTTAAGATAAGCAAATATCTTGCCAGTCTACTAGCTAAAACATGCTTATGCATGGAAACTCTGTACTGGGAAAATTCTGTATGTTAAGTTCTAGTTTATGTGCTGTAGACAGTGAGTGTGGCAGGTGCAGTAAGCAAAGGAGTAGCCAAAGAAGTTGGCATGATCTTGAGAAATTTAGCATTAGGGACAGCCGTGCTCTAATTAGTGAATATATATCTAAGTGAGAACCAAAGGCTAGAATAAACCTGAAACTTTCAAACACACAGTGGGAAAGAAACACCAAGGACATTAGGACAAACCCTTCATTTTCGAAGAAAACCGAGTCCCAGAGTAGTTAAATGGTCTGCCCAGTCACACAGCTACAGCCAGGGCTTGATCAAAAACACTGCGCACCTGCCATGACAGCCAATGCTACTTCCACTCCAACAGTGGTTCCCCATCCATTGTCTAACGGTGAGGTGATGCCCAGGGATTCTGTGGAGTTACTTCAGGAGCCCAGCGGGGAACTAGAGCAAGGGTATTTAAACACAGCAGTTCTATTTTTATTTTTATCTCTTTTATATATTGGAATTCCGGTAAGATTCATTTGAAGAAAAGAGCCTTTTCTGTGTTTAAAAAAAAAAAAGCACTCTTCAAGGCTTCATTAGTGATTAGTTGACATTGTTGAGTTCTGTGCTACGTGACACAGACACACACATGAAAGAAAAAAAAAAAGGCTTTGCCCTCAACAAATTAATGTACTCATTCAACAATCAAGTACTGAGTGCGTGTCGTATGCCAGGTACTTAGCTATACATCGAGAAATTCAATGGTGAGCAAAAAGCTGCACGTCTGGCCTCGGGTCAGGTGGTGGTGAACTAGGACATTAATCAAACAACACAAAGGAATACAAAACACAACCATGATATCTGGCATGACAAAAAGTTGTAAGACGCAAGGAGAACATATGACCAGGAAACCTCAGTCTAAGGAGTCACTGTCTAGTACAGAAGTGATGGTGTGAGCCAACAACTACTGCAAATATAAGTGGTCAATAAAAAGTAGGCACAAGGCTCGAGGTACCACAGAAAAGGCAGTGATGAACTCCACAGGAGGGGGCAGGAACACCTCACGGTGAAAGTGGCATGTGTGCTTCACCTAGCAAGGGTTAATAAGGACCCTTTATTGCAGGACAAGGGAGGAAAGAAGAATACTTTAGACAGACACCGTGTGTGCAAAAGGAATCGAAACTGGGAAGAAATTTAAAAATGGCAAGTCCTCCTGAAGGATAAAGTAAAAGGTGGTTGTCACAAAGAGGAAATGGGAGTTGCACCTCCATGCAAGGGCCAACCCAGGCAAGGCCCTGTATACCATGCTACAAACTGAGATTTAACCTGCACAGCCGGCCACGGAGGCGATGGGGAGTTACTGCAAGTTGTAATCAGGAGTGTGACATGATCAGAACTGCATTCCAGAAAACTCACCCAGAAAGCAATGTGGAAGAAAGACCAGAATAGAGAAGACTAGAGGCAAAAAGACCAATCAGAAGCTGCTGCGATTTTTACAAGCAAAAGACAGCTAGAACTATGGGTTTGTATTAGGTTTCCCAGCACATGGTGGCATTTAAAAAGTTATGTAGAATGAATTAACAAATGAATAGGAAATAATGCTGGCATGCTAGCATAGGGCAAGAATATAAAGAATCATAAAAGACCAGCAAAAATATTATGACCTGATGCTACAAGAAACAGAAAGTCACTGAGAGTTTTTGATTAGAGAAGCAACATAATGTGAACTATGTTTAAGAAAGCATAATTACCATGTTACGGTGTATCTGATGGAATGGTTAAGTAACAACTTTCCAAACAATTTAAAGAAGTTTACAATAAGACAGCCAAAGTAGTTCAGGTAGGAGGTGAAAATGTGTCTAGCCTGGTAAAGGACCCATACTAATCAGTAAAGAAGAAAAATAAAAGTGATACTTTCAAAGAAAAATAAATGCAGCCAAATGATTAATAGACTGGATAAGAGATGAGCCATTCTTTTTCTAAAAAGGGTCAGGTCATAAATACTTTAGGCTTTGTGGGCTACATGGTCTCTAATACAGCTACCCAGTTCTGTCACTGTAGCAGAAAAGCAGCCACTGCCTGTCATTGTCATAAACTGTATGTAAGTGAATGGGTGTGTCTGTGTCCCAATAAAACTTAGTAACATAACAGGTAGTGGGTCTCCATGTGGCCTACAGATCATAGTTTACTGACTCGGATACAGCTGGGGAGAGTATATCAGTCATGAGCATGTTCAGCCATGAGTGACAGAAAGCCTAAAATAACAGTAGCTTAGGGATGCCTGGGTGGCTCAGTCAGTTAAGGGTACAACTTCGGCTAGGGTCATGATCTCATGGTTTGTGGGTTCGAGCCCCGTGTTGGACTCTGTGCTGACAGCTCGGAGCCTGGAGCTTGCTTCGGAGTCTGTGTCTCCCTCTCTCTCTCTGCCCTCCCCTACTTGTGCGCTCTCTCTCTCTCTCTCTCTCTCAAAACTAAATAAAACGTAAAAAAAAATTTTTTTTAAATAGCAGTAGCTTAAACAAGACAGAAGTTTATTTCTCTCTCACAAACAAGATCCCCAAGTAACAGAGAGGTTTGGTAGGGCAACCTCACACCCCTAAAAGACCCAGTAGCCTTCTACATCATTTTTCCGCCATCCTCCACATGTGACTTCGATTCAAGATATCTGTTAGAGTTCCAGCCATCAAATGACCAAGAGTAAAAGAGGGCATGCCCCTTCACTTTAAGGACAATTCTGTAACCCACAAAACCTTTCTACTTGGCTAGCTCTACACTATCACATGAAAACCAACAGAGATCACACTTGTTTCAAAGTGAATGGCTAAGTATCTTAAGTCCTTTTCATTCATTCTCCCTAAACCAGAAAATATTTTCTGTTCATCTCTTGATTGTTGGCCTGTATAAAATTTCTTATTGGCTGAAAGTTACTCAATAAACTGTTTTCCTTCTGTCTGAGGTAATAAAACTATACAACACTATAAACATTTTCCATGTTTAACTCCAACATATTTGGTTTTCTGGACAGAAACAGTAGAGCTTTGTTTTTAAAATTAAAGCAGACCCTTAGACCTAATTTGCCTTAGAATGCCAAAGAGTTTTCTCTTGTTATGTTCTAACATTAGAACCTATTCACCTATTCCAAAAACACATGAATATAGAAGAAACTGACCCCACTTAACTCTGGTGTCCCTGCAAATGGTTCATGGACATAAAGAGTCGGAAAAACAACGTCCGAGGAAAAAGATCTCTTAAAGAGTCTAGTATATGGGACATTTATGCTGTAGAAATTATGTTCAAGGTAAGCAAGAGTCTTACTACTACTGCTATAATAAAGAGGTATTTCACTTAGAGCTGGTAATATAGGTATAATATTTCCTTTTGTTAAGATATAATTTGACTCTCCTTAGAAGATTAATATTTATGACTCAAACTGCCATCATGAACCAAAAAAGTGCATTAAGTGTCTGGCCCTTCATATTAGCAAAAAGAGATAAAAATTCAGCCTCCCGGACAATTTTAACAAGTTCAGAGGGGTTGGTCCTTAGGATCATGCAGTAAATCAACATGTGTTGACACTAACTCTCAACTTAAACAATAATTCAAGAGCTGTCAAGCTTCTACTTCAATGCTGAAAACATGCAAACAACTCAGTTAACATTTAAATCTATGAAAACTAATTTTTACATTATCTGTCATATTGATCTTTTTATTTTTTCTCTTAAGGGGATTTCAAAAACAATAAATAATGCACAAAACTTTCCAAGTTGCAAATAAAGTCATACTCTCCATCCTAGATTTTCTTTCAGATATATCTCAACTCACATAATATTTTTATTACCTGACATTTTAATCAAAGATCAAAAACTTCACTAGCCAAAGCATTTCCAAAGCTCTGTGAAGTAAATTAACTTTATGAAATGGAACCCAACTACATATTTTGTAATGAAATTTTATATTACATTCCAAGAAAGAATGCTATCCTTATAAAGATAGCCAATGTGGCTCAGACAATAATAATGGTAAAAATATTTAAAAGAAATGTGAGAAGTAAGAAATATTTTAATAATCCAAAGCAATATTCAACTTTCAGTTTCTGTAAAATGCTTATTGACTCTCTCAAGGATTACCATGAGTCCAACCTAATTGTTCTCGGAAGGGTCCTCATACCTCACAATGTTCTCACAGAGACTGGGGGAGGGGAGAGCACTTGAACACACTGTTTCGGGATGCTCCACATGCATTATGGGAAGGCTAACTGTCTTAACTACTATCGTGGACTGCTAACAAGATCATTACAAATGCTTTTACAAAGGGATTTGTTTTAAGTACATGAGTAATACATGAATATATGCTGACTTTTCACTTTAAAAATATACAGAAATTGGGATGCCTGAGTGGCTCAGTTGGTTGAGCATCCGACTTGAGCTCAGGTCATGATCTCACGGTTCATGAATTCAAGTCCAACATCGGGCTCACTGCTGTCAGCAGTGAGCCTGCTTTGGATCTTCTGTCCCCTGTCTCCCTGCCCCTCCCCCAATTATGCTCTCTCAAAAGATAAACATTAAAAAATGGTTTTTAATTTTAAAAAATACAGAAATTTATAGTGTAAAAAACTGTTTATGACCATCCTAAGTTTTTTTCATGTCACCCTTCAGTTCAATAACATTTAATATGAGTTAAAAAAAAAAAATCACAGCCTGGTTTTCAAGCAACTCTAAAATCTATTCTCTCCTTATCTTGCAGGCACTTAACCTCTCATGACTTCCAAATGTGAAGCTCTTTTCCTGCCAAATCAGCTTCCTCACATATTTCCAACTATACCATGCACATTCCAAAATCAGTATTTTAAACATTATTTAAATGTTTAAAACATCTTTTATTTATTTTTTATTTTTTTAATGTTTATTTATTTTTGAGAGAGAGAGAGACAGAGAGAAAGAGAGATAGGGGCGAGGTGGGAGGGGCAGAGGAGAGAGAGACACAGAATCCGAAGCAGGCTCCAGGCTCTGAGCTGTCAGCACAGAGCCGGACGCGGGGCCTGAACCCACGAACCGTGAGATCATGACCTGAGCCGAAGTCAGATGCTAAACTGACCGAGCCACCCAGGCGCCCCTAAAACATATTTTAAGTGACCCTTTGCTTAAACCCACACTACCATCCTCACCATCTAGTTAAAACTCTAATGTTCTCATGTGACCTATCCTAACCACGACAAACTGAGCCAAGTCGTCTTATTTCACTCCACTAGTGTGGCTCCTTTGAACACCAGATACCACCTGAGAATCCTTATATAAGCAAAAAACATTTTTAATAACAGTTAACATGTGGACCTGCTAGAATGGTCAGAATTTCATTCCCCCACAAATGAATATGTCTAAGCCCGAAGCGCTTCAGGATGTGACTGTATTTGGAGATAAGGCCTTTAAAGAAGTAACTAAGTTTAAAGAAGGCTCTTGCCAGGTGGTCCCTAAGCCAATATGACTGCTGGTTTTACAAGAAGAGATTAGGACACCAGAGAGAGCGACATCAAGGATGCACGCCCACAGAGGGATAAGCGCGTGAAGAAGCAGCAAGAGGGAGGCCATCTGTGAGTGCAGGAAAAGAGGCCTCCAAGAAACCCGTCCCTGCCAGCACCGTGACCTTGGATTTTCAGCCTCCAAAACTATGAGAAAATTGATTTCTGCTTCTAAGCACCCAGTGTGTTGTTATGTTGCTATGGCGGCCCCAGCAAACGAATAGCCGCCATATGCCCAGACATGGTGTACAGGGTCTTCCTCATATTCACGATTCAATCATCAACACAGACTTATGTGGAAAGTGCGGTCATTATCTGACAAAACTGAAAGAAATGAAGTCATGAGCTCTGAGTCTCAAAGCAGACCCTAGCACAAACTTGAGCCACGGCCCGTTTTCCTCCACGGCTCCTGATATTGAACACCATGTTTGACTGACCATGTGTGAATGATCCAAAGATAACATTATTACTGCTAGTCCTACTTCTTCAGTAGAATGCTGACGGATGATGAAGTGATGGACTGAGAAATAGAAAGCTTCTTTTGTTTTCTTTTTCCTTTCCTTTCATATGTATTTTAAGAACGCATGTAGTTATCGAGTTCCACAATTAATAATGGCCTATTTAAAAGAGTTGTTTTCAGAAATGCTCCAAGAATGGATTCTGGCACACATGTTTGTCTTGGCTCTATCCGTGATATACTTCTGACTTCATATCAGATGTGAGTGATAAACCCACAGTAGCCAGGACCCAATATTTCAATGATGCAAAAACCCGTTTGTGTTTTTACATTTCAGCAACCTTGCAAAAAAATGTATCTTATGATAGTAACATTTTGCCATCACTACAGGCACGTTTTCACACTTACATCTCTGAAATCAGAACAACATACCTTATATCTTAGAGTTGATGAAATTAATTCACTAACTGGAAGTTATATATCACCTCCTGAGTATAATATGATCACAAGATCATCCACGAAGCATCTCTGTGATGAGCTAAAGAAAAAGAAGAAAGGCAGACCGAAGAAAAACATTTCTCATCATCTGAAGTTTCAGTGCGGACAATGGAGGGGTGAGAGGGGGAGAGCAAGTGAAACAGCAAGCTTAGCAGGGCAGGTATAAGAGCTCATTTCAAATATCCTGCCATCTTGTAAGAAAAAGGAAAAAAAGAGGAGCCAAAAAAGAATTCCTATACACATTCTCCCACCAACACATTGCAAAAGGAAAAAAACACCCAGCAGAGGCAGACTGTATGTGCACAGTGTGTCCATAAAGTGGAAACCAGTCTCACACTTTATAATCACACCTCATATACCGCCATGGAAGGCAGGCCTCCTACATGAGGCATCGAGTTTCACAGCCGTGCTCAAACATAGGATTGTTAACACTAATCCACAGCAAGATCTGTGAACGAGAAGGAAGAAAGATAGGTAAATACCCACATGAAATAGAGCCCCAATTAGAGGACTCAACAACACTTGCCCTACTGATGGCTTATCTGTTATTTTGGCAAATGAATAAGCCAAAAGTAATCACTGAATGACGTGTGCGTAGACACAGTAATGCACAATTTGGAAGACTTTTTATCACAATCAAGCCTGTTCATCTTTAGCTATCTCTTAGATAATTTCTATTTCTATTAGAAACTGAACAATTTTCTTTGATGTCACAAGGAATACAGCCTACATCTCACAAGAAAAAGAGCTAGCTACAAACAAGTCCAACTGCAAGAGTCCCTTTGATGAGTGAAAAAAATGATAGATTCATTTAAATTATTTTTTCCCTTAAACAACACAATAAAAATCAAAGTCTATTTCCATCAAAGGGCTTCCAAAAAACTACTGATGAGATCTGTCAATGATCTACCATTTATGTTACAAAGTTTGACAAGAGCACAGTAACTCTATCAAAGTTGCTAAAAAACAAATTCTAGTAGGTTACTGGCACCCAAGTAGCTAGAAATTAAATCCAGAACTCTACCGCCATAAATATTTTGCAAACTCAATACTCTGTTATTTTTCTCTCTGGAAATGAGGATCTTTACCAGTTGTTTTTAATTAGACAAATAAGAAACCATTAAAATCTGATGTCCTGACCTAAATTATAGAATTAGTTATAAAATTACAAAATAAGCTACCCCACATTCCAAAACATAAAAGCCTTTTATCTGTTTGTGTTGTTGTTGATAATTATGTTTTTATGAGGAGGGGACTATCATAAAAAGTATCTTTTATTTAAGAAGAAAGATTATAAGCCAAGATTAAAAAAAAATATGATGGAACATAACTGCAAAACATCGGATCTTGAGGAACTGTAAAAGCTTTCACTTACTGTGAAATAAAGAAAAGAAGTTGTAATCATGATCACAATTAAATAAAATCTGTTGGCACATCAAATTCTTTATTTTTAACAGGGGGATAAAAGTAGTTCCCGTCTTACAGATTCACTGTAAGAATTAAACGTGTTAACACGTGTAGAGCACTAAGAGCAATGCCAAGCACAGCATGCTGTGTTAATGACTGCTCTTAGGATTAATATTAGTATTAGCTCTTAGTATTAACACAAGTATCAAAATTATCAGTACTGCCTGAAGGCCCAGTCCAGCCTGATGTACTCACAGACAACTCCACTGACGCTACACCCCCCGCAGAAAGCCTTCTTCTTCCTGACCCAGTTCTTACAGACATGGCTCTCTTCTCAACTCCTGCTGCCTTCTAGTAGTCGGAACATATGACCTAGAATTTAATTACGTTTTCAGTTGTTCACTGTTGTCTATGCTAGCCTTATATAATCAAAGGAGAGACCATGAATCCACCAATTCTGCTGTCCTTTCTAATTCTCAAGCCTCAAGCTCTGAGGACAGTGACTCACTTCGGGGAAAAGGGTAGACAATGGACGATCTTCAACTGACACCAGTCCCAGGCAAGGCAGAGGTGCTAAAAGCTGACAACACATTAAAGGTACAGATCAGGGTCTCAGCCCTCAAGTACCTTCCGCTTAAACTAGAAAGAGAAATATACAGGGGCGCCTGGGTGGCGCAGTCGGTTAAGCGTCCGACTTCAGCCAGGTCACGATCTCGCGGTCTGTGAGTTCGAGCCCCGCGTCAGGCTCTGGGCTGATGGCTCGGAGCCTGGAGCCTGTTTCCGATTCTGTGTCTCCCTCTCTCTCTGCCCCTCCCCCGTTCATGCTCTGTCTCTCTCTGTCCCAAAAATAAATAAAAAAACGTTGAAAAAAAAAAATTAAAAAAAAAAAAAAAAAGAAAGAGAAATATACATACTATAAAGTAGCATAAAGTTCCAAGCTAAATCACATACCTAATATAATTCCTGCTGCATGAAACTCTAAAGAAGGAAAGATAAGGATGAAGGAGGTTAGGAAAGGCCTAATGGAGAAAGACCACAAGTGTGAAGAATAAGCCTTACATAATGATTAAAAACTACCAAAGAGCATCAACACCAGAGTAAATAACTTTCACACAGTACGAAAAACAGCTAACATATATTGGACGTTCACTATATGCTGGAAACTATTCTAAGTGCTTTATAAATATTAACATACTTGATCTTCAAAATATCCTTGTGAGGCAAACACTGTTGTTTCTATTTTAAAGATAAGGAAAGTGAGGCTTAGTAAAAGTTAAATGACTTTCCCAGGATCATACAGCTAATAAGTAGAAGGGCTGAGTTGTAATTCCAGGAACTTAGGCTCTTGAGTCCATACTCTTTATCATTATGTTAAGCTACACTCCTTATTGTTTTTAAGTTTATGTATTTATTTTTGAAAGAGAGAGCACGCAGGCATGCACTTGCACATTAGCGAAGGAAGGGCAGAGACAGAGGAAGAGAGAATCACAAGCAGGCTCCACACTGTCAGCACAGAGCCTGATGCAGGGTTCAAACCCACAAACTGTGAGATCATGACCTGAGCTGAAATCAAGAGTCAGATACCTAACCAACTGAGTCACCCAGGTGCCCCTAAACTATGCACTTTATGAGATCATATAATTCTCATAACAGTCCTGTAAAGGAAGTCATACATTTCACATGTTGTAACGTATGTGACTACAGTTCCCGGAGTTGTGCAGAGCACAGTCTGAGCAGTGATATGTGGCAACCATATGATCTGTACTATATGGGTAGAAAGCTTAATAGCTAAGCCCAAACTGCACAGTCTGTACAGTCAAATGTGAAATACAGTCTCTTTTCACTTACACACGGAATCAGAAAAGTCAAGATCTGGTAACGAACAAGATTTGTCCTGAGATCCGAGGAGTAAACTAGTTTGTTCTGATAAGAGAAAAAAAGAAAGAGAAAGGATGAGGGAACTTAGTTCATCTTAGCTCATTTCCCATTTAATTCCATGTTCTGGATGGGAAAAGAAGCCACTGGATATTCCTGAAAACCAGAGCATATAGAACAGTTTCAAAGAGCCAAGCCCACCAATAGTTTATTACAAGAAAAAGGGAGCCTCTTCTCCAGGAAAGAAAAATTAAAGAAGCAGCAAAGAGAAGAACAATGGAAGGTTCAACATCAGGAATGGATGGGGTCTAAACTGTACGCAGAAATGCCTAAAATAGAACTGTAATAGGATGAAATTCATTAATAGATATAAAAGTACTCTGTAAATAGAAAATCCCTTACAAACACAAAATGTTAGAGCCCATAACTGTGGGGAAGCAAGGAATATGGAATAAAGGGTGGGATGAGAGTGCCTTATAGTTTTCTAGGTCACATGGAGTCCATTTTAAACAGTGTGGTTTCATTTTTGCATTTGTAATATTGTAAATTCCCTGAATAATATTTAGAAAAACAAAGGAACAATGAATTACTAAGTAAAATAAAACTGACTGTACTAATCACTTTTACATTTGTACTATTTAAATCCCTCTCAAATAACTAGGAAAAAAAGAATCAAGAATATAAAACATTTTATAAGCAATTAAGATGTTCTTCAACAGGTAGACAGATAAATAAACTGTGATACATCCAGACAATGGAGTATTACTCACTGCTAAAAAAGAAAAGAACTCTCAAACATGAAAAGACATGGAGGAAAATTAAGTGCATATTAAGTGAAAGAAACCAATTTGAAAATGTTACAGACTATGATTTCAACTATGTGGTATCCTAGAAAAGACAAAACTATGGAGACAGTCAAAAGATTAGTGACTGTCAGACATTGGGGGAGGAGGGGCAGTGACAGTGAGGGGAAGGGATGAATAGGTAGAGCACAGGGGATTTTTAGGGCAGTGAAAACACTCAGTACAATACTATACGTGTCATTATACATTTGTCCCAAACCCACAGGATATGCAACATCAGGAGTTAACTGCAATGTGAACTACGAACTTTGGCGATTATACATATCAATGTAGACTCATCAGTTGTAACAAACGTACCACTCTTTTGGTAGTGGGTGTTTTGCATGTGTGGGAGCAGGTGTATATAGGACATCTTTGTATTATTCCTTCAATTTGGCTGTGAATCTAAAACTGCTCTTCAAACAAACAAACAAACAAACAAACAAACAAAAACCTAGAAGAACTTTTTGGCTTCATGATAGGCACATGCTCCTATACAGAGGCTGGAAACCTCAGGGGGGAAATAACATTTATTAAGATTCAATACTTTAAGTCTGATACTTACCTATCAGAAGTCACTTTCTCCTCTGTAACTCCATCAGACAGGAATAAATACATCAATTTTCATAAATGAGAAAAGTGAGTCTTGGTTAAGAAATTTACTTACGTAAATTGTTAAGGTGAAGGTCTAGTAATCTGTAAGCCTCTTGGAGACAGGATAACAAATCCAGAACTGCTTCCCACCCCCCCCCCAACTAAACCACCCTGTCTCAAGCCTGCAAATATCAATCAATTCAGTAAAAATTTCATAAATCTGAGGCTTACCCTGGTGACCTCGGATTTTTATGAAAGCCAATTAACTGAAAGTCCACAGAAGGCACTCTTTTCTATCACCTGCTAGTAAAAACTGAACTAGCTTCAGATGCCTCTACCTTACTGTAAAAATATGTTCCATAATGGGAATCCCAACTAATATTTTAGCAATGAGGAAAGGAATGTAATGGCAAATACTAAAACCACAGTCTACATGAGACTTGTTTGTTCCCCATAACAAGATTTCTGGAAAAGAAATGCACCCTGTTCCAAATATTCCTACCCAGCAGGAATTGGGAGACTAGACCCAAAAACTGCAAAAGTGATATTAAGAAGTGTGTGGCACATTCTTCTGCCCTTGATAATGAAACCAAATGTTTCTCTTTTAAAAGGTTAATATAATTTTTATTTTTATAAAAATTACAGTTCTATTTCAATGCCAATATATGAGGAATGTATAAATGAGAGGCAGAGATAGTTAATGCATATTTCTTTTCTATCAGTTAAAAAAATCCTGGGGTGCCTGGGTGGCTCAGTCGGTTAAGCGTCCGACTTCGGCTCAGGTCATGATCTCGCGGTCCATGAGTTCGAGCCCCGCGTTGGGCTCTGAGCTGATGGCTCAGAGCCTGGAGCCTGTTTCAGATTCTGTGTATCCCTCTCTCTCTGTCCCTCCCCTATTCACGCTCTGTCTCTCTCTGTCTCAAAAATAAATAAACGTTAAAAAAAATTTTTTTTAATAAAAAATCCTAACCTAGCTAGGCTCCTTTTCCTGATTCAAAATAACCTGTTTCGATTATTCTACATAGAGGCAGCACCTCCACAAGATTAAATTATTTTCTCTGAGGAAGTAACATAATTTCTGCCTGGCACACAATTCACATTCCTGAATGAATGAACTTTCATTTGCAGACAAATGAGAAATATAAATCTATCCTTGAAAAAAAAAAAAGGCTAGTCTCTTAGCTGACTTCAGCTTTTATTCTTTTCAGAATACAATTCATTCACAAATACATTTAATCTATTTCAAAAATAAAAGCAGGTTTAATCACCTGTTTGATGGCATCCGTTTTGCCTACCTTTCATTCACTGTTGTCAGAGAACACTAACAAACTGCTTAAAGACTTGCACGGTATCCCTACTGACTAAAAGCAACTCCTGCATCCTTAGCAAGGTCTGCTACTGCCTACCTCCCCGCACAGCTCACCTCCCCATCTCTACACAAGCCTGAACAGGGACTGTGAGTTAGCAAATCTGGGCTGAAACCCAGACACCTGTAGAAGAAAGAAAAGAAAGAAAGAAGGCAGAGCAGGAGATTCTATTGTGCAGCCTGGATTCTGTAACTTTCCAACTTACAAATGATGGAATTTAAGCTCTGAGTGTTCTGTGAGTTGCCCAATACTACATAGTTAGCTAAGAAAGAAGTCAGGTTATATGGACCTTTGAACTTTTAAAATAAAGGCCAGGAGCTCCTCAAGGAAAGGAACTACAAAGCCACATCTCTTCTTTATGCTCCTCATTCTTCTCCTTTTTGTTTTTAGCTTCTAAGTGAGAAGGACCAGGTACCTCAAAAGCCCTACTTCCTCATTTAGTTTCAACAGAAAAACTGGTTTTGTGCCTAAGTACAATATTTGACTTAGAAACCTGAGAACTTCTGGGCAGAGATTGAAGGCATGGTGAGTGTCCTCTTGCTTTCTCTCTAGCATTGCTCTGGTCTTTCCTCCATATTCCTCATTTCAGGTCTTGTCTATGCTCCTCGACATGCGTGTTTTCTAGGGCCTTTCAGCGTGATTCTGGTGCTGTCACTGTGGAAACTACCACCTTACGTGGACAAAGGCACTTTAGAAGGGTTTGAACTATAGGCGCACAACTACAGTGAAGGAGTGCAAGTGCCTGGTTTGGTGGGGGAAATAAGCTATGAGCAGAAAGAGGCCAAGAGCAGAAGTGTGGAATCCGAAAGCCATGGGTGAACATCGTGTCTATACTCACTTCTTCCCAAATATAAAATCCATATAGGAGTGGGAGACTTGAATAATTTATACAGATAAAGGACTTAATACATACGGGCAGTGAATAAACTGCAGCCAGCAGTAGTAACAATTACAACAGTAGACCTGAATTTTAAGTACTGGAAGAAGAAAGCGAAGCCTGGGAAGGGCAAGTACGTTTCAGGACAAAGGCCCTGAAGAGCCAGAGTGGCGCAGGTCGGAGGAGGCCTCTTTCCCAGGAACAGAATGAAATTGCAAGAAGGACTGAGGCTGAAGGAGCCAATACAGGCCAGAAGATAAAGTCTTATTACACCACCCTTGGCTACTTATCCAGTTGGTCCTATCACACAAAGGGAGGTGACCTAATGCCAAAACCTTGGTTGGTTGGCTAACAAGTACACTCCTTCAGTTAACACATCTGTAGTAAACACACCCAGTCTGCTCCCGATCACGGAGGGCTGCAAGTAAACAAATGCTCCAGCCCTCAAGGACCTTACAATCTAACAGGAAAAACATGAATACACATGAATGATAGTCACTAATTAGCCCAGAGAAGCAGGCATCTGGAAAGAACTGTGACTCTTTGTTAAGATGGGCCTATTCCCTATCAGTACTTCTAATCTTGCACTGGCAAATCTTTCACTTTTCCAGTTAAAGCTACCTTCACTACGAGATCAGCACATAAGTAGTATTTAGCCAACTGAGGAGGGATAACTAAAACTTTCTTAACTAAAGTGTATCACTTGTTAAGGGAGTTCACAAAATGGCTGTGTTTAGAGTTTCTTTCCAGACTTATTCAATATACACACCATTAAATCTCTCATCTTTGAGTGATGGTAATCAATCTCAAGTTAATCATAAGTATTATGGCCCCACAACTTTCCTACTAAGTCAGTCAGGTCCTCTTGAATTTACCCTTTTGAAAATATGATGACATAAACTATGAATTCTAATTTCAAAATACAGAATTTGAAAGGGAAAGGCATATTTATTTCATGCTGGTTTTTCTGTTTGGCTGGATAAAGTAATCTAATGAATGAAGCTAAAACTATAAATTTATCAATCATCTATAACTCATAATTTTGACCTATTATTAACAGTACATACCACAGGTTCAATTCTTGCCACTGAAAAATCAATTATATGTGGCTTATTTCAAATTTGCTCTAGTGCCTTCTGTAAGAAGCTATATTAACAGGAACTTTCCTCACAGCCATTTTTTCCCCTCTGTGTATGAGATGCCTCACCCACAAAACCCTCACTTCAAACAAAGTGATATATGAAAACAATGGCTTTGTTTTCACTAGCAATCTGAAAAAGAAAAATAAATATTTTATATAGAGAGCAAGCAGGGGAGGGGCTGGGAGAGAAGGTGACAGAATCCCAAGCAGGCTCAGCACTGTCAGCACAGAGCCAGATGCGGGGCTCAACCTCATGAACAGTGAGATCATGACCCAAGCCAAAGTCCCGAGCTAGATGCTTAACCAACTGAGCCACCCAGGCAACCCCTCCCCACCAAAAAATAAACATTTTATAGTCTAACACTGCTGAACAAGAAGCAACTAATCCCCACTCAAAGGAAAAGTAGGGATGACAACAACAATATAGGAAATTAGAGTTTGCTGCTCTAAGCAAAAACTCAGATATACTCGTTAATATTCCATGGCAGCACTATGTTTAGCAAGGATTGTACATGAATATCTGTGAGACAATGTTATTCTGAGTCTAGATTTATAATGAAATAGGGAATTATAAAATATATCCTCCTAAAAATGTCCCCATCTCAGGAATTTTTATCTCACGTACTTAAAATACTCTGCAGAAATTTCAATATCCCAGGAAAAGATATTCTTTCAAAGTTATTAGCTATTGTTTTACTGCAGAAGACAGAAACAGGGAAGGCATAGAGTTTGTCACTACAAATCATAATAATAAATTATTATTAAAGAAGAAAAAGTCTAACGAGGTGTATAGCATATAAAGTACTTTTTAGGTAGGCTTTGAGTAAACTTCTCTGAACTGGAAGTATTATGCTGAGTGAAAGAAGTCAGTCGGAGAAAGACAGATACCACATGTTTTCACTCATATGTGGATCCTGAGAAACTTAACAGAAGACCATGGGGGAAGGGAAGGGGAAAAAAATAGTTACAAACAGAGAGGGAGGGAGACTAACCATAAGAGACTCTTAAATACAGAGAACAAACTGAGGGTTGATGGCAGGTGGGTGAGAGGGGAAACGGGTGATGGGTACTGAGGAGGACACTTGTTGGGATGAGCACTGGGTGTTATATGGAAGCAATGAACCACGGGAATCTACTCCTAACACCAAGAGCACACTTTATACACTGTATGTTAGCCAATTTGACAATAAATTATATCAGAAAAAAATAAGTAAACTTCTCTGCTAAAATGATTTCTGCTTTACTTAGAATGATTAGAAATAGATATAGGTATTTTTCTAAACTTAAAAAAACCATAGATGTTTAATCAAGAGATCTTTTTCCCCATCACATTACGTTAGATTCTTAACTTTATGGTAAGAATAAGCATTTTTATTTTTAATCTTCAAGGACCAAGAATCCATGCTTTTCTATTTAAAGGCTGGAAAATGGAATACTCGTATGATGGAAAATCTGATAAAGTTTCAAAATAAAATTCAACTGAAGATATGCCACATCTACTGGCACAAATTTCAATTCCGTACTGATTCTGCGCAGTTGTTACACTGAACAAGAGGTAAAGAAAAACCTTTTAGCCGATGTGCTAAATGACAGTCACCCGTTTTCCCCTGTTGTGTTATGAAACATTCCACACACGGGGCCCATGTCATTACTAGATCTGTTAACAGTTTCACAGCTCAGAGTTTGGCTTCATTTGTTAGCATCAAGCAGCCCTATCACTTGTATAGAGCTGAAAAGGTTGTTATGGTTCATAATGTAAAACTCACAAAAGTGCACAGCTGCTGTTCATATTCTCAAAGAAGTCTGTTATAATAATGATGTCACGGAAAAAGGCTGGAATCTATTACATGTCCAGACAGCCAGGCCATTCAATCTCTCCAGTCAATGCAGGTATACGGGTTGCACCATAAACATTATGGTAGGTAGCGGTACGATAAGGCAAAAAGTTCATTAAAACAAAACAATCACTGAGGGTAGGTAATTAGGGGCTCTTTATAGTTCTGCCTTCAGGAAGTATCACACTACTGTAACTACAGAAAAAGCACATCCTCATCTCACTGTCTGATACTCTATTGTGAGCCACAAAGCTCTGCAAAAATTACAATATAAATCATTAGGCCCTCAAAGGAAACTACACAAGGTCATCTAAACAAATAAAACAATTTCTCTTCAGTTATCATACATATCTATTAGCATGATGAATTGAATCCTGGTCCCCAGTAAAATACAAAGCAATAATGCATTATTAATTTTAAGAGCTTATCTGTATTAAGAAACGGCTATCACTTGTTAGGGCACAAAATGTGAAGGTGTTTCACACTCTAGCAGATATGGAAGAGGAGTCTAGTTTCCCTATTTTGGTATTTAAAAAAAATTTTTTTTCTTACATTTATTTATTTTTGAGAAACAGAGTGAGACAAAGCGTGAGTGGGGAAGGAGCAGAGAGAGAAGGAGACACAGAATCCAAAGCAGGCTCCAGACTCTGAGCTGTCAGCACAGAGCCTGATGCGGAGCTCGAACCCACGAACTGTGTGATCATGACCTGAGCCGAAGTCGGACGCTCAACCGACTGAGCCACCCAGGTGCCCCTGGTATTTTTTTTATAACAAAACATACAAACCACTTTGCAAGTGAGAATTTTTCAAGTGATTTTATTAATGTATGAATATTAAATAGTTTCTACTCTATACATTTGGAGCATTTTAACTATTTGAGTGAAATTCTGAATCAGAGAGGAGAGATATTCTGGACGTCAGATCAGATGTATAATTTACAGCTACTGAAATTATTTGAATACTCTTGAGACTAAAACAGAGCAGATGCAGGACACTGAAAAAGGCCTAAATTCTAGTCCCAAATCTGCCATTAAGTAGTTGTTTAATCTTGAACAAGTCATTTAACAACACTCAATTTCCGTTTCCTTAACTTTAAAATGAGGACCATGAGACAAGATGACATGGGAAGTTCCATTTTCCCACAACAGCATTTCTCAACCTACAGTCATCAGATATGGGAGAACCAAGCATCCAAGGATGACAGCAAAGCCCCCCTGGCTCAAGGCAGGGCACTGTCCTAAGCACCGTACAAACATTATTTCACTTACCCTTTAAACAAACCTGGATAGTAGGTACTCTTACTATCCTCACTTCGAGTTGAAGACATGGAGAAACGGACAAGTAGTTTGACCAATGTCACACACGAAGTGAATGAAGAACAAGAATTCACATCCAGGCTGATTGGCTCCAGGGCCAGCTCTTTCCACCACCGTGCCAGACTGCATCTATTGGCATCTATTCTTTGAGATGGAGATGGTTGTTTTCAAGTTTCAAGTAAAAGGGACGAGTCAGAATTCGGGAGTGGAAGGTTTGATGACGGAGGATGATACTACAGGGCCTTAGATGACAGCAATTCTACAGTACAGGACCGTGTGGATGCAAACAAAGTATTAGGTATTTCCGCAGCTTGTAATCTGTTTCATTTTGCCCACAGAAGGCAAATATATTCTCAACATTACCAATAAGGCCATTTTATGTGCATGGACATACTCTATCCTATGCGTGAAACTTTAAGGCGACATTTCTTAGCATTTGCTTATTTCTTCAGTTGTGCTCTAAAGCTAGAACTCAGTCCAAGAACAGTACACCACATAGTGACAGCGACAGTTCGATTTGATATCAGCTATAAGATGACATTTAAACATGGTATCAGTTACGTATAACTAAAGTTTGGAAATAAGATATTTCAACCATGATTATTTACAGCTGAAAGCAAACCCTAAACAGCATGAGAAATGGCTTTGCTTAATTTACTGCCTATTGAGACTTATTTGATTAATAATAAGTAAACAAAAACTAGTTTAATCTCAGTTGCATGAAGCACATAAATATTCAGAAGTTCTAAGTTTGCTTCATATCTTGATAAAAGTGTGAGTATTCATGAAATGTCTGAAATGTTTCCAATAAGTCATTTACGATCACTAACCAGATAACTTTATAGCTAGAAAAGACCTTACATGTCTTTACTTCTGCATTGAATGGGCAAAATAGAGATATCTTTTCCCCCATTTAAGAAGGCCACATGGCTCTAAAATTTCTGGGAATTCAAGCTCTTTCACTGTATCTTCATACAGCTATAAAATTAAAAATATCCTGATGCCATTTAAATTCATTAAATTCCATTTAAATTAAGTGCCATTTAAATGCCATTTAAATGTAAATATACATGCCAAAATACATGAGGCTAAAAGAAAAACCCATTTACCAGAACCAGTGCTACACATAAAACAATCCCAGTCCTTCCACTTCTTGCTTCTTCTGAAGCAATGACCACATGCAGGTAGACCTCAAATTAGACTTGCTTTTCTGTCCTCGGGCCTCCTGCCTGTGCCTAGGAACTGTGTAATCAGAGAACCCACTTTACAGTAAACAGCCACACTACAAGGTAAGTGTGGAAATAGATTCTAAATCACTTGAAACATTCTGGGCCCAGCTGGCAGAACACCTGTTGGAAATGGATGAGTGATGTTTGAACACACAACAAAAGAAGCATATTCTGTTCACATAACTTTCACTGCACACTCTTCTGCATCAACAACTGTAAGTTTACTGAAAGACTTTGATGAAAATGCAACAGCTAGAACTAGATTGCGTTTTATTCTTCTTCTTGAAAATGCAGCGCAATCCACTGAATAAGACCCCCACAACGAATCATTACCACTTCAACTATCTCACAGATAATGTGAAAAGTTCTATAAAATGCTAATTTTCTCCTGTTTATGTTGTCCACACCACCTGCTAACTTTCACCATTTTATCTTTTTAAATGTCTAAATATATTTCATAAATAAAAATAGAAAAGATCTATAAAGAAAATAATAATTTTGGCTTTACTATTTTGAACTACCAAGTAGTACTCACTCAAAGTAAGTAATGAGCCCTTTTTTCTTTCATTTATCACCTATAGGAAAGCCACAGTGCAAGTTGTAAACTAAGATGCAGAAAGTGCATGGAGAAAGAACCTAGTTAAACCTCCTAAGACTTTCCACCAAACAAATAGGGTTTCATTATTAAAAGTCCCAATACTCAAATGAAGCTATCTGACTTTCTACTTCTGAGAATTCATTCCCAACCAACCCATAAGCATTTACCACATTCTTATACTGTACCTACTATCGTGTACCTCAAAATTCAGAGCAACTTTTCTTTTTTTTTTTTTTTTTTTTTTTTAATTTTTTTTTCAACGTTTTTTATTTATTTTTGGCACAGAGAGAGACATAGCATGAACGGGGGAGGGGCAGAGAGAGAGGGAGACACAGAATCGGAAACAGGCTCCAGGCTCTGAGCCATCAGCCCAGAGCCTGACGCGGGGCTCGAACTCACGGACCGCGAGATCGTGACCTGGCTGAAGTCGGACGCTTAGCCGACTGCGCCACCCAGGCGCCCCTCAGAGCAACTTTTCTGCAGGGGGTTGAAAAAAACCTGAAGCAGAGAAATCAGTTCAAAGTCTGTGCCCAAACCCAGTCACTGAAGGATGAAAACAAAGCCTTCAAGAGGGTTCTAAAAGTGAAAATGAACTTTAGGGGTGAATTGTGGAGACAACAGAGGATGAAGTCATAGTGTTTGGTAATATGTTCAATTCAGCATAACAGGGAGGAACAAATTCAGTGCAGCCACAGTGGCCTGAGTCCACAGCTGACAATACGTAACGAAATGTTAAAGTGAGTAATAATCTAAATTAACTAGCCACCCAGCAACCCCATAAGACAGATTGTATGTTTTATACTACTCAGTAAATATTATTTCTTCACATGTTCAACAATCATGATAAAAACAAACAAACAAAAAAGGCTTTAAAAAGTTAAAGCTCTAGTAAGACCACAGAATTTTTTATCCCCAGGGACTAGGACATGTTAAAAAAAAATCCCCTAAGCAATATTGCAAATGCCTGAACTTATAAAGAGTCAGATTGGAAAAATTAACCAGACCCAGTGTCTTACTGTATCTTGAACAATTCTTGCTTTGTTATTTCATAAATGTTTGATTTTTATATCACCATAATAATAACACACAAATGTATTAGTATTCTTGGCCTTTTTCCTAGACCAAAAAAGGGGGGAGGGCAGTATTAGATTAATTTGTAATAGTATCTGATTCAAAACAAATAATTCAAGTTAAAGCACTGACCGCACTGACTAACAAGAATACTGTTGAAATTCGCCAGGTACTTTCATGATGGTTGGCTTCCTTCAACTAAGGCAAAGATATCCTAAAATGGCTTTGGCTTTAAAATGTGTCAAACCAAAACAAGACATTTTGAGGTTAAGATTTGGAAAAAGTTACATCAAACCATAAAAATCAGAAAATATAACCACTCGCCTAAAGGCTCTAAAATAACAAATGAGATTTTCTGCTACATATGACCAAATTGCACTAGTGATATTCCACTTCTACACAATTGTTTCTATCAAGGAATTAAGAAAAAAATAAGAAAACGACACCTAGATATCAAATTTTAGTTACCAGGTTGCTTCGGACCCAACTTTAAGTACCAAAGTTGTGGATTTCACAAACCTGACAAAACCAAGCACAAACGCGTACCACATTAGTCTAGGAACATTTCCAAATATGCAAGTACGATGGGCACTCAAGCCCACTTTCAAATTGTAGTTTTTAAGTTTTCATGACAACCCAATAACATCACAGACCACCACAATGTCAAGAACTATTAGATTTACGTTGAAGAGTTTGGTTATTACCCTGGTGTTAACTCATAGTGTTGGGTTACTCTGTAATTACAGAAGCTGTAAAATTAATTCTAGAGTAAAAAGACCAATGTGGGAAAAATTTAAATTTCTAGTCATAGTTCTTTTTGGCTCACATCCAGAATTCTCTTAAGAATCTATCACTTTAAACATTTAGTTCCATCACCAATTTCCTTAATCCTTTGCTGAAAGTTGGTGATCCCCAAAGTACAATGTCAAGGCCTTAAAGAAAAACTGTATTTGTCAAGTGGTAGAAGGGACACAGTGATTCAAAGTTTGGATTATGGTATCAGATTGTCTCAAGTCTTGGGCCAAGCTCACAAACCGCTCTTTGCCCTAGTTTCCATGCTACATAGGGCTGTCACAGAAATAGGGTATTCCTGGGGCGCCTGGGTGGCTTACTTGGTGAAGCGTCCAACTTTTGATTTCAGCTCAGGTCATGATGTCAGGATTGTGAGATCAAGCCCCACCCACGTCGGCCTCATATCAGGCCCATGTCAGGCCCATGTCAGGCTGCATGATGGGCTCCACTCTGGGCATGGAGCCTGCTTAAGATTTTCTCTCTCTCTTCCCCTTGTCTCCTCCCCCTGCTCATGCACACACATGGTCACACTTACTCTCTTCTCTCTCTCTCTCAAAAAAACAAATAAATAAAATAGAAATTAAAAAAAAGAAATAGAGTATTACTGAAATTATACTTTTAAAGAGGTTTTGGTATATTGAAAATGTAGTTATTATTATCATTATTTTCTTTGGTGTCTCAGAATCCACAGCATGTTGAAGTTACTATCTCCCCAAATTTAAAAAGCTATCAACTCAACATGCTCCTATCCTAAATTTCTAAGGACCTGATAGGGACTTTTAAAAATCGAAGTGATTCTGGACAAGGATGGAGTGTAAGTACTTCTTCTTATCTCTCCTGGCAATAGAACTAAAAACTCTGGACATCACCTACAGAACACACATTAGATGACTATGGAAAGTGCAGAGAAGCTGACCAGAGAGAGACCTCTGGAACTGAGAGGAGTGACACGACTGTGAGCTCCCCACATTCTCTTTCTGCCTCACATATCCTAGATGGGTCAGCATTAACTTCAGGGCCATCAGGGAACTGATATGCAAGGGAGAAATGTAGAGTTGCATATCGTGGCTATAGATCCCAGCCTCTGTAGACATGCTAATCATGTGTTTCTGCACATTATCACTGGTTTTCTCTTCTATCAAACAGTCCTGCGCTATTCAATTTAAACCTTTTCTCACCGTTGATCTGAAAACTAATGAATCTGGTCTGCATGGTTTTGTTTTTATTTCTGGTTTTCTTTTCATTTTCCTCACTAGGGTGAACAGTGTACTAGCCATAACATCTTTGATCCCAATAAATACTGTTTACAACTACTGCTTCAAGCACAGCCAAAGAGAAGTCTTCTCTTACTCTCACAGTACGATTCTTCTAACCATCAATCATTCCACTTTATACCAAGACATCTGCACTAAGACTTCATTATTCACTCCAGATCTCACTTCATATGGATTCATCACTTTCCAACACATACCCAGTACCCACATCAGCTTTCATTCATTGCTCTCCTTTCTCTTATTTGATATTTGGCCCTTTGCAAACAAAAATGACAGTTTTTCCTTTATACTAAACCTATATAAATTAAGACTTACTAAAAATAAGCTAAACAAAACATGTGCAGGAAAAGGACTCACCAATCCAATAGCCACACCACTGTTCATGCCTCAGATCCCATGAGTGGCACCATGGTGCCATTTCCAACCCCAGCTCGCTCACTATCCCATGAAACTCTTATCTAGTCAATGAGGCCTATCCCATAACTTGCCCTTTGCCCACTCAGTATGTAAATGTACGTGTGTATGTATATGCATAAATATTTAGACTTTAAAATATAAATAATTCATTTATATACTATTCTTTATCTTGTGTTCCCTAATTACTTAATGTATTTACTATACATTGCCCACCAAATAAAGTCAAAACTTCACTGAGGACAGGACCTAAATCGTATTTTTACAATTGTTTTCACCTCTAAGTAGCATAGTGCCAAAATACTGAGCAGGTATCAATTTATTCACTCACCACATGACAAGTCAACCCCTCCTAGTTAGTGTGCTGAGGGCTGGGGATAAAAAGAAATCAGAAGACAGTATCTGTCTGTGATAGGTCTATAGAGCATTATGAGAGAGCCACAAAAAACATTTTAAGGTGTAAACTGAGAATCAAATCAGAGATGTAGTCAAAGCATTATGGAAGGACAGAAAGGAAGTAGCTACCTCTTCTCTTGTTTAATAGGCAAATTTTTATGTATCCTTTATGATTCTATTTAAAGGAAATATTTCTTTTTTTTGTGATACTTTCCCTGGAAGAGGTAGGGATGGCATTCAAGAAAGAGAGGACAGCAAGTGTGAAGGAACAGAATCATGAATGAAGGAGCAAACTGATGAATTGAGGAGCTATAGAAAATTCATAGGCCTTAAGTATAGGTAGAGAAAGGGTAGCAATTAGTGACAAGGCCAGAATGGCAGGCAAGAACTTGACGTGAAAGAACCCAATAAGCCACAAGATATAATCCTGGAGGTACTAGGGGCCACTGAAGATAGAATGGTAGGATCAGATATCCCTTCTGCTAATGAAATGGTAGACAGTCTGGAAAGAAGAAAAAATGGGCAGATGTCAGGAAGCTGTTTTTGATTATAACTGAGAAATGATAAGGATGTGAGCTAAGGGATACAGGGAATGGAATCGTGACACCTGAAAGCACAGGTATGGGTGAAAACAAACTGAATGGGAAGAGACAAGGACCAAGGATAGAACTCTGAGCAAAATTAACACTTGACATGAATCTTTACTGCAAGTCAAATCCATTCTTAGTTCAGGAATAAATTAAATATTTTTTCTACCTTTAAAACTGCAGTTCTCAATGTATAAGCAAGAAGAAACAGGTCAAGATTAATATTTTAAAGCCTAAACTGGAAACCATGTTTATCTACCTACTCATCTTGGAATGTCTTTCAAACACTATGTGTTCAGAGATAACAGAATTCCATCTCCCCTGCCCACCCCCAACCTGTCAAAGTGAAGGGGCTGCAAACATACCTGTTCATCAGGTTTTCTTTTGAAAATGGGTACAAGTAAAATTCACTTAAAGGCATTAAATACCGTCTACATTTGCTTCTTTCTGTTTGGCTCCTATGCCATTTGACTTCATGCCTTCATTAGTACCGCCCCTCCACCCCCTCCAGGAATTCGAATTACTGCTTTAACGCTCTAACTAACCTTTATATGACCTGGTTCGACATATGGTGAATTGCCTCAATGTAACTTGACACACAAAATAATTTTATGGTTTTTCCCTTAATATCAATGATTTAATTTCTATGAGGTATACCATCATGGCAAATCTGACTTGCTTTAGACTATCAACCACTAAATATGCTGCTGCTATTTGTAGTATACAATGCGCTTGATGATTTACACATGGTACATCCACTTCAGATACATTCACTCACTTGACCACTTTGAAACCTATAAAGTAAGAGAAATAATAAATAACTGCCAGAAAAAAAAATTCAACGTGAGGCTCATGTTACATTTTAACAACAGAAAAAGCACACCGAACCTAAATCTTTCGCTCCACTACTGGAGGCAACATAACTTTGGAAGGGTAGAGCATTTTCCACTTAAATCATGTGCCAATCTCTATTTATTTTGTTTATCCTGGCAATATCCTCTGAGGATCTACTATGTCCACACATTGTGCCTATACAAGAAGACTATGAAACCTTGCATCTTCCTTCAGGAAATGACTGCCAATAACAGCATCTACCCAAAGGCTACTGACTCATCATGTACTGCTCAGCTGTAATCCAGCCTCCCTGAAAGTCATTCCCTAAATACTCTGGCTAATATAGCACCTCACACACATTCCAGTCACTCTCTATCCTCTTACCCTGTTCCACTATGTGCATAAGAAGGAGCCTTGTCTTTAGTTATATTATTACTCTCTGTGTTTACTTTATGTTTACTTTATGTGTTTACTGATCCGGGAACCATCAGTCTTGTTCCCCACTTTATCACCAGTGCCCAGATGATTACCTGCCATGTGCTCAACTGACATTTGGTGGCCTAGTAAACGCTTCCAAATCCACAAACTACCAAATTATCAAAACTCTGTTCTAAACATAATCCTAACAGGAAAGAGTTTATTTGGTACCTCGGTGAGCTCACAAGATCCAGAGAGATGCATAAGCCTTACAATGACAAGCAAATATGAACAGATGCAATTCAGCTTGTATCCAGCGCATTCATTCAGTGACAGTCAAACGTTAACTGCTCTTGAAGTATATTTAAACTGCCTTTAAAATGAAGAAGCAGCAAGAAAAGGAATATAAAAGGCAACAAAACCAATCTTCTTACTGAAAGGAGAATGACTACCATAGTCAGGAATTCATAATGCAAACACTCTTTAAACTGTCATCGAAGCTTGAAGTTCAGATTTTTTTTCCTAAGAGTCACTGTGGTCATTATGAGAACAGCTACATCGGAATAGATAAAACAGAAACTGTGGTGTTCCATGTAACTGGGCTCCTCTGGAGGTCAGCAGCATATGTGGATCAAATCATTGTGAGGGCTTTGTTTAGAACTACTATAAAATGTAAGAGAAGAAAACTGAAACAAAAACGTACACAGAATTGTGCAGTATCGCATTTGCAAAACATGTGACAGAATAAAGTCCCATTTTCAAAATCTATTTTCTAAAGAGAACCCTGTACTAATTGCATGTTGAGGTATAAAGCACACAAAACTTCCATTTTCTCCACTCTGGATCCCAGACCCTTGATTCCGTAAGTATAGCCCATTGTACGTAATTCCCAGGTCAGGGGTGCAGGAGACAAATTAATTAGTCTATTAAGTCTCCGTCGTATCCTGGCACTAATGTTTAGGTTAGCACCTTCAGCAACAAGTTTCTAATGCCTAACTATGTGGCCATTTGTTCCTGAGAGAAATTAGGAATGAAAGGGAAAAAGAAAACATGCTGGGAAAAGTTCCCACTGACCTAAAGGCAGAAACACGCACGTGAGTCAGGAGTAGATTGGCGTATTCATAAAAAGGAGAAAAACTCCAGTTGATTAGTTCTTGCTATTTTAAGTGATTAGGAGAAAAATAAATGGCTTCATATCTAGGGAAACTTAAATAGCATTTAACACTCTACAAAATCAACCTACGAAGATGATAATTTGCTATGACTTAGCACTAAAGGGAAACCAATGATTTCATATGACGAATCTCTGAAGCATTTCATGGGAAGATTAAACACTTGACTAAATATGTGTGGATGCTACAAATAACTTAAATGAACCAAATCACATATTTGAAAAAAAATCAAACGTGTAAGTATGCATGTGCATGTGCACACACACACGTAGAGGGGAAAAGGTAGGGGTGGGAGAAGGAGAGGGAAAACTATCTGGTTTTTTCACCTTATAACCATTAGCTACTGCAAGGTGTATCTAAAAGGATCAAATACCATACACGGTTTTAAATTCAATAAAAGCAAACTCCGTTGACCGTACAGAACGATAGAATACCTATGCATTGTGCAGAAGTCTTCTTTTCTCTTAAATTTTTCCTTTTCTTTTTGTTCATTAGGGTCATGGCACAGTGGAATGTTTTTATAGCATCAATGATCCAGAAGTGTGTAAAAGCTGTTTTATGCGTAAGTACTGGGTGTTGAGATTGTCTCAGATGTCTGAAAATAGTAATGAGAAATGAATAACTTCATTTCCAATGACATTATTTGTCATAGCAAACATCTGTTACACACTGGATAACTGAACCATGTTAGAACCTTGATATACCTACACTAAAGTGACGTTAAAGTCCAGGCCACTGAAAATCCATCCAGAATGCTGGATTACTGAAAAGGCAATCACAGAGACTCTGTCTTACTGGTTCTCTTGAATATCCTATCGTTTGGGCTCTATAAAAGCTTAAGTTCATCAAATTTTCCCCAAATATGGTGCCGCTAAATTGAGGATTGTTAAAATATAATTATACTTCTTGGACTTTTTCTTCAGGAAATAATCAGATATACTGAAACAGGAAAATAAAGAGGTAAAAAGATAATGACTTAGTATTATTTATGACAGCAAAAAACCAGAAACAATGTAAATGTCTAATAAAAAGATAGTCAAATAAATTATGATATAATGGAATATGAAGTTACTAAATGTCACGCTTTCAAGGAATATTTAACAGGATAGAAAATCCCTAGATTAGGCCAGGCATGCAATGAATTGTTAAATGAATGAAATAAAAATGCAGTGACAAAACCATTTGTATAGTTTGATTCCAATTTATATATATATACATTATTGAAAAAAGGTATCATACAGACATCTTTTGTACATAATGTGCATACTCACACACACAAAAAATACACCAAAGTGTCCAGAGAGATTATCTCTGGGTTGAAGAACTAAACACAATTCTAATTATGAATACATACTACTTTTATAACTAGAAATGAAGCTACTGTAGCAACTACAATAGTTTGAATCAAGTGAAGTTTCCACTATGGAAGGCCATGCTCCATGCAGAATCATTAGCAGAAGAAAGGGTGAGGCAGACCCTTATGAGTGATGTTCTCATCAACCACTTACTAAGACCCCCAACCCTACCAAGTCCAGCAAATCACAATAACCTCCAATACTTTTTGCCCAAGGTATGATTAATCTCTGTTCTTAAATTACTAATATGGGTATTAATAAAATGTCTACTTATCTGTAAACCATGTTGTAAAAATGCACAATATGTCTTTATCGATGGCCCTGGAATTTCTCCTCTGGGGCCAAAACCAGGGTGTGTACATATATATTTGACAAACTCATCTATTTATGATAAACTGCCCTAACCTGCTTCACATATGGCAATGGATATTTTTATAAGCTCTGTTGAAAAGAATCCCATCCTTCAAATTGACAGTTGTAGTTTCCCCCAAAATGTCATTTTGAAAGTTTTTAAATAGCATTTTGAATCCACACTGCCAACTTTTCAGAGTGTTTAAAAAGATGCAGTTACTCCCTAGATTCTGCTTCTTTATGACACAAATTATTTTATGGGCAAAGTCCATTCCAACCCATCTCTTACAGACATGCTTTTGTACCACTGTCTATGCCACCTATAAGCATCTCCATGGGTAGTTTTCCTTCCCCCACCACAAAACTAAAGCAAACAGCACTCCTTTGTGTTCTATTTGTGTGGTTACTATGGTAGTGACCTGGATTTCGCACCTAGGATAACCCTATTTGGGGCAGGGGAGAGAAAGAGGGACCAAAAGAATGAAGAATAAGTTAGGTCAATGGTCAACACCTTTAAACATTTACTTTTCCCTTGGAACAGGCTTTGGCCAAAATCTATAAAATTCTGACCTGATCCTTCAGTTTCCTGGCACAAAAGTACTTAGCATTATGATGTGAACACCATGACACTGGCAACATCAGCAACTCTTTCCCTGCTCTTAAGAAGCATTACAATTCTGTTTCCCACCATCCCCCAAATTTCCACCTCACACTCCCCCTTAAACCGATTCAGGCCCTGGTTCACAGGTTCTAACGACCATACAATGGAAATACCATGTGGTGACTGAAAGTCTTTGATGGAAAACAGATGAGACAGAACCCTCTGCTTGTCTAGCACTTTTAAATGTACAGGGGCGCCTGGGTGGCTCAGTCAGCTGAGCGTCCGACTTCAGCTCAGGTCATGATCTCGCCGTCCGTGAGTTCAGGCCCCGCATTGGGTTCTGTGCTGACAGATCAGGGCCTGGAGCCTGTTTCGGATTCTGTGTCTTCCTCTCTCTCTGCCCCTCCCCCACTCACGCTCTGTCTCTCTGTCTCTGAAAAATGAATAAACCTTAAAAAAAAATTAAATGTACAGTTTTCCCCCAGTGTCTTTGAGAATGTCACTGTAGATGATACATGGAAACAGTAGTTAGTGAAAGAAATGTTGCACATTTTCTACATTCATGGATTTTCTCAAGTGTCAACAAGGTGATTTCCTTGAATAGCTGCCTCAAGTGAACCAATGGTTTTCAAGGTATTTCAGAAATATTTCCACCCTTAAATATTATGTTAATAAAAACACCAACAGGTGACAGATAAAAGCAGCTGACATGACAGGAGTGCGGAAAATGCAAGAAAGGGCTGCAGAGCTTCACCAACGGCCCGCCCAGCTGCTCCTTAGAGCCCCCACACAGCACTTCAGACAACCTTCACAATTCTAGAACCCTGAGGGATGTGATTCGAACACAAATGAAACAGAGCCTGCCCTTGCAATCACAGAGTTAATATGCACTATGTTGACTCTTCCAAGCAATATAAAGTCTCTGACATGCGGTCACTTATAACTTGAAAAGTCAGAAGGGTCACTAATTTTTTTTCAACAATATTTTGCTCCGTTATGATGATGAAAATTATGTCACAATGGCTTTTTAAAATTGGAAAGTTCATAAAAGTAATAGGTCCAAGTTCTTAAAAAATGTATTAAGCCCTCTTAAATTGTTTTAGACAGAGAAAAAAGCACTGTATTTCTTGTAATTAGTGAATAATTAGAAAGCATAAAGTCAGGGGCCAGAATCATGTGAAATCTTATTAGATAATTGAAATTATAGTAATTTCAGAAAGGAAAAGAAAAATATGCAATGATCCTCATGCTTCCTAGCTAGCCAAACAGATGTCCAGAAATTTAACACATCCTGCCTCACTTTTTTCAAGTCCTCATAAAATTGACAAAACAAATGACAGGGTAAAGTTTTAGAGTCAATAAAAATGTTTTCTAAGTACTCTGAATGCCTTAAGTGTTACAATAAGACCTCATTTAAAAGAAACACGATTAAATGGCATGAAATTTTCTTTGTAATTCTATTATATATCCTCAAAAGACAGTCTCTTGAGATATTATCATTTAATCATTTCCTAATTGAAAACATGAATTTTAATAGCTCATACCACACTATCTTTTTGTTGATGGCTGTTTTAAAAAATTATTGGTACTTGTAAATCTTCTCACCTATACAGTGACCTACTTGAGAGTAAAATGTAGGGTTTATTGATCTTAGTCTGGTTACCCATTAATTAATTCAACATTCCCACTGTATATATACTAGCTATACGCTAAATACTCGTTAGTAAAAGTATATATGGAAAAATGTCATGGTCTCTTATCCCTAAATACTAAAAGTAAAATAACAATAAGAAAGAATAAGAAAACAAATTATTGCAATGCACTGCCTTAGAGTTCAACAGACTGTGCCACAGGAGCACCAAGAAGTAACAGAGCCCATCTGGAAGAGTACGGAACAGGACAGATCCGAGCTTCAGTGGAAGCTTCAGCTAGGTATCAAAATCACACAACAGGTGATGAAATATAAGATCTGAGGATTTAAGCAGAACCATATATTCAAGAGCCTCATATGCCATACTAAGGATTTTGTACTTTAATCTGAGGAACCATTTAAAAATGAATTTTTGCAAAAGTCACTTTGACTTTAAGACAGAGCCTAGAATGGAAGGAACAAAATGGGTACCAGGGAGACCGGTTAAGAGAATGTATAGTGATTCAGGTCCTAAACTAAGGCTACAGTAATCAAAATAAAGAATGATGTGGATGCCTGGGTGGCTCAGTCAATTAAGCATCCGACTTCAGTTCAGGTCATGATCTCGCAGTTCATGAGTTTGAGTCCTGCGTCAGGCTCTGTATTGACAGCTCAGAGCCTGGAGCCTATTTCAAATTCTGTGTTTCCCTCTATCTCTGCCCCTCCCCTGCTCGCTCTCTCAAAAATAAACATTGAATGAAAGAATGAAAGAAAGAAAGAAAGAAAGAAAGAAAGAAAGAAAGAAAGAAAGAATATATTTGAGAAGTACTAAGAAGACAGAACCAGCAAGATTTAAAAACTGAGTTGAGGAAACAGACAGTAGTCAGGATATTCTGGACAATTCCTCAGTTTCTAGTTTTGGCAACAGGGAGAATAATGGTGAAGTTCACTAAGAGAGAGGACACTGAAAGAGAAGCAAGTCTGTTGGGGGAAGGGAAGATGTGTTTGGTTTAGGATCTGGGCATGTCAAACTCGGAGCTTCTGTTTACTTTCCAAGTAGAGACGAGCAGAAATCTCACAAGAGGGTCTGGTATGGTGAGGAGAGACCTGTTCTGGGGATACAAGCTATGAGAACAATCAGTATTTCAGTACTGGTCAATGAAGTCATGAAATTGAATGGAATGAACCAGGCTGAAAGGACCAGAGAAGAAAGCCCCAGACTAAACTACTGACAGCATCCACAGAGAGAGACAGGAAGCAGAGAAACCTGCAAAAGACTCTGAGAAGCAGCAGCACAGGGGGCAAGAAGTAGGTTAGGAAAATGAAGAGAACCCCTCAGTTTCAAACGATCCTGAGATACAGCAAAAGTACTAAAAAGCAGCCAAGAGATTTTGTGAAAAAGACCTTTGCAAAAAACAGTTTCAGCAGTGAGACCATAACAGAGTGATACAGAGGTTACTGACGAGCAAATGTGATGTGAGAATAGAGAAAATAGTTCTGCATAGCTCCTGGCACATATTATTAAATGTCCCAAATGTTTCTAATTTACTTTTCTCTACTGAATATCACCCTGTCCAAGTTTTTAAAATATGCCACAGCACCCCCAAAGCAGTACTAAATAAATGTTTAATGATGGCTTGGACTACAACTGAAACCTTCATGGGAAGGAAGGTAAGCACTCCAGGACACTCATTGTAGTAAAGCATCTAGGAATCTGTTAAAGCATTGTCTTAGCCAAGTTTCATGTTTCTCAGTTCGAAATTAGTAGACAGCACTGGTTTTGGTTGGTTTTAAGTATATGTGTTATGAAAACTACTCACTGAGTTGTGTCACAAATCATTTTGGCATTTTTTTAATGAATCTAAAGGAAATACTTATCCCTATCTAAAATATTTAGAAAATGTATCAAGTGTAAATCTCATAAAATACAAACATAATATCAAACTAGGTTATACCATAGATTTTGTGTGACTTAGTAAGTAATCACTGAACGTTAACTGCGGTACAGGAAATATTTACTATGAGTTCACCTGTCTCCTTATATCACCCATTAAAAATTTTTTTAATGTTTATTTATTTTGTTGAGAAAGAGAGAGCACATGAGTGAGCACAAGCGGTGGGGGGGGGGGGGACAGAGAGAGAGAGGGAGACACAGAATCTGAAGCAGGCTCCAGGCTCTGAGCTTTCAGCACAGAGCCCTACATGGGGCTTGAAACCACGAATTGTGAAATCGTGACCTGAGTTGAAGTTGGATGCTTAACCGTCTGAGCTGCCCAGGTGCTCCTTGCCCATTAAATATTTTAATGAAATGTAACAGCTTATAAAAATTAAAGAATTGCATGTTACTATTTGCAAAGAACACTGGTACATAAAAATGCTAAAAAAAAAGACATAAGCAGATGAAATAACTGGTATGAACCAAAAAACAAAAAGCAAAAGTAGAGACCCGTTTTACACATCCTCCAAACATGTTTTAACATCTAAGGCAAAAAAGGCCGTAGTAACAGCCAGTTGTTTATTTACACAGCATCTAGCCAAACAGTATTTTCTTCCTGTCTTTCAGTAGGACTTCTAGAAAAAAATTCAGGCTTTACACTTCATTTGCATGACAACACAGTAAGAGGTAGACCCACGAAGTGTTGTCTCAGAAGAATCAATCAGAAATTAGATTGTGATCTCAACTCTTTGTTTTTAGTTTGCCAAAATTAAAATATAATTGGTCTTGGGGGCATCTGGGCGTCTTGGTTAAGTGTCTGACTCTTGATTTCAGCTCAGGTGGTGATCTCACAGTTCGTGGGGATCAAACCCTACGTCTGGCTCCTTGCTGACAGTGCAGAACCTGTGTAGGATTTTCTCCCTCTTTCTCTGCCCCTCCCCTGCTTATGTGAACATGTACTGGCTCTCTCTCTCCCTCTCTCTCTCTCTCTCTCTCAAAAATAAATAAGCTTAAAAAATAAATTACTAAATAAAATAAAATATAATTGGTCTTCCATCTTGCACAGTATTACAGGTTTCTGCATATAACTCTAAGAAATTTATAAAAGAACTCCATGTACCAATCACAATGACTGACTTGCAGATGTCTATACACACACACCACATCTAATTACCAGATGAGACTTTTTCTGCTGGGGCGATGGAAACAAAGCACACGTGAAGTCCATTTTATCGAATTCCTATGTTTTCCATCCATAAACAGCTCCTCCTTCTGACTTCCCAATCTCTGTTAATAAAATCACCAAAATTCCAGAGACACACAGCCCCAAAACGATGGCTGGAATTATCCTTAATGCCAACCTCCCTCATCCTCTCTGTCTAAACAGTTGCCAAATACAACAGATTCCACATAGTCGAATGTGCCAGGAATTCGCGTCTTTCCATTACTTTTGCCACGATGCAGTTCAGCCCTTTACTATCTGTGCAACTTCTGGATTGCATGCTAGTTCTTCCTAAGTAGAATTCTAACTGCTGGCATTTAAGACCCCTTGCATGGCAGTTTTCTTCACACACAACCTATTTAAAGCTTACTACTCTGAAACGTCACTTCTGCAACATTTATTACCTTACCTCCCTATCTTTACTCATGCCATTTCTGCCAACTGAATCCCCTTTCACCACATCTCACACCAAAAAGGCTGCTTAATGCTTCAGGAATAATCTCAAACATCAAATCCTTTATGATGATTTTATTTCTCCCCACCCACCTCTGACCCAGCCCTTCCATGAGCCCTCACAGAATGCCTATATCTTGTAGAGTTACTAAATACATCTTGAATGTTGTTTGTTTTTGCTTCTGTGTTTTGTCACTAGTAATCCGTTGGCTCCTTGACAAACAAGAAATGTTCCACAACTATTTCTCATCTAGAGGCACCTAATGATCTGACCGTAACAACACTGTCAGTAGTTGCTGAATTTAATTGCAAATATTAATGCACTGATGCAGATTTGAAAGCAAATTAATTCATCAGTGATCCACAAGGAATGAATAAACTCATCTGTCCACTAGAGCTCTTACTGTCCTTTTCTAGTGTATCAAGTCTGTGACTGGGGCTGGCTGGGTGCAAATCATCCAAGTTTACCAGTTATTGTCAGCGAAACTTAAGAACTTTAAATGAATGGATTACATGCAAATAACTCTCAAGCAAAGAAAGTAAATACTAGGTCAATTTTGAGACAGAAAATTTCTTTTTTAAAATAACTCCTATTATTCTACCACAGGGAAAATTACCCCTTTAAGTTTGAAAATAAAATGAAGTGCTTTAAATTAAGCATGTTTTTTAAAAGCCAATACTTAAGTTAATTTGAGGTCATATGTTTTCTGAATTTTATCTACTAAATTTTCACCTGATGAACACCATTCAAAGGTACTATTTTAAACTATTTTTTTAACTGCAAAAAGCAAATGTAGCCAACACACACACACACACACACACACACACACACACACAAACTATAAATCAATATAACACTGTAAGAGTCAATGAAAATAGTGACAACTTAAAAAAAAATGTAACCCAATGTATAGCCAAATAACTCACGAAACTCAGCATGCATTGCTGACTTTGGACATGATCACCAAATTTAACAAGGTGTTCTTGAGAGAAACAAAATAAGACAGGTCCCCGGAGCATCCATTCAAAATGGCAGATGCATCTGAACCCCAGGGCAAACTCCTCTAGGCTAATATTATGGTTGGCCTTAAATAAAAATTATAAAATTTAGATATCTTTAAGTTAATACTTTAGAATGTAGGAAATCTTGTTGCTAAAGTCTCACCAGCAAGCAAAACAGAAAAATTAGAGCAATATAAGACTTAAATATAATCACGTATTTTTTTTTCTTCATGGAGAAGACCAAGAAGAGTTTGATAGAAAATTTGCAAAATCTGTAAAACATCTGTTCAGAAGAAAAGACATTAAATGTCCTGCAGTGCAATCTGGGGGAGCATGCTTATTTTTTATAAGTAGTATTTCACGAAGTCATTCATCATTGAGTCACACATATCAAAGCTGTCATTTTCAAAAAAACAAAACAAAGAAAGAAAGAAAGAAAAAGAAATTTAAATTTGTGCCTTGCAGGTAATCTTCGCTGCATGAAACTGGATTGCTGCAAATTACCATTCACTGAATTCTTATAAAGCCCTGATTGCTTCCTGTCACCATTTGGCACGATCCAATAAAAGTTATTTCCCACCACCACCATACCCCCAACCAACCACCTTCGGCACCCATTCAGCTTTAAAACTCTACATGATTCTTAGCTTACCTTTTTGAATAGATGGTTAAAGTCATCATGAATATCCAAACTCTTATTAAAATCCCCCCCAGTAACCTGTCCATGTCTTGAAGCACTTCTGTGCTTATCCTTACATGTCAATTTGACATCAACTTAGCATATCTTTAAGGCAACTGCTTGGAGTTGTTTTTCTACCGCTAAGTCAAAGGTTTGAACTGATCTGTGAAACTATTCTCAAATAATTATTTTAACTACTGACGACTGATGGTTGGCTACAGTTGGGAAGCCAGCATGTTATTTAAATAAAAACAGAAAAATTAACTGATTTATAATGAGGCAGACCACTTATCTTTGGCATCATTAATTATTAGCTTTGCTACAGTCATGTGTTATTTCTCAATTATAGACTAACAGGAAGATAGTCACTCTTCCTCAGTCCTATTTCCATCTCTTCCTCAAAATTTGCATCTCTGAAAAAATTATTTCTGAGGTAAAAAAGAAGAGAGGTAATCAGATTGTGAAACTGATTAAAAGAATGCCATTTATGCTATTCTATGCATGGTATTAGAAGATCCACACTCCTAAGGTCTGGATGGTAGCAGGATAAATTTTGCTAAATAGGAAGAGGAAAGTCAACAAATTTCTGATACAACAGACTTGAGTTATGCTTTTTAGAAGCAGAGAGAAAAAATTATATATTTTGTATAGTTCAATATAACTCTTCACTTAATAGGTGAGGGAACTAAGGTCTAAACAGGCAGGAGATTTTACTTCTAAGGAAAGTAAATGAAATTAGGAAGATCCAGGCAAAAGTACCAAAGGCTTTGATGTATCAGGCAAAACTCATTCACTGGCAGTGATTTATTCAAACTAACTTACACATAAAGGAGCCTTACTGGCTCCCATAACTGAAAAGTTAAGAAGTAGTATAAGCTTCAGGTTAGGCTTGATCCAATGGGTCAATGAAATAACCAAGGACCCATTTCCCCACTATACCATTTCAGCTCATTATCCAAAACAGCGGGCAGCAATTATGGAGGCACAATACCTGCCTTGCTCAAAATCACCAAGAAAGAAAGCACTGTTGTTCTAAAATGCTGAACCATAGCCCTGTGATTCACTTTGATTGAACTGGCTTAGGTCACACACCCAACCCGTATACATCACTACAGCCAGAAGGATGAAATGCATTGATTGTCTTAATGGAAACTACATACAGGAAATAAAGTCAGCTCTCCTGGAAATTCATGGATACTCAAAAGGAAATTGCAGGCTGTCGGTAGAAGTGGCAAATGAATGCTGAGGAGGCAGCCAAATAGTTCACCCCACCACCCAAGTCTGGGACACATTCTGATTCTGTATCTCAGACTTTTGCCTCCCCCCTATTTTATAGTCAATGTTCTGAGAGATTACAGTATGCAAAACAAGAATATATTTACCATGAAAAGAAGCAAACTGCCACAAAGTGTCCCTATTCCAAATTAAGGTAGTAGAGGCACAGGTCTCCCAATAAACTCTTATACTTTCCCCACCTCCTCCAAATTTTATAATGTTGAGAAAGCAAAATGTAAAGCAAAAAAACTAAAATTTTTCTCCAATTTAGCAGCTCAAGACGTTTTGCCTAGAAACATAAGAACAAGAAATCATCATACATTATCAGCTGACATAGGTCAGCTGAGAGGGTCATTTCAGCAATTTTCAAATTCAACTTTCCTCACTAGTCCCAGAAGTAACAAGTGAGTAAGTACTGTTCCAAATAGGAGTAATACAGATGTGTCAAGTAAATGCTTTAAAAGCCTAAGGGAAGGGTAGAAAAGGAAAATCATTCTCAGAAGGAAGAGGAATTTCTCCCAAAAATTAAAGAGTCCCCAAAACGGCATATGCTAGTGAAGACATAACATCTTTAAAGTGGATCCTACAATAATTGGAAACAACTGAGTGCTGACAGCAACTCCCCCTCGGGAGTAGTTTATTCATGTTTTTTAGCTCCATACTATTTTTTAAGACCCAGTCCAAGTGTAAGCCAAACCTTTGAGAAGATCATGGTCAAAGAGATTTAGAACCCAAATTATCTCTGAGTTGAAAGATCACCTAATCTAGTGCATATCAAACTGCCCAGGGGTAGGGGCAAACAGAGCAAAGTAAGTTTTATCACCACTCCCTCCTTCCACTGTTACATCTCCAAGAACATGTCTGATTTTATCTATTCTATAAAAACAGCTTCTGAAAAAGACTTCATTTGAACAAACGGCTCTGTGTCTGAAAGAACAGTTAATGTAAACATGTTATTTTTCTCTAGGTTCATATTCTTTTTCTTTTTTTAATGCATGTCATTTTGGTAAAAACACTTCATGTGAGATTTACCCTCTTGAATTTTAAGTGTATTTCACAGTATTGTTGACTACTGGGATAATATTGTAAAACTGATCTCTAGGGCTTATTCACCTTGCTTAACTGAAACTTTATACCTGCTGATTAGCAACTCCCCATTTCCTTTACTCCAGCCCTGGCAGCCACCATTCCATTCTTTGATCCTATGCTTTTGACTATTTCAGAGTTTATTTTTGTGTATGTAAGTGGAATAATGCAGTATTAGTCTTTCTGGGAGTGGCTTACTTCACTAAGCATAATGTCCTCAAGATTCATCCATCGAGTCACATGCTGCAGAGGGCCCTTCCTTTTTTAGGAATGAATTGTATGTATATATAATCCATTGTATGTGTATACCACATTCCATTGTATGTATATACCACATTTTCTGTATCTTTCATCTGTTGATGGATATTCAGGTTGTTCCCACATCTTGGTAATTATGAGTAGTGCCCACAATGAACATGAAAATGCTAATAACTCTTTGAGATCCTCTTTGCAATTCAGAAGTGAGATGGCTGGATCATATGGCAGTTCTCTTTTTAATTTTCTGAGGAGCCTCCATATGGTTTTCCATAGCAGCTGCACCATTTTGCATTCTCACCAACATGCAAGCCTTCCAATTTCTCCACATCCTTGCCAACACCGTGTGTGTGTGTGTGTGTGTGTGTGTGTGTGTGTGGTTTACGTTGGTAATATTCATCCTGACCGGTGTGAGGTGACAGCTCATTGTGGCTTTGATTTGCATTTCCATGACTAATGACATGGAGCATTTTTTCATATATTTTTTGGGCCATGTGTATGTCTTCTTTAGAGTAATGTCTATTCAAGTACTTAGCTCATTTTTTCACTGGGTTATTAGGTTTTTTTGATATTGAGCTGCAAAAGTTTTTATATATTTTGGGGATTAACTCTTATCAGATATATAGTTTACACATATTTTCTCTTGATCCACAGGTTATCTTTTACCTCTGTTGTTTCCTTTGCTGTGCAGAAACCTTTCAGTTTGATGTAGTCTCACTTGTTTACTTTTGGTTTTGCTGCCTGTGCATTTTGTGTCCTGTCCATGAAATCACTGTCAATATTAATTTCATGAAGCCTTTCCCCTGTATCTTCTCTTCTAGGAGCTTTACAGTTTCAGGGTTGTAAGTCAAATCAATCTGAGCTGATTTTTGTGTATGGTATAAGATAAAGCGTCCGATTTCATTCTTCTGCATGTGAATATCCAGTTTTCCCAACACCTAAATTCATTATTTTTCTATCTGAAAAGCTTAAGTCCAAGAAGTTTCAATAATTTATCAGCGTCCAGTTGAAATGCCAGAACTTGAATTGAGGGCTTTGGAATTTATTCAACAATTACTATACATCTACTATCAGTAGTTACCTAAGGTAATATCTGCAAACCAGACGCCAATTACCAAAAGGTAAATTGGAAAATCTAAACAATCCCTTTTATTTCAATACTGCTTTCATAAACATAAAATTGCAGAGTACATAAGCCTACTGCATTCATATCCCAACCCTGCTTACTTGCAGAATAATTCCTTTAATATTTTATTTTTCTCCATACTAACCAATTATTTATTAAAATATAATTACCACACAGTGTTATACTACTTTCAGGTGTACAATATAAAGATCCAACAATTCTGTACATCGCTCGGTACTCATCAAGATAAGTATAATAGTAATCCCCTTTATCTATTTTACCCATCCCCCTATCCACCTCCCCTCTGGCAACCACCAGTTTGTTCCCTGTACTTGAGTTTTGTTTTTTGTTTTTTGGTTTTTTTTAAGTTTATTTTTGAGAGAGAGACAGACAGAGCACGGGCAGTGGGGAGACAGAGAGAGAGGGAGACACAGAATCTAAAACAGGCTCCAGGCTCTGTGAGCTGTCAGCACAGAGCCCTATGTGGGGTCTGAACCCATAGACCACAAGACAATGACCTGAGCCAAAGTCAGACACCCAAGTGACTGAGCCACCCAGGCACCCTTAAGAGTTTATGTTTGTCTTTTTTGTTTTGTTTCTTAAATTCCACACATGAGTAAAATTATATGGTATCTTTCTCTGACTTATTTTGCTTACCATTAAAACTTCTAGGTCCATCCACATTGCTGCAAATGGCAGGGTCTCATTCTTTTTTATGGCTAATAGTCCATTGTATATAAGTACCAGATCTTCTTTACACATTCATCTATGGACAGACACTTGGGTTGCTTCCATATGTTGGCTATTGTAAATAATGTTGTAATAAACAGAGAAGTGTATGTATCTTTTCAAATCAATGTTTTCATTTCCTCTGGGTAAATACCCAGTAGTAAAATTACTGGATCTTACAGTATTTCTGTTTTTAATATTCTGAGGAAACTCCATACTGTTTTCCACAGTGGCTGTACCAATTTGCATTCCCGTCAATAGCACATGAGGATTCCTTTTTCTCCACATCCTCACCAACACTTGTTGTCTTTTTGATTTTAGCCATTCTGACAGGTGGAAAATGGTATCTCACTGTAGTTCTGATTTACATTTCCCTGATGATTAGTAATGTTGAGAATCTTTTCATGTGTCTTATGGTCATCTGTAGGTCTTCTTCGGAAAAATGTCTATTTAGGTCCTCTACCCATTTTTAATCAGATGTTTTTTGGTGTTGTCTAGGTTCTTTATATATTTTGGATATGAACTTCTTATCAGATATATCATTTGAAAAAAAAATGTCTTCTCCCATTTAGTAGGTTGCATTTTTGATTTATTGATGGTTTCTTTTGCTTTGCAAAAGCTGTTTATCTTGGTATAGTCCCAATAGTTTAATTTTGCTTCTTTGTTTCCCTTGCCTGAGGAGACATATCTAGAAAAATGTTTCTATGGCTAATGTCAAAGAAATTACTGCCTGTGTTTTCTTCTAGGAGTTTGATGATTTCAGATTTCACATTTAGGTCCTTAATCCATTTTGAGTTTATTTTTGTGTATGGTGTAAGAAAGTGGTCCAGTTTCAATCTTTTGCATGTAACTGTCCAGTTTTCCCAATATCATTTGTTGAATGGTATTTTCCATTGTATATTCTTTTTTCCATTCTATATTCTTACTTCCTTTGTCATATATTTATTGACCATATATGCATAAGTTTATTTCTGGGCTCTCTATTCTGTTCCATTCTTCTATGGGACTATTTTTGTACCAGTGCCATAATGTTCTGATTACTACAGCTTTGTAGTATACCCTGAAATCTAGGATTGTGATAATTCCAGGTTCGTTCTTTTTTCTCAAGACTGTGTTAGCTATTCAGAGTCTTTTGTGGGTTCCACACAAAATTAAGGATTATCTGCTCCTATTCTGTTGGTATTTTAACAGGAATTGCATTAAATCTGAGGGCTGATTTAGGGAGTATGGGCATTTTTAACAATATTGGTTCTTCCAATCCATGAACATGGATTCCAGTTACTTGTGTCCTCTTCAGTTTTTTTCATCAGTGATTTACAGTTTTCAGAGTATAGGTTTTTCACCTCTTTGGTTAAGTTTAATCCTAGGTACTTTATTATTTTTGGTTCAATTATGAATGGGACTGTTCTCAATTTCTCTTTTTGCTACTTATTAGTGTATAAAAATGCACAAATTTCTTTCTACTAATTTTGTATCATGCAATTTATCTCATTTATCACTTGTAGTATTATTTTGTGGAGTTTTCAGGGTTTTCTTTTTTTTTTTAATGTTTGTTTATTTTTGAGACAGAGAGAGACAAAGCATGAACGGGGGAGGGTGAGACAGAGAAGGAGACACAGAATCCGAAACAGGCTCCGGGCTCTGAGCTGTCAGGACAGAGACTGATGCAGGGCTCGAACTCACGGACCGCGAGATCATGACCCGAGCTGAAGTTGGATGCTTAACCAACTGAGCCACCTAGGCACCCCTTCAGGGTTTTCCATATAGAGAATTATGTCATCTGCACATAGTGAAAGTTTTACTTCTTTGCCAATTTGGGTATCTTTAATTTCTTTTTCTTGTCTGATTGCTGTAGCTAGGACCGCAGTTCTTCATCATTGTCAGGTGTGGGTTTTTCATATACAGCCTATATTATACTGAGGTATGCTCCCTCTAAACCTACTTTATTGAGTTTTTATCATGGAATGGATGTTTTATTTTGTCAAATGTTTTTTCTGCATCTATTGAGATGATCATATTTTTTTATCCTTTTTCTTGTTATCGTGATGTATCACATTGATTTACAAATAATGAACCACCCTTGCACCCCTAGAATAAATTCCACTTGATTGATGACTTCTATAATGTATTGTTAGATGTGGTTTGCTAATATTTTGTTGACGATTTTTGCATGTATGTTCATCAGAGATATTGGCTCATAGTTGTCTTTTTTTCTAGTGTGTTTATCTGGTTTTGGTATCAGGGTAATGCTGACCTCATAGGATGAATTTGGATGCTTTCCTTCTTCTTCTCTTTTTTGGAACAGCTTGAGAAGAGTAAGTATTAATTCTTCTTTAAATGTTTGGTAGAATTCACCTGTGAAGCCATCTGTCCTAGACTTTTGGTTGTTGGAAGCTTTTTGATTCTTAATTCAATTTCATTGATAGTAACTATAGGATAGTTTCTTAACTCTCCCAAGACTTGATATCATCATCTAGAAACAGGAATAATAATGCTAATGCTAAAAGATTCAGGTAAAAACTATGAAGTGCATGTGGAACTGAGAAAATATTAAGTACAGTAAAACCTCGGTTTGCGAGCATAATTTGTTCTGGAAACATGCTTGTAATCTAAAGCACTCATATATCAAAGTGAATTTCAAGAACCATTGGCTCAGTTGTGATCATATGTTAAAATTTATTGGAAATATTTGCTCACCTTGTAGCACATTTGCAGAACAAGTTACTCACAATCCAAGTTTTCACTATGTATGCTAATTGTAAATATTAACTCACGGGGCACCAGGCATCCAGTTCTTGATTTCAGCTCTGGTCATCTCATGGTTCATGGAATTGAGCCCCGCATCAGGCTCTGTGCTGACAGGATGGATCTTGCTTGGGCTTCTCTCTCTCCCTCTCTCTCTCTGCCCATACCCCATATTCAATCCCTCTCTCTCTCTCTCACTCCCCCTTTCTCTCTCTCGTTCTCTCAAAATAAATAAACATTAAAAAAATAATTCAGAACACTACTATGTATTCTATATTCTAAATAGTGAATTGGCATTGTTTTTGTTTTTTGGGTTTTTTTTTTTCATTTTAAAGTTTTACCACCACATCTATAATAAATGCAGAGAAGGATCTTCAAGGGAATAATTACAACCTAAGATGTCTGATGAAGAAAAGCTGTATAAAGATGGGTTTACACATAAAGACATCTTGCATGATTATAAGTAGTTGAGACACATTAGAGAAGGAGTCAATGAAATAGCACTTTTGATGTGAGTTCTATTGGAATGTAAGAATATAATGGCAGCACAGAAGCAGAGACAAGTACTCTATGCAATTGGTCTTTCAGATCTCAAACTAAAGGGAAAAGTTTAATACAACCTAGAGAATAAATGTTGGCAATGGTTAAAAGATTATATAATTTGGTGTCTAAATAACAAAGACAAACTTAAGCTCATGAGAGGAAGCTGCAAGGGTAGCTTAACAATTATGTTTAATAGATAGTAGTAAGGTTAGTTTTATATAGATCATAATATTAAACTGATTCTTACTCAAAATAAAAACATACCGAGGGACCATCCAGAGATAAAATCTGGCTTTAAGGAATAGTTTCCCACAAAGTAATAGCAGGCTGACTAAATTATTTTATATAGAAAGGTAATCATGTATTAAAGTTGAGATAAAAATATCCTGGAGTCACAGTGATGAGGAAATTTCCACAAAGGGTCCCTCTGTGCTTGAGATTTGCAATCTTGTAACCAGCTTTGAAGAAAACAACAACAACAACAACAACAACAACAACAACAACAAAACAGTTTTATTAATAAAACAATTAACAGACTACTGAAATTCTTTTTGTAGTTTGCATAAATGAACTAATTTTGCTTTTATACATAATGGTTTACTTGTGATTTACACATTACAATAGCATAATAAGTAAAACATACACACACACACTCCACACACAGAAGAAATATCCATGTTGGAGATATATACAAGAAACATGATAATAAAAGGAAAATGATAAATGTTTTTCATAAAGAATTGCTAATCTAAGACTATTTAGGTGAAACACAAGAACCTTTTTTTTAAAAGATGAGCGTATTTTGGTTACTAAAAGGGAATTCTACTTATTTTTCTCCTTCACCAACTTCCAAAAGAAAATTCAAAATTTAAAAAAAAAAAAAAAATCTCAATATACTATTTCATTTTAACACTGTCAACCTGCAAGGAGACAGGTAATACTTATCTTCTTGCAGAATACAGTATTTCTATTCCAGGCCTACTGAAGTGTGGCTCTAATAACTCTGTTCACATGTCAACATTAAACAAGCTAACAGCACTCTCTGAGGTCATACCGTACTTCAAAAATATCTTGTTTCAGCCTCTAGAAGAAAGACAGGTTCAGAATGCCAAGTAAATTGCTTGAGACAAAAAAAAAAAAAACAATGTCAGGGCCTGGTGAAGAAGTAAGAGTTTCAACTCTGCCACTACAATCCTTTATAATTTAGAAGTTGCTTTTTTTAGTGTAGATATATGCAAATTAATGGTTAACAGTAGGTAAAACATACTACCTTAACCCTTTTAGAGGGAAACAAAACGAAGCACACAACTCTGAACACATTACTCCAAGACTAAATGTTCACCGATAACCATGATGAGTTATCTCCCCCCAAAGAATACATAAAAATATTTAGTTGTATTTTTTTTTACCACTTGGAAAACAATAATTTACTGGTGCCAAACTGAAATGAGCACTCAAATTAATTATGGAGCTATTAGTGATTTGATTTTCTCCCAAAAATGTAATGAAGTGAGTATTCTCTGAAACAGGGGTCACTGTTTAAAATCAGTCAGCATTTGGCATGTTTTGTGCTCTGCTTATGCTCCTTGGCAACAACAGCACAGCTAACCAGGAGTTTTTTCAGAGCTCTTTCTGGGTACGTTTGACAACTCCTCACTCCCACAGTCCTTTAACAGGGGCTTCCCCAGTCAGGGATGCAAATCCCACACAGGGCCCATAAAACAATTAGTGGGAGGCCTTGGCATTGCATCCAAGTCCTTTATAAAAAGCCAACACAGCCGGCTATGTGAAATTTGACATGTGGGGAGCCCCCATAAAACCCTTTAGTGGAAACTGGGGGCTTCTTCTGGAAAAAGTTGAGAAGCTAGGCCCTACCTATATAATTAATGTAGTTATTTAACGAGAGACAATAAGCATTTCAATAAAAATAATCAAAAAGCAATAAAAAAAACTTTAAAACTCTGGGTTGTATTTTACATTTATAAAAAAAAAATTGTAACAACTGCTCTTTAGAAAGAGGGGTTTATTGTCACCTTTAAAATAATTTGTCAGAATGCCTTTTAACTAATATAGAAAACACAATTAACATCTTTTTTCCTCTATTTTCACTGTACCCACCATATCTGATTTTATGATTCTGCTTTTTAATGGAGATATAACGGACATACAATGTATTAGTTTTAGACAGACAATATAATTATGGATTTAATATACGTATACATTGCAAAATGATTACCACAACTAAGTTTAGTTAATATCCACCATCATATACAGTTACTAACTTTTTTTTCTTGTCATAATAACTTTTAAGATCTAGTCTCTTTTAAGCTTGCAAATACGTAATATTGTTAACTATAGTCACTATGCTAAACATTATACCCCCAGGACTTAGAAAAAACAAACTCATAGATGCAAAAAATATACTGATGACTCCCAGAGGCAGGGAGTTGGTAGTGAGCAAAGGGAGTCAAAAGGCACAAATTTCTAATTATAAGATACATAAATCTACCACATATGTTTTTAACCTCATATAAAATTGTGTTTGAAGAGTCTTCTGGAAATTCCGAACCCAAAGACAGGGAAAATTTGCAATAACACACTTTTTCTACTAGTGGCACAATAATCCAATACAGAGTTTAAAGAATTATTAATATTCATAAACAATCGAAAGACAATTCTCTCCAAGAACAGCCTAAAGAATTTGACAGCAAAATGACAGTATCATCCCAGTTTTATAAACCAGCTTTTTCCACTGTAGAAAAAAATGACTCAAAGTATCTCCTAGTGTAATAACAGGGTCCTAATCATGGTCTGGGGGTCACAGTTTTAGAAAACTAAAACAATCTATTTTTATTGGTAATCTCCATTCCCATATCAAGGGCTGAATGACTGGATCATAGAGTTTAATAATAATATAGAATGGCTCAGCCTATGATACAAGGGGAAGTCCCCAACATACAGAAAGAAGGAGACTGCCTCTTTTGGCCACAGGAGAGGATGGGAAGGAAACAGATGGTGAGCAAGAAGATACTATGTAAGTGACCTCCATAAAATCCGACTATCTGGCCTAAGCCTTTGGAAGGGGGCAAAGGAGATGGTGGTGAGTAAATAAAAAAGTGTCTGTTAAAACATCCAGTAAGCTATAAGGCAACCAAAGACTATCTTACCTAGAGACTCACATCTCAGACATAACCTGGGGAAGGCTGCAGTCCTCTAAAATGTTTACCAAACGTCAGTGAAGACATATTAGATTACAAATCCATTAACCACATCACAGGTAGCATTTTAAAAACTTTATTAGAATAATATAGAAAAGAAATTGTATCAAAAAGCAAAGGTAAGTGTTGGTTTGTGGAACTTTTGCTTCCGTGCTGGACTCTAGTTTTAAATTTCTTTTTTTAAGAGCTTTTTATTTTTTAATATTTATTTATATTTGAGAGAGTGAGAGAGAGTGAGTGTGAGCATGAGCATGTGGGGGGGGGAGGGGCAGAGAGACAGAAACAGAATCTGAAGCAAGCTCCAGGCTCTGAGCTGTCCGCACAGAGCCCGACGCAGGCCTCAAACTCAGAAACTGAGAGATCATGACCTGAGCCAAAGTTGGACACTTAACTAACTGAGCCACCCAGGTGCCCCTAAATCTATTTCTTATTATAGTTCATAGCATAACAGTGTGAAATCAATTGCCCTAAGAGAAGACCAACTATCAGTTCAACTCCATAACCTACATGACATGGGAATATTTATTCAGCTTAGAAGAAGGTGATGACAGTTAACTCTGCCTAAGACAGTGCTTCTGGGTAACCGTAGTCTGGGCATGGCTTACAGGGATTCAGAACTTCCCACAGGTCTTATTAAGAGGTACATCCATCTGAGAGTGTTGGTGGGCTAGCAGAGGCCTAGGATCAGGATACAGGATTGTTGTACATGAGGTTTTCAAAACTAAAAGTAAATAGATAAAATAAAATTAAGAAGCAGATAAAATTAAGAATTCAGTTCCCAAGTTGCTTCCGTGGTACAAATCTACCTGCTGACCCAGAAGTCCAGAAAGAACTAGTTACCCCTCTATACATGTCTAGACTCAAATCAAATCAGGCTCCCAATAGCAGAGAACTGATGATGGAGAGATTACTGAGTGGAATCATTGTCTCAGGAGAAGTAAATTCCCTGTGACAGGTACAGATACCACGTTACTGAGTAACATGGTAAGTGTTAAGAGAAAATAAAAGATGGACTATTTTATACCAAACAGAATAAGTCAACCAGAAGTGGCTTAATCCAGAAGAGGCTAAAATACTACTGACTGGAAAGGACATATTTTTAATAGCCAGGTACTCAGCAAAGAGTAAGCTCATGAGGATGTCCAATTTATTAAAGATATAAGTGGCATTGATTTGTGAATAATAATAAAACTAACCTTTTGCTATATCCACCATGTAAGATGAGGCTAACATAAGAATAAAGAACTTACTTTCTTACTAATGCACTACGATATATACAGACACACACACACACACACACACACACACACACACACAGGTATAATTTTAATAGAACTGTCTCAACAGAAATCTGAGCAAAATTAAATACTATCTTTCATTCTAGAATAAATTTAAATGGAAAAAAAACCTTTTGTTATTATTTGTGGAGTAGTTGATAAGACGATCAAATGTAACTGCATATATACACAAACAAGTGACAACTGTGAAGTAACAGAAATAATCAAATAAAATCATAACTGAAAGTTGGTATCTTCCTTTATACCATCATTTATATCATTTCTTTATACTGGTGTCTTTAATATACTAATAGATGTGCCTTGATTTCAAAAATGTTTATTTATAGTCAAGAGAAGATGTAACGTTTGTCAAACTGGACAATTATAGCCAAATTATTTTTAAAATAATTTTAGAGTTATATTTCACAACTTAGCCCAAACTAGAAAGGTGAATTTAAGTGTACTTTTTGCAAGAATGGGGGAAGGGGTGAGTACTGGTTCAGAGAGAGTGATTCAAAATGGTGTTGATAACTACCAATCTCTCTGAAGGTATTAAAACGTAGGCATTTGTTTTCAAAGAAGGATTCAAATAACTCATGTTCTTTGCAAGTTGTGGTTTCAATTAATTATAAAATGGAAGGAAAAAAGTAAAGGGCAGCTAACGAAATGGAAGGAAAGAATTAAAGGGCAGCTAGCAACAGTCAATGCCAATGACAGATGAATGATCAAATACTCAGTTTTAAAGATTTCAAAGCATGGGCAGGTGACTTAATTTACCATAATACTTTCAAAGCTACAAATGCAAAATTCAAGGCATTTTATTATTGGTACCTGCCAACATTGAGGAGGTCACATAATTTTTTTAAATAATGGAATAAAGTATCTCTAATCATTCTGAAGTTACCCTCAAGAGCAAACCTTCAAATTTAAATGATCAAAACCTAAGTGATATTATGGGATCATTAGCTTTATTATATACCATAACAAATGAGTTTCACATAATGTATGTATTACTACTTAAATATATGCACATTATGAAATACATGTTAACAATCTTAATAAGAGTTTTAGACAGCTTTTTTACTCAAAATGAAATTAAATGAGTTTTAGACAGCTTCTTTACTCAAAATGAGATTAAATGTGTTTTGACTTTAATTAATATGCACAGTCTCTTTTTCCCTTAATCCCCATGACCACCTCTCTCTTGTTTATTATCATCTTCCCCAAATTTTATCTCAAGAATCACTTATTCAAACCTCTTAAACCATCAGCTTCTCTCCTCCAAGCCTACTATGCAACTATATCCACAAAGATAATTCTTAGGTTGCATTGGAACCTCAAGTTCATTGACTCTTCAATTCTCTCAGAATCCATCGTCCTTCTTCCTTATATGCTTACCCCACCATTAAGCACTGGAGTTCCTCATTTCAGTCCTGTGTCCTCTCATCATCTCAAATAATGCTTTCTTTCTAAGTGAGCAGAATCCATCGTCCTTCTTCCTTATATGCTTACCCCACCATTAAGCACTGGAGTTCCTCATTTCAGTCCTGTGTCCTCTCATCATCTCAAATAATGCTTTCTTTCTAAGTGAGCACATTCCTGCTCATAACTTCAAGCACCAAAGGTATTTGTCCAGCCCAAACCTCTATTCTGTGTTTCAGGCCTATATATTCAACCCAATATTACAAAACCAAGCTCATTTGCTTTACCTACAAACCTGGTCCTTTCTCAGTGTTCTCTCTCTTAATGAATAACACCCGTATCTTCCGTTGTATAAGCAAGAAATCTGGAAATAATTTTGAAACCACCTACCTTTACCCATTTTCCCAACCACCAGATCCTGTCCATTTTATACCCTACTCATCCTTCAAATTTTTCCACTTCTCTTCACCTCTATCAGCAAAACTTAAGTCTTTAATGACTTGCTTCTATAAGCCAAATAAACCTCCATATGTCTGAAAGCATCATACATGTCTCCTTCACACTACTTATTAGTATTGCATTTTTACATTTTGTGGTGTGACTGTTCAAATAATGTATATTTTCCTCTAAATTTGCACTGTCCAATAAGATAGCCAGTAGACAGCACATGTAGCTATTTAAATTTAAATTAATTATAACCAAATAAAAGAACTCAGTTCCTCAGTTGTACTAACTGCATTTCAAATGCTCAGTGGTCACATGTGCCTAGTGGCTACCATACTGAACAGCACAGACATGCACTCCCAAAGTCACAGAAAATTCTATTGAACAGTATTACACTAAAATGTAGTGTAATAACGAAAACCCCACGAGAGCACTTGTACCCACCATCCACCACCTATCACAGGACCTAAAACATAGTTAGCTATTAACACACACACACACACACACACACACACACACAGAGAGAACCAATTAGTGAGAATGAAGGTAAGACTATTGTTTGGCACATCTCTTTACCACTCTTTAACAGAGCCTCTGGAGAAAGCAAAGTCTACACATTTAAATCAAATGATTCTCTGAGGACTGGAAACATGGTTCAAACCTGTCTCACCACGAATCTCATTTACTGCCGCGGCCCCAATCCTTGTAAAGGTAACAAAAGGAAGTGAGGTTTTCCAAATAAAAAATTATCAGCAGTGACAGAAATTCTGCATCTCTTTCCAAGAGTTTTTTGTTACTGCTGTTGTTACTAATCTGAAGAGTCATTAGTACCTCTTAGGTAAGTAAATCTGTAAGTTAGTAATGGAAATCACAGTATCTGTTGTTGAAACGAAGATAGGAAGCAGAAAGAACACTCAATCTCTGCTTATGAGTTAAATGATACATGTATATTGTCTACTTGCAAATTATTACTTAATGGAATCTTTACTAACTGCAACTAAGATTATGTTCAAATAAAAAATTGAATCAAATCCTCATGAATCCAAGGATTTGCAGCTCTCCCAAGAGCCATACATATATATTTCTGAGTGTATTTAAAAGTGATTTTTCCTAAGAGTCATGAAAATTCTGAACAATTTTAAGGAAAACTGGGAGGAAAAGCAAATAAATAAACATGCACATAATGAAAAATCAAAGGAAAAAGAAAAATCAAAATCAGAATGACATGCATGAAATACTAAATCAAAATTCAATATTTAACACTAAGACTTATCTTCCCTGAATTTCAGGAGCCTTATCTGCATTGGAAGACATTTGGCTGGTACTGGAATAAGGTGAGGAGAGAAAAATGCCTTTAGACGACATACCAGAATCACCTGCAGGGCTTTCTCAAGCTGCATATTTTTCTCAAATCCTCTTACTGCCCCCAGAAATTTTCATACATCCTGACCACAGAGACCACTGGCTATCCACCAAAGACGTGTGGTTATCTTCAATAGCACTGAGTGACTGAGAAGCAGTGGTCCCGCAGGTGACTACACTCCCCATCCTGTGCATTTAGGTGGGGCCCTGTGGCTACTTCTCCCCAAGGGAACATAAGCAGAGGTTGTGCATGCCACTTCAGGGCTTACGTAGATATCAATCTGATAGAGTTCCTCCACATTGTCACTTCTCCCATATGGCACTTGGTTGGAGATACCAAAGACAAATTTGGAAACCACAAGCTGAAAACATTCAAGCATTCATCAGCCTAGATCCCTGAGCAACTATATGGAGCCAAGCCCACTCCCTCTCACCTAACCTCCCACCCAATACCTTGTTACCAGTCAAAAACTCCTTTTTTTATTTATTTATAATCTCTATGCCCAACATGGGGCTTGAACCCCCACCCCAAGATCAAGAGTCACACACCCTGTCAACTGAGCCAGCCAGGTGCCCCACCAGTCAAAAACTCTTACTCTGTACTTTACATAGGTGAGAAACAAAAAATAGAGTGTTAATCCATTTGTCTTTGGAAATTTATTTGCTACAAGAACCACACTGACCTTGGCAAATATACCCTTCTATGCGAACATCCCCTCCTACCACTGCCAAGACCAAGAGTTATTGCCACAGTGAGCTACCATTCATTATTAATAGTAATATGTCACTACACAGATGTACCAGGAGGACTAAAGGGAGATGAAAATACCATGACTGTAGCATTATCTAATAGTTTTTAAATCTTTAATATTGGGATATCAGTTATCAGGTCTTAATCTCCATTCACTTCTGCAAATATTAAATAATTTGATATTATGTTATCTGAACAAATGATTTGGTATCATGAGGTCAATAAAATTTTCTGAATTTCTACAAACTACACCAAAGACCACACCTACTAGAAACTGAACCATGCACCATAAACTCTCGCAAAACCAAACTGCCTGTAGTTTTTAAACATACCATGAGATTTTACAATGAATGGCACATTCTTCGTTCATATCGGCCAACAAGCTTCATGTTTCAAAACACAGCTCCTGTTAGCAACCTTCTCATCCTTGTTCCTAGATCGAGTTAACCATTGCCATCTCTTGCCCTTTTCACACTGTATTGTAATTTAATGGTCTACACATCCATTCTCTCTTCTAGATTCACTATGCAAAAGTTTGAGTCTCAGAGGCTGGCACCAAGCCAGTGAAAAATTTACACTTTAAATAACCACTGATGAATGAGTGAGTAATTTTCTCAGCTCTTCCCAATGTACAAAGCAACTAGTCTATTTTTAATAAATGAGAATGTATAAAATATCCAAAAACAAGTCAGGAGACAGTATATGTGATTGTTGTTAAGTACTAGATTAGTCAATGTAGTGGGTGGTCTTCTTCAACAATAAATTTTTAAAGTGAATTATCTGAAATTTGACATATTCTATTTTAACTTCAACATATAACAGAAATAAGCAATTACATCTAAAAAACATATATTTACAAGCAAAACTGAATAACCTGAGCTTACATATATAAATTACTTGGCTGGATTATGTTGTTTTGTTTTGTTTTGTTTCATTTTGTTTTTGCCACTGGGTCTCTGATGACAGAAAAGAATTCAAAAGACTTGAATTTACCTCAACTAATGTATCTGGAGTCCCAATGTAAGCCTGGACCACTGCCACCACCTGAGATACTTGGTGTGTTTAATTTTAAGAGAAAAAAAATACTGCAGAGAATAATATAAAAAGAAGCATGCTTTGAAGTGAAATCACTTCTATTGAGGCCAGAAGGTTCTCAGAGGCAAGACGAGAGTACCTTCCCTTACCTCAGGGTCCCTTAGGTGCCATGAAAGTATCTCAGCCTTGTATGGCTAAAGTGACCCCAGAATCTTTAGTGTGAATATGTTACCAAAGATCCAGTGCTTGACCTGGGAGCAGATTTTCAACTACCTTTGTGAACCTAGAATACCTTTTACAGGCTCTTAAAACTGACAAGAATGCTTCAAATACAGTCTCCTCTGAGGGTGTCAGTGAATGAGAATGCCACTTTGGGACTCAGCTCAGAAATGCTTTGTTCCAGCTACAGAAGCAACTTAAAGGGAAATATGAAAATTAATTAACATTCCAGGGATCCCACGCAACCACAGGCATCTGGAGGCACAATGGGGCCCCCAACCTCCAGTCATTCAGCCATGCAGGGGGTCCTGAGTGCGCTGGTCCACCAGTGACCCTGAAAGTGTGCAAAGGCTGTCTGCTCTATCGTATCCCTCTTGCAACACCTCACAAATGGTTACGGTGCGAAGGAGAAACAACTAAATAATATGTAAGATCAGGCAGAGGGAGATGGAGGAATACAGCTGGGAGAAAGTTTTCTGGAAAGCACCTTTACAGGCCTATGAAGCAAGAAGACCCTGACAGCAGTTACTGCTCAAATCCGCTAGGCGTTACTCCAGGCACCTTAAGTACATTGGCTATTTTAATCATTACAACGGTTTCATGAGACAGACACTATTATCTCACTTCACACATGCGGAGGCTGAGGCACACAGAAATTAAGTACCTTGCCCAAAGCCACACACACCTAAGTGGCAGAGAGTCTGGCGGTCATCTTCCAGATTTTGCACTCTATGTGACAGCTGCCTCTCATGTTGGATATTTGGTATGGATAAACCTATAGTGATGGGTGGGTTTTGTTTTTGGTTTTTTTTGTTTTTGTTTTTGTTTTTGTTTTTTTGCTCTTCCCTAAAACTTCATGTCCTCTCAGAACGTTAGAAATAGGGCCTTTGCAGAAAGAATTAAGATTAGGTCATAGTGGATTATGGTGGGCCAAAATCCAATTGTGTGTATCCTTCTAAGAAGAGGAGGGGACACCCAGACAGTCACAGAGAAAAAGCCCATATGTAGATGGCGACAGAGCCTGGAGTGCCACAGCTATAAACCAAAGGATGCCAAGGTTGGCCAGGAGCCAGGAGAAGCCAGGAAAAGGCAACAAAGGATTCTTTCCTAGACCTTCAGAGGGAGGCATGGCCCTACCTACATCTTGATTTCAGACTTCTGGAATCCAGAACTATGAGAAAATTAATTTTGCCCTTTAAGCCACCAATTTAGCAGTAATGTTTTATAAGCAGCCGTACAAAACCAATACAAAGAGTAAGATTATGAGAAGATAAGAACTATAAACATGGAGAAATTGACAAAACAAATAGAGGTTTTTCATAATTCTTTTCAAGAAGATATCTGACATGGATGCATTAATAAGGCACCATTAAATTTGATGAAAAGTCCTGTCTTCATCTGCAGATATCCATCAGTCTACCCTTTACTCATGACTGAGCTACTGAAATGAATTACTACCTACAATAAGAAGATTATAGCTGAAGATAAAATTTGGGGATCATTGACAACAGATGGTAGAGAGAGTCTTGAGAAAGGGTGCTATCATTACAGATAATGGGGTGTGTGTGTGTGTGTGTGTGTGAGAGAGAGAGAGAGAGAGAGAGAGAGAGAGAGAGAGAAAGTTGATCTGAATAAACCTTAAGGAGGTTTAGTATGAGAAGCAAGCAAGAGAGCCTGAGGAGCTGAGAGCAGAAAGATGAGCAGGAGAGAAGAGCATCCCAGAAGACATGAGATACTAATGTTCTACAAAAAAAGACTGAAATGATTCTTGTTGCATGAATTAACAAGTGACCAAAAGCCAAATTCAAATGTAGTATTTAAAATACACGGCACACCAAATAGTATGTTACATTTACCCTTACAAAATTCAGGAATTCCAATAAACTGTGAAATCTTCCGATTCAGTCTATAAAGTGCAATTTTCACTACAAATATCTCTGGTTCAAGATTTGCGGGTGCAACTTCCCTGGAGTACTGCCAGGGGCACACTTTCAGGGGTTCCAATCAATGTCTCTTCATCACAGGACTGCATCGCAATACACGGTAAGGTTTCCCAAACTGCACATGCCCAGCTGCAACCACCAACATTCTAAAGCAGTACATCTAGGTAGGACATCTAGGTTGTTCATTCTGAAAAACCTCCCCAGGTGAATGATTCTATCACATATCCCATTGTTACTGATTGGAAACTGAGGGCTATGGCATCAACATTATGCAGAGAGGAACTCACAGGTGGCAGCAGGTGAAACACTGAGATACCTTACTTCTTATGGCTGGGATAATCCTGGCAGAGATTATAATTCAAAAGTTGTTCCATAAAACCCATTAATTGACTAAATTACAACACAAAAGACCTTGTTTGTATTAAGAAGCCAAAAAGTGAGCTATCCTCTAAAAACTGCAAATAAAAGATATATGATTGTCCTCAAGTGTTTAATTTAACCTTAATAGATCCAGGCCAGAGATGTAAAATGAAAGGATCTGTCTTTCTTGGATGAACAGTCAGGAAGACTAATAGTGAGTCATGAAATGTTTTTGCTTTTGGCTGTTGCCCCTCAAGTGTGAGTATTTTAATGTGATTTTTGCCCATATAAAACACAAATGTCTGGTCTGAAATGCACTGGTATTTGAACTGGGCTTTCTGACATAACAAAAATAACAAAAATCAAGCAAAACCAAAAAAAAAGTTTCCATTTTAATTTGGTCTGTGGAGGCGTTTTCAAGGCATTTACCCATGTGGGTTCCCAAATCAACTACACTTGCCTCGAAACTGATTGATTTATCAAGATATCTATAGAAAGAAAATATCAATCTGAAAGGGTCACCCAGCTTTAGCAGCCAGGAAAAAGCAGGGTCACTGAAGATAAAGTGAATCACATCCAAACACTATTCAGAAGAGAAAAATTTTGGCCTCACAGAAACTAAGTCCCCATGTCACAAACAAATCTTAACTGTGAAATACTTCTCTGAAATCACCAAAATTACTTTGTTAATTTTATTATCTATTAGTATTCCTTTGTAGCTCAATACTTCCCCAAAGGGAAGTAAATTTGTTATTAGCGACAAAGCAGGGGTGAATAGTTAAAACTAAATAAATAAATGAACTCTACCACTTAAATTGCAAAACGTACCATCGTTCTCAGTAAATACCAAAATTGCAAACTTTCCATCATGACAGGTGAGTAAATGCCAAGAAAATCAGAGACACATTGCTGCCCTGCCCATGCACCTATACCTGGCTGTGATTTAAAAAAAAAAAAATCAGCCCTTAGGTAATGAGCTGTAGCAGCCAGAGGTAGGTAGGCAGTCTGTGCAGGTAGCCCTGGGCATCACAGGTGCCAGGAATGTAAAGGAATGCAGAACATGCAACATGATCACATCAGCTACCTTTTGGGTACATATACAAAGGAGGTAATTAAAGGGGGGAAACTGAAGGAAGGTTATGTAAATATAAGATCTGATTAGTTAGAAGAGGACTGATTTTCATAAAATCCAAGTCAACAGAAAATATATTCCATTTTCACTTATGAACCTATGTAAACTATATTTTTAGTTATTGAGCATTGTTTTTAAACCATAAGCTTATTTTAAGAGCTACAGTTTTTAAAGTCTTAACTGCTCTGCATTAGCAATCCAGTGCCCTCTCTACAGAAGTAATACTAAATGGTATAATAAAGTCTATATATTCTAAAGAGGATTAAAAACGGAAAACTTGCTATGTCTGTTTAAAGCAGTCCAATGAAAAATATAATTTGCTATTTAATGAATAAAAATGAGAAAATTCATTTAAATTAACTCATGCTATTAGGTTAGATGAGAAATTCATGACATTCTAACAACCATGACCTCTTAATCAGTGGAAATAATGTCCCCATCTTTGGACAATGTTTGTAAAGGAATTCACAAATAGTACACCAGTTAAGTAAAGAAGTCTATTTTAAAATAATTTATCCAAAATAATTCTTACAATGTCTACTGAAAATAGGGATTAAAGATTCCAAAACTTTTAGAGCTGAGTTAATAAAAACAGAGTACCCAAAACCGAGGGTAGACTATTTTATACAAGATACTGCTTTTATTTTCTTGTAGCATTTGAAGTATACACAGAGAATTTTAAAGGATGATTGGAGAAAAAACACAGGAATGCAATAATCCCAGGTGGCCCTTCTTGATATTTACCATGTTGTAAAATAAAAGCAAACCAATGCTAAAAAGTGAGTAGATTCAAAACCAATCTTTTTCATACTGAAGTTTCATAATCTATCTTAAAACATCACAGAACTTACCTCCGTGCTTACTACGAAAGAAAATAATGTCTGCATTACTGATTATCACATCATTCATGTGAGAAGCAAAAGAATGCTCACCACTGATCAAAATGTTATAATCTTTGATTTCTCTTACTACCAATTCACAAATCACTTGGGTGGCTAAACTAAAACCAGCACAACTACTCACAACAAAGCCAATGGTAAATAGTATGTACCAGTTAACTGAAACAAGGAATGAGATATTTGAGCTAATCTGATATTCTAAATTCCTGTTTGCTACCATATTAAGATACATTTTCACCACTTCCTAGAACATGAAAATAAATTAACATTAAATCTGAGAAGCCAAAGTGCCTGAGGGTACTAGTCACAATGTCACTATTATAGACACTAATTACAACAGTGTATCTATAAGTCATATGGCCATGTATATACTGAAATGTTGCCAGGCACTGGAATGTATTTTAAAGCAAGTCACTAAGTGCAGATTACTATCAAATGAGAAGACGTATGACATTGTATTTAAAGTATAAAGAACTAGGTAAACAAAATATTATTGTACAGAATATACACATGACCTCCTTTAATTTCTTCATTATAAGGATTCCATATTCCCATTAGATATAAATGACAGGTTATTATGTATTAAAATTTAGGTTTACGAAATAAACGATAATACCAAGTGCATTAGTTTTCAAGTTTTCTGCCATGAGAAATACTACATACTGAGTGGCTTCAACAACAGAAATGTATTTTCTCACAATCTAGGTGCTAGAAGTCCAAGATCAAGGTGTCAGCAGGGTTGATTTCTTCTGAGGCCTCCCTCCTTGGCTTTTAGATGGCCACCATCTCCCTGTGTCTTCACATAGTGTTCCTTCTGTAGTGTGTCTTAATCTCTTCTTAAAAAGACAGTCATGTTGGATTAAGGATCACCTTTAGGACCTTATTTTAACTTAAACAGCCCTCTAAAGACTTTATCTCCAAATACAGTCACATTCTGAGGTAATAGGAGTGAGTACTTGAAAACGGGAATTTGGGGGGATACAATTCATCCCATAACACTAAATAAGTATTTGCTTCATAAAATTCACAACTGAATTCTGTTAAAAACATTGGGCACCAGGTATGTTTTTAATGAATACATTAAAAAAAAAGTGAGCAAAATACAACTTTACAGAAATTTAATTTTCTATGGAAATAATATGTCATCCTCATTTTTTTTAAAAAAACTTTGAGGCAGTTTATACTGTTAGGACTATATGAAACATGATAATAGAATAGCAACTATACAAAAAAAAGCAAACACAGAAAGTGGAAATCACAAGACACTGTAGAGATACAGGTATAAACAAACATCTTACTGTGTCCAGATGGACAGTAAGTTTAACCAGGAATTTATCAGAAAGGCATAAAAAAGGTATAAAGGTATAAAATGGGGTAAGAGGTATAAGGGAGTAAAGGTGGGAGTAACTGGGTCCTTATCTTTCACAGACGGGTAGCTGACAAGCTGATCCTGAGAAAGAAACTGACAAGTTCCAGGAGGCAAGTAAAGAATGAATTAATATGGAAGCATCTCATAATGTCTCTTCTAGTAAATTCACTAGGCACGTAACATGCCCCAGTCATGTTACATGCTTAAACTAACAGGCTGTGAAAAAGCACTCACAGCTGGAGATTCATCATTTATCCTTTTATTCATTCGTGCACCAAACCTTACTGAACCCTACTGTGTGCCAGACATTAACTATTATAGATGCTTGAGAGCCAGAGACCAAAATCCCAGCCCTCACAGAGTTTCCATTCTAGTGAACATACAATGAGAAAGCAAAGAATGAATTAAACAGTTTGCAGACTGAATTGAGAATAAGCAAGAAGAAAAAGTCAAAGCCTTTCAGGTTACTGCTAACCATGCCTTCACTGAAATGAAGCCTAGGGTAGCAACGATGACCAAATGAGACCACTGAGATAAACAAACAGCTTAGTTTCCTTCAAAATGTTAAATTACATGCGAATGTATACAGAATTACCACAAATTTCTTAATCTACAACTCAAAGATTAAAGGATTCCACCTTTTAAAAATAAAATAGACAACTGGGGCGCCTGGGTGGCGCAGTCGGTTAAGCGTCCGACTTCAGCCAGGTCACGATCTCACGGTCCGTGAGTTCGAGCCCCGCGTCAGGCTCTGGGCTGATGGCTCGGAGCCTGGAACCTGTTTCCGATTCTGTGTCTCCCTCTCTCTCTGCCCCTCCCCCGTTCATGCTCTGTCTCTCTCTGTCCCAAAAATAAATAAAAAACGTTGAAAAAAAAATTAAAAAAAAATAAAAATAAAAATAAAATAGACAATTTAAATTAATATTTCAAAGAGAAAAGTTGAAAAAATCTGTAACACCCATATGTGTACCAGCCACATTTACCAAATTTTCATATTTTGCACATTTTGCTTCAGAATCTTTATTTTTTCTTCAGATAAAACACTACAGATAACAGCTAAAATACCATCATCAAGTACCACAAAGTATCATCCCTTCTCTCTCTCTCAAATTAATCTTCAGAGTATTATTTTCATTTAGGTTTTCTTATTTTAATGAGTATGGATGCCTGGATATAATAGATACTATCATATTTTGTGGGTCAAAGTTTTACATAAATAGCATTAAACTATATAAATTCTTTGCAGTTTGTTTCTATCTTCCCTGTTTGGTGTTTGTTTGTTTTTTTTTTTTTTTTTGTATTCTTGTTTTTTGGATGCATTTCATTGGTACAGAAAGATCTAACTCATTCACTCCAAATGCCATACAGTGTATACGGCATAAATATACTTCATTTTGGTTTTGGTTTCTCAACAGGGGAATGAATGTCAGGTTGTTTTCTTTGTACACACACACACGCATGCACACGCATGCACACACATACAGTTGCAGACAGTAAACTGAGAATGAGCAAGAAAAAAAGTATCAAAGAATTTCAGGTTATCCTCTTAACCATTCCATTGTTGAAATGAAACAAGAGTAGAGCAGAGATCATATTTCTATATTATATTCATATATATGTATATAGCTAGATTGAGAATAAAGTCTGCCTATATCTATCCATCCATCCATCCATCCATCCACCCATCCACCCATCCATCCATCCATCCAACCATCTGAATGGTGCGATGAACACCATGGCACACGTGTTCTTGTGCACAGGCAGGAAAGTTCCTTCCTCTAGAGTAGACACACAGGCAGGTGCAAGGTCAAAGATACACACATCTTCAACTTTACCAAGATTTGTCAAATTGCTTCCCAAAATAATAGAAAATAATTCCTCTCTTGCCACACTCCGGCCAGTGTTAAAAATATCAGATGTTATTTTTTGTCAATTTGATGGTATAAAGCTGTATTCTGTTGCTGTTTTAGTTTCTACTTCCTAGATTATACACAACTTTTTTGAGTTGACTGAGTCCATAAATTTTAGGAGAGTGAAACTGGTCAAGAATATTAGGAAAAATCTCATCATATTAAATACACTGTATTTCTGCTCCCACCCCATTTATCTATGAGCAACAATAAGCTGCCATACAGTCTCCACCCCTCCCAATATCTGAACACAAAACTCTGGCGGTATGTTACACACTTCATCCCTACCAATGAGAGAGATCTAAGAACAGTTTATCAGAAGATTTATACATTATGTTGCAGAATAGAAACACAAAAGCCACAAAACAATGCTCATCCTTATGAGGAAGTGAAGCACTGACATTTTCTATTTTTTAAAGTTTATTTATTTTGAGAAAAGAGCATGTGTGTGAGTAAGGGAGGGGCAGACAGTGAGTGGGGGGGAGGGAGTCCCAGGCAGGCTCCTTGCTGTCAGCGTGGAGCCTGACGTGGGGCTCAGTCCCACGAACTGTGAGTTCATGACCTGAGTGGAAACAGAGTCAGGCACTTAGCCAACTGAGCCACCCAGGCACCCCTGATATTTTCTATTTTAATTGATAGTTGAGACCCATTAAATTGATGTCATATAACCACTTCAATGGGCCACACGTTCAATTTAAAAAACATTGTATCTTTTCCCAGCCCAATGTACCTAGGAAGAAGAGAATACTCTTGTGAGTTTCAAGCTATAGTGAACCTAACCACTCCACATAGACACGGATAGAAAAGTATACCTAACTGGCATTGGGCCCAAGGGATTCCAGGCTCTCAGACCCTTGGTGTTGTAAGATCTCATTATACTTTTCATATGGATGTGCCCTGGACAAGATCTTGGGGGGATGTGACACTCTTGGAACATATATTTAAGGGCTACTTTAGCTATTCTGGGCTTTTGTTGATTTGTTTTGTTTTGTTTGTTTGTTTCTTTATAAATTATCTTTCAGATACCAGAGATGTGGACCAGGAGCATCTTTTGAATTGCCTAAAATCATTCTCTACTTTCTAAACTGAATTCCAAGATTTACCCTAACAATGTAACAAAATTGTTTCCATTCCCTAGGAAGCAAATGACTTATTACTTAATACTTTTACTATTCAAATAATACAAACAGCTTCCTTGCTGTCCCAACTATTGCCTCAATACAGGAATACAGACATTTGCATTCTTGAACAAAATAGTAAGGTTGAGGATATCAGGATAGTTAAATTTTTTTTGTTAACTTTTCTTTTTCTCAGAACTCCACTCTTGCTTTTAACAACATGTCCGTTATATTCAGCTGATACTAAGCAATGAAAATATCTAAATATTCGTACATACATGTGAAAATTTGAATTGTGTTTTTATGATTCTGTATTACAAATATAGGACCTAACATTCTGATTAACATGTAAAATGTTCTTAAAACTTAATACTGCAATGCTGACTATATTTTGCTGGCTATTTTACCTTTTCTTTCCATTTTACTGGATGCAATATAAAAATACACCATCTAGCCAATTGACGTCTGAAGTTTAAGTTATACACAAAGCCAGTACTGAAGCAGATTTGGGGACCTAGTGCATTACGGTGTGGTGTCGTTCTAAAAGTGTACATGTACTCAGCATGGAATGTTATGATTGGATATGTTACAGGTTTCCAAATTTTTTTTAAAAAACACTGTTTTCATTCCAATCTTGTTTATGCAAAGGTTCTAAAGATTAGAACTGGCAGGTTATTTCTAACCCTTGCTTTTTCTCCCACTTTCCCTGAGCTTCTCTCTCATACTGGGAGTCTACAAGTGACAACCTGCTATTTTCTGGAACTGTACAGTAGCAATTTGAGTAGAAAGCTCTGTGCCTGCTATAGATCGTCAGAAATGTACACCTGCAACCTTAACTGCACCAGGTGGAGATAAACAGGGGAACTTAAGTTGACATCAAAGGCACTGATAGGAGGAAAAAATGCCCTATTATTCCAATACAAACATTCCCATGTCAGAAGGAGAAGTTTTAACACCTTTATTAACTTTGATAGTGACCACAGTAAGTTTTCTCAATTTTTCATAAATTTGAGTTAGGAAATTTCACGTTGATTTCAAATCAAAAGTTTGCAAAATGCCCATCACAAAACATCAAGTCTTCTTTTATCTTAGTAAATACCAATATACCACCGTTGCTAGTAGGTCACATAATACTACTGAGAGATAACACTACGGGGGCTCTCTTCACATCATTATATTCATAGTTACACTTCATATTCAACCATATCATTTCCCAGCAAGTATCAGTTGCTTTGCTCTAAATAATACAGAAGATTTAAAGAAAAACCCAAATAACTATTCCAAAACCTTACCGATCTTAGGAACGAATCACCGGAGGGGCCTAAATGGTGCCCCCCCCCCCAAAAGATATCAGGTCTCATTACCTAGAACCTGTGAACATTACTTTACATGGTAAGAAATGATTATCCTGGATTACCCAGGTAGACCCTAAATGCCACCACAAGTGTCCTTATAAGACAGAGGGAGAGGGAGACTTCACATACACAGAAAAGCAGGAGGTGATGTGACCATGGAGGCAGACATCAGAGTGAGGCAGCCACAAGTCCAGGAATGCCAGCAGATCTGGAAGCCGGCAGAGCAAAGAAAGGATTCTCTCTGGGAACATCTGGAGGAAATGCAGCCCTGCTGAGTCCTTGATTTCAACTTAGGACACTGATTTTGGATTTCTGCTCTCCAGAACTGTGGGTAAATAAATTTCGGTTGTTTTAAGCCACCAAAATATGGTAATTTACTGCAGCAGCCTCAGGAAACTATAAACTATGTTTGCTATCATCTCAGAGGGTAATATATTGAATTTTCAAATTAAATTAATGGAGAGGGGATGAGGGGTCCCCCACCACTTGGGGAAAATGAGAGTTCCTCTTCAAGTGTGCTGGGGGGAATCTGAGAAAGGGTTTTTGAAAGGACGAGGCCTTAGAGAAAGGAAGAGTGTTTCAAGTGCAAAAAGCCAAGAGAAAGCCTAGCCCAGGAGGCAACTTTAAACTATATTTAAAGTCTCCCAAGAAAGTAATTTCTCAGTAATTCTGAAGAGCATTAAAGTACTCTTACCCCTAGATTCAAGAATCCCACTGCTAAGAATGAGGATTAGGAACACATGACAAAATCAGATCAAATCTTACAGATTCAGATGTTCCTTACAGCACTTATCTATGATGTAAAAAACTAGAAACAACCTAAACATCCAAATGTAGAAGAAGAGGTAAGTAAACCACATTGTATCACCTTGGCTGGATATCTTATACATCCATCCAAAATAATGATCACAAAGAATTTGGGGGGCGCCTGGGTGGCTCAGTTGGTTGAGCGCCCGAGTTAGGCTCAGGTCATGATCTCGCCATTCATGAGCTCAAGCCCCACACTGGGCTTGCTGCTGTCAGCACAGAGCCTGCTTCAGATCCTCTGTTTCCCTCTCTTCCCATTCCTCTACTTGTGCTCTCTCAAAAATAAACAAACATTAAAAAAAAAAGAATTTGGAAAAAACCTTACAACAATATATGCAAAAAGCAACAAGCAAAATACTATACACATTACTGCTCTTCTTATTTAAAATGCATAGAAAAAAGACCAGAAAAAACATAGAAGATTATAGCTGACTTTTTCCTTCTTTCAATCTTGCTGAACAGTTTTACTAAAACACACAAGACACTTTGAAGGTGGGGGCTGCTGAAAAAGGGATCGTTGGCAGGTACAAATGTTCCAGTTTTCTGGATGTTTAGAAGATACAAGAATAATACCTTACCAGGCAAAACTCCCAAATGCCTTCAAATGCATCACAATCATCTACAATGACTTTGAATCTCTGTGAGTCATGCTGGGAAAGATATTACTATCACTTATTTACACTTGGAAGTGCAAAGTTTTGAGTCCACTGAAGGTCATCCTACATAAGCAGGAAGAGCTGGGACAAAAGCCACATCGTGCCATTTCAGACGGGAGCTAAATCTCCCCCCTCCAGACAATGTTGCAGCAGCAGAGTGAAGCCTAGCCATGGGGAGTGGATAGTTCTCCTTTTCAGGAAGCTTTAAAAAATAAGACTGAGGCCTCAAAACCTTCTGACTGTCTGATATGTAAGTATGGAAATCCTATCAGGTAAAATATCTCAGGTTTCCCTATAACCTTTTCAGATTCATGAGCAAGGTATAAATAAATCCAACTTTTATAAATATATTGCCTACTACACATAACCCAAAATATGCAAGAGACACCCAAACTTTCAAGTCGGTACCATCTCTTTATCTCACTTGTATTTGATTCAGTATATAATTTATATTAATTTCTTGGCCCAAGCATCTCCATACAATAGTATCTTGGTTTTGGTGTTTAATCATTGCACAGTATATTCTAATAGTCGAAAAGCCAACACTTTTGCCAAATATTTGTTTACAGCTATAATTTCACTTATTGGGACAAATGGAAAAATAACTCCTGCAAAATTCTGAAAACAATATAACCTAAAGTATGCCAAAAAGTGTACTGTAGTTACAAAGTTATGGTTTTCTTCTAGATTGTAGAATCAATTCATAGGCATTTTATATGTGGAAATACACTCAAGAGAGGTGTTTTTTTTTTTTTAGCAGTTTTGAGCTTGATAAATTCCTAAAATAGAATATAGTCAAATAAATGATAATCATAACTGGTAGGAAAAAAAAAGATCATGCTCAAATTAGAGCTAATTCTAAACTTTCAGATTTGGATACAGCAAACTCAGAACATCAAAAGGTCAATCACATAAAACTATCAAATGTCAATTAAAACTACTCCACTCCCAAACTAGAACAGATGTTTTGATTATCAAGTCTAGATTTAACTGTCAAAAATACTGTACTCATGGGCTATATATACATATGACTATATATGTGTGTGTCATATATACATATGACTATATATATGTGTATATATATATGACATATATATATACATATGACTATATATATATATACACACATATATATATATATAGGCGTGTGTGTGTGTGTGTGTATATATATATACACAAACATATCACTAATTTGAAAAAGATAAACATTTTTTCAAACCTCTAAAGATAGACAAAATATTCATTTTTATTCCTTCAGTATTAGTGAAGATATATTTTTTTACAAATCCCCAAAGAGCTTTTAACCAGGACTAGATAAAAATCTCTACAAGTTGAGGGGTGCCTGGATGGTTCAGTTGGTTGAGCATCCACCTTTGACGTAGATCATGATTTCACAGTTCATGAGTTCTAGCCCCACATCGGGCTCACTGCTGTCAGGATACAGCCTGCTTTGGATCCTCTGTCTGTCTGTCTGTCTCTCTCTCTCTCTCTCTGCCCCTCCCCCACTCACAGTCTCTCTCAAAAATGAATAAACATTAAAAGAAAATCTCTACAAGTTCAAAGTCTCTAATGCTATCCTTCTTAAAAGATTGCTAGTTACAGGGGCGCCTGGGTGGCTCAGTCGGTTGAGCATCTGACTTCGGCTCAGGTCATAATCTCGCAAGCAGTAAGTTGGAGCCCTGCATTGGGCTCTGTGCTAACAGCTCAGAGCCTGGAGCCCGCTTCAGATTCTGTGTCTCCCTCTCTCTGTCCCTCCCCCACTCATGCTCTGTCTCTCTCTCAAAAATAAATAGACATTAAAAAAAATTTTTTTAATAAAAACAAGATTGCTAGTTACATCTAAAAAGTTACACTAGTGAGAGTGGTCACAAAACACCTTATGAAAAATACATTTAGGTCACCAATAGAACTCAACTCACAGGCCAACTAGAAGCGTTCTCAAGAAACCCTACAGATAACCACATGTAAGTTAATTTCCTTTCCTTTTATGATTGGTATGCTTGTAATTAAGCATACAATTAATTAAGCATATAATGCGATTGGTATGATGATTGGCATGCTTGTAATTAAGCATACAATGCAACCACTTTTGCCTATTTTAGAATGTTCATATGATAATTTCTAGTAACTGAGCACAAAAGAAACATAAAGGTTTAGGGGAATATTCTGATTGCTTTATTTAAAAATTAAGTGCTATATAGAGCATATTTTTGATACCCTTGAAAAAAGACAAAAGTCATATACCTCATAAATACCAGGATATTTTTTAATGATTACTTTGAAGTACCCTGTGTTCAAATTTAACCAATGGATTAGATATATATATATCTGCAAACTGCCTCTAAGATACCAAAATCAAGATAATTTCCCTTGATCCAGCCACCTCATGGAGCACCGCTTGAAAGAACCTGAATATATGATTTAACATCGAAACTGAAGTATATAGCAGGCTGAGCCTTCTTCATGAATTGATTTTTAGAATTAACAATCTAAACTCTATTTTTGCTTAAAAAAAGAAAAATAGAGGCAAAACATTTCAATTTTCTCATTGATTACAAGTCAAAGAAAAACTGAAGGCACTACATAAGCACCCACAGGCTGCATCTGTTGTGTCTGACACAATGATCTCTAATGTAGAACATTTAGCCTATTCAGGTCTCTGCTGCCATCTTTGAATAAACAGGTCTTGAAGCAGTCTTACTCTAAGCTAAGAGGGATATTTTTCTTTCAAGAACAAACATATTTTCAGTTTTGGACCAACTATACACCTGGCAAAACCAAGAGAAAAAAAAAAAGAATTTTAGGATGCTTGTTTACATTAACAGTTGGACATGATACTACCAAATCTCTCCAATGAGAAGTTGCATTAAAGGATTTATGACATTAATATTAACTATTTTCAACTATTACTCTTCTGTATCATGGCACTTACAGAACAACTGTTCTGCCTAATCCTTAGAGAACAAAGAGAAGGAAATCAGTAGTTTCATCATGGACTTAACAAAATTTTTAAAACTCAGTAATGATCAAAACTCCCTTTTTTATACAGCCATTTTAAGAAAAATGATAAAATGTTCAGTACAAAAGCACACAAGACCTGGCATCGTCTCTCAGTATTCAGTGCTGAAGATTACCAAGTTTGAAGAAATACGACAAGTTTACTTTCTTCAAATAATTCCCAAATAACCAAAAGTCAAAACAACAACTCTTCCCCATTAGAAAAATGATAAAAAGATATGTCAAAGAAAATACACATCTTGTTTTATAAATCTCTTTTACACTATTTCACTGGGGGCACCAAGCAATATAAATTATTCTCAAAAGGAAATCCTTAAAGAGTTAATCCTTTAAAATAAAAAAAAGGAACAAATGTGAACCAAAATCAGGTACCACAACATTGCCCTGAGACTATATGGAAATTTCTATGTAAATGATAGAATTTATCTCTCCATCTGTCTCTCTCTCTCAATGCCTTTCACTTTTATAAAGGCCATCATGGCTATGTTTGGTGAGGAAAGAGTTGAAAAAGAGGTATAAATGCTTATTGCTTGAGAAGAGCTGGTCTGTGCTCAATACATTGGAGAAACTTTTCAACTACAGTTGACCCATGTGAAAATGTAATCCCTGAAATGTCGCCAAGGTCACAGAGACCCAGGGTGATCCCTGACACACAAGGAGCACCTTTTGCACATTTGTAAAGAGAACTTGGTACTGGCTTATTTTTACATTATGCATCTCATCGCAAGCAAGTTGGGAAAAGAAAATGCAGATCGGCTGTGCTTTTCCAGTATTTCATTTCACTATCCTTCTTGTGGGGTTACTAAAATATTGGCAATGCCCTGCTTATGAGATATATGTGCGCCCTTTCAAGGTGGGAGTTAGCAGCACTGTTTTAAAGTGAAATATGAGAGTAACATTACAATTTCCAAATTCAATTTCAGTAACTACATTAACATGACAAGGTTCTCAAGAACTGCCAAAGACAACAAAAATGGACTGTTTACCTTGAGAAGCACATTTCACTGAGGGACTCAAATTTTGTACCTCAGCCCCCTTTATGTTGTTATCCACTCCCGACTATGCCACACAGCAGTAGGCTCTCTCCCTCATTCTCACCTTTCTTCAGATTAATACCTTCCATTTACATTTCGCCTTCTACTGGTGGTTCTCAGATGGCCATTTTATAGGAATGGAAAGGCACCAAAAATGTTTGCCTGAAGTCATGTGAGACTCCAGCTATGGAACAGCAAGTGAACCAAGTTCCTGAGCACTGAATAAAGAACATCTCTTCCTCGCCAATTAGAGAAAGCCACTTTAAACTTCTGTTTATGTGAGAAAGTCTCAACTGCTCTTTATTAGCTTGGTACTTCAATGTGTTTCCCAAACTTGTGGAAAAAAAAAAAAAAAGAAGAAGAAGAGAAGTCATATTTTCTCTAAGAACATATGCATGTATTTCTTCTTTGGACGCCCACTCATAACATGATGAAGAGTCTAATTCACACAAATGGACTATTCAAGTATTTAAAAAGCATTGGGGAAAGCTTCATTAAGGACTGAAACGGCCCAGTACTACAGATAGAGGGATCCTATGCTCGAATTGATCATAAACACCAAAGTGCAGTTTCTAAAGCCAAAGAAGAATGTTAAGTTTCCAAGTTTCCTTTTCAAGGTGAAAATATTTTTTTTTCCAGTTTTTGGGCATTATGACTCATTATTTCTCATTTTTTAATCTTTTCATGTCTTAGATGAGAAAGAGGATTATTATTTCTTATAGAGGAATATTTTTATTTTAAGCATATCACACTGCTGTATTTTCCTTTTGGTAACATAAATTGGCAACATGTCAAGAAAAAATAAACCATTCTTATCATCATTAATACTTACAACCTATCAGACTCCATAAGTGCTAAATTTTTTGTACACATAACCTCATCAAAATCTTTGCAGAACTAACATTCCCACTTGGCAGATGAAAAACTTGAGGCTCATAGTGTAAAATTACTCAACAATGAACTCCAATACTCATTATATTGTATCTCCTTAAGAAAGAGTACACTCAGGGGCGCCTGGGTGGCTCAGTCAGTTAAGCATCCGACTTCGGCTCAGGTCACGATCTCATGGTCCATGAGTTCGAGCCCCGAGTCGGGCTCTGTGCTGACAGCTCAGAGCCTGGAGCCTGTTTCAGATTCTGTGTCTCCCTCTCTCTCTGTTCCTCCCTCTGCTCTCTCTCTCTCTCTCAAAAATAAAGATTAAAAAAAATTTTTAAGCTTTCAATAACCTATTTCTAGTAATTCACCTACTCAAAGTTGACAGATAAATGAAATCTGAGAAAAGAATCTACCTCTTCTCTGGGACAAATCCTTGCGTATCATTTAAGATCCAGTTCAGACATCATGTGTTATTTAAAGCTTCTTTACTCTCTATATTGACGTAATTACTTCTTTAATAGGTCATATAATTTATTTAACTATTAGCTGTTAAATAATTACAAAATGTAATTATTTGTAAAATAATTTGTAATAATTTGTAAAATATTTGTAAATTTATTTGTAATTAAATGTAAAAAAAATTACATTTTTTTTTTGTCCTCAGCAACCAATGCAGTACCTGGTACATGTTCGATAAGTCCTTGTGTTCATGAAATGCTCGTTCAAAGAACGCACAGGCAAATAAAAGAGCTCAGCTTTGAGACCATATAAAATTTGATGTTACACAACTACGAGTATGAGTCAAACCTTGTACTGAAGGTTCCCAAACTTCAACAGGTACATGAATCACGTGGATAGCTTATTAAAATGTATGCTCAGATTCAACAGGTCTGGAGTGGGGCCTAAGATTCCGCCTTTCCAGTAATCTCTCTCAGGTAATGACATCGCTGCTGTTTCTCAGACCACCCTATGGGCAGCAACTACTTAACTACTGGGCTAACACACACCAGCCTTGGTGAATGGTTTAGAAAGCCATATGTTCCTCTTGAATGTTAACCTCTATTTAGACCTGGCTCCAAACCTCAAGTTATTAAACTTAATAACTAAGAGCAATTATGTGTTTATGTGCATTTCCCTAGATGAGACACAAGCTTTTTTGAAAAGGACCATTCTTAATGATGTGTGTTTTTTCAGTCCCAAGTGGCAGGACAGTGCTGTATACGTAGAAGAGACTCAATTTTGTATTAGTTAAGTAAATACAAAATTAAGTACTTGAAGGTACAAGCTATCAGCGATCTGTCTATCCTCTGTCACAGTGCTTGGCATGATGCCTCAAACACAGGGGAGCCTCAGTAAATCAATGCCGAATGAGTGAACGAACAAGCAAACAAACCACTCCTTTTCTGTAAATCATCGGGTTTTTATCACCCTGATCAATGCCAAGTTCTGGCACTTGATAAAAATTCAAACTGATCTGGTAAGCCCTAGACATTAATGAATTTGCAGTACTACAGGCATCATGCAAATAATCTCCTTGCTGTTCTATTTCTGAATGTTACTTTTCTCCCCCCTACATGCTACAAACACTTTCATTTCAAATTTCCTTACTGCTGCACCAGGACTGAAATTGGTGGCCACTACTGTTTTATTTTAAACTCGGGATTACTGCCACTTCAAAACCCACTAGAACCTAAAAAAGATCAGCATTAGCCATGTGATGGAAGCCATAATATAATCATTCCCTTTACTTTTCAAGTATCAGGGTCCTACCTTGACATGCACACAAAAATTACTATAATCTAGGAAGATATGAATAAAACTTTACATTTACTTTCTAAATGTACCTGGTTAACTGGTTTTTGCTATCAAAAGGGAAGAGAGTTATCTGCTGGAAAATGTTTCTCATATTATTCAAGAAAGGTTTCATTGAACAGGGCTTAACTGGCTTATCTCTATACATGTCAGTAAATTAAGATGTAGGTGGTATGTACATTGGGAAAATGTTAAAAGTGTTCATCTTTTTAATGTACCAAACAAGTATTAAGCACCTACTATGCACAGTGCATCCATTAGGGTGCTACGAGCAGCATAAAAATAAGTATCTCAAAAGCTTTACAAAAATTCATACAACGAAACTTCACGAAAATAGGAAAGGATAAAAGATATTCAATTTTAACTTCTGAATTATTCAAGTATTACTTTTAAACCAAATTTAAAAACAAATAATGCTTTAAAAGACATGCACTGAGCTTAAAAAGATGCAATATTTGTCTATTCCTTTAAATACTTCTGGTATGGCCTTAATTGTGCCCCCCCCCCCCAATTCATATGTTGAACCCCTAACCCTCAATGTGATAGTATTTGGAGATGGAGCTTTTGGGGGGTACTTATGTTTAGATGAAGCCATAGCCAGTGGCCCCTTATGATGGGATTAATACTCTTACAAAGAGGTACCAGAAAGTTCTCCCACCTCCTCTCCTTCCATCGGCCCAACTTGCTGCCCACCTCAACCACCAAAATTAGGACACAGTAAAAAAACAGCCATTTGCAACCCAGAAAGAAAGCCCTCACGAGACTAACCATTCTGGCACCCTCATCTCAGACTTTGAGCCTCCAGAACTATGAGAAAATAAATTTCTGTTGTTTAAGCCACCAACTCTATGGTATCTTGGTATGGCCCACTGAGCTAATACTTCTCTGGCTGCCTTTTATACCTTTCCATAAGAATGATTCCAGGTGATAATCAGGTTATTTTAACTGATGTGTTTTTTATGATATATTAAGAGTTTCAGAAGTGGAGTTAGGGTTAATAAATATTCATTCTTCAACTGCCAATTGTTGAGAGAGAGAGAGAAGGAGGGAGGGAACTCTGCATTTATTTTAACAAGTAACTCAGAAATACACTTTGGGTGAGGGGTTACCTCATTAGCAATAAGCGCAGACATGCAGACATTCCCCTACACAAAACCTCTTTCAGCAGCATCAGAGAGAGAATGCTTTTTGCATGTGTCACTTCTCAGGTCCAAGCCTCTAGCACGCTTCTTGTTATATGCAATTAGCTCCATGCCAAGATTTAGTACATTTCATAATAAATCCCTTGACCGCATTAACTGCAGGCTTGGCAAAGATGGAAAGGCTCTATTCACGAAGGCAGAAAACAAGCCACAGGACTTACCCCACAGCAAAACTCACTTGCTGGATGCCAACACACTACAAATTTCAACAGCCTGCCATGCCCTCCCCTCATTCCTCCCCCTCTGTTTGGGGTGGAGGAGGGGGCAGAAAAATACAACCTGCCATGGGACTGTGATTAAAGAGTATGTAAGAGTGAAAAACGCTACAGACAAACTGGGTTTGTTTACTTCTTCCTCCTCCTCCTCCTAAATCTTGTTATGAGCTTGTTCCCTTGACTAGCCCTCCAAACCCACCCACCCCACAAAAACCTAAAGTCACTTCACAGATGAGATCCAGAGTTTACCCTCATTTAAACAGTAACCATCTGTTGCTTACAGAAGACTGCGGCTCCTACTCAGGTTTCCCCTTCTGGAACATGAAGGCTGTGGAACATTATGGTTATTCTGTATGGGAAAGCTCTCTGCAGGACAGCAGCATCACACGAAAACTGGGGGAGGCTCAGGACTATCCTCTCTTCCCAGCAGAACAAAGAGTAAAACTTTTTGTTTTCCAATAACCACTTTTTGCACTGAAAGAACCAGAACGTTGGCACTGCAGAGTATGTATGCATGGGCTTCAGATGAGCTGCAACCTGAATTTCAATCATAACTTGTTTTCATTTTAGTAACCTGAGTCTCAATTTCCTCATCTGGAAAACGGAGATAATGACGAGTTGTGGTAAGGCTTAGAATGTTTGGGTCAGTACATGGAGTGCCTGGGTGGCTCAGTTGGTTAAGCATCCAACTTCAGCCCAGGTCACGACCTCACAGTTTGTGAGTTCAAGCCCCATGTCAGGCTCTGTGCTGACAGCTCTAGAGCCTGGAGCCTGCTTCGGATTCTGTGTGTCCCTCTCTCTGCTCCTCCCCTAGTCACACTCTGTCTTTCACTCTCTCTCTCAAAAATAAACATTTTAAAAAAATAAGAAAGAAATGACTATCATGTATAAGGTATTTATAAATTCTAGATATATAATGTTATTTTTAAAAATTTAATCACAGTCAAAGATAAAAATATAGGAAGGTAGGGCACCTGGGTGGCTCAGTCGGTTGAGCATCGGACTCTTGATTTTAGCTACGGTTATGATCCCAGGGTCATGGGATGAAGCCCAGGGTCGGGCTCCTGCGCTGAGCTTGGAGCCTGCTTAAGATATTCTCTCTCTCTCTCTCTCTCTCTCTCTCTCTCTCTCTCTCTCCCCCTTTCCCTCTCCCTCTGTACCTCTCCCCTGCTCATACGCTCTCTCTCTCTCTCAAATAAATAAAAATATGTATTTATATAGGAAGGCAAGAGATATAGTATCTTTATTAAAACTCTATTAAGTTCCCTTTTGGATAACACATTTGGAACATCAGCCTTGTTTACTATTTACAATAAAAACTCATAAGGAGGGAGGTCTCTCTCGGATCTCACACAAGTACTTCTGATACTGACATAATTAAAGGACTTCCTTATAAATTTCTTTCTCATTCACTGAGGTTCCAATATACACTTGAAATAAGGAAAATGAGGCTTCTGGAGAGCCTGGGTGGCTCAGTCCATTAGGTGTCCAACTCTTGATTTAGGTTCAGGTCATGATCTCCCGGTTCATGAGATCAAGTCCTTCCCCTGCTCTGTGCTGACAGCACAAGGCCTGCTTGGGATTCTCTCTCTCTGCCTCCCCACACCCCTCCCCCTCCCACTCATGCCTCCCCTGTGGGTGCAGTCTTTTTCTCTCTCAAAATAAACAAGATTTTAAAATTTTTTTCAAAAAACAGGAGTGCCTGGGTGGCTCAGTCAGTTGGGCATCCAACTCTTCTTGATTTCAGCTCGGGTCATGGTCTCATGGTTTATGAGTTCCCCACATCAGGGTCTATGCTAGTAGCACAGAGCCTGCTTGGGATTCTCTCTCTCCCTCCCTCCCTCCTTCTCTCTCTCTCTCTCTCTCTCTCTGCCTTTCTCAAAACAAATAAGTAAACTTTTTTTAAAAATTTTTTTCAAAGAAAAATAAAAAGAAGGCTCCTAAAGCCTATTTTTGATGTTTTTAAAACTAATCCTATTTCAATTTTGTACTGTGTATGATAAAATTTCAATGGTTTTAATACTGATAAAATGTCAAGTTTTCAGCATAAGAAAATTAGAGTAAGCGGTTTCCTTAAAGATCTGTCATTGATAGCTTTTCTAATAATAAAATCCAAAAAAAACCAATTCAGTTTCATGTAAATAAACTGCCAAGAAAATATCTGAAACTGGGTCTAGCTTAGAAATACTGGGTCACTGTCACTTTACTTAGGGACGCAAGCACAAACTTACAGTCAGCCCTCCTCTGTCTTGATGCCAGCTTTATCACTTACTTGTTTGGGACCAACTTACTACTAATCTATGCTTTAGTTTCCTTATCTGTAACATAATTCATAATGCAATGTGGAAAAGTAAACGTTTACAAGTGCTTAGAACAGTGCCTGATCCATAGAAAGCACTTAGTATCATCAGTGTTATTATTTACACTAATTATGAGGATGAACAACCATATAGTCACAACCACTTGCATTGGCCAAACACAGCCTATGTTTTCCTGCTCCTGGGTCGTTAGTAAGAGATTTTACCCTGCCATCATCGTCTTCCCCGTTTTTGCCATCTAAAATCCTCCCCAGTCATCTCAGGCCTAGCTCAGAAGTCGCATCTCCAAGAAGGCCATTCTCAACCCTCCCACCCATAACTTACCATCACTTCTGGTACCAACATCACAATGTGTAAAAGTAGATACACAAAATATTTTTAATTACGTACATGTACAGGGTGCAAATGAAATATGAGGAGGCAAGAAAGGAGCTAAGGAGGGCTGGAAAGATGGGAAGGAGAGAAAGAACAAGAAGAATATAAGACCAAAGTATGAAAAGGGCTCATCTGTGTGACAGAATTAATGAAAATATTTTCTTCTTTTTGCATTTTATACTTTCTAAGTGGTCTAAAATAAACAAATCTAACTCATGTAATTAAAAGAAGTGGAAGTTACGATGATAAACAAAAACAAGACTTAACTGACCACCTCAGTGCTAGCCCAAAATGAGTCACAGAAGGGATCGCCGTGAGGAGGCATTTAGAAAAGATCTATTCAGGCGAAGGTCTTCACAAAACTCTATGAAGTGGGGTTCCAATCTCTTCTTTATTTAAAGGATGGGCAAAAAGTATAAATAATAAAATGATACAAAGTACTTATAAACTACAAAAAGAGACCAAGGAAAATCATTAGTCGGGTTTTAACTATACTGAATGCCTACTGTGTAGTCTATAAAACAAGACTTGCATCATCCAAGACACAAGGTGTAGAAGAAAAATAGCACAGGGTCTGGGGACCTTCTGCCTACTATGAACACCCAGCTCCTCCACAAGCAAAAAATCTGTACAAATATTAATTTAGACATCAAGTATTTTCCCATAGTACTTCATCAATTCTGCCACTATACTAATGATCATAACTACCCACCTCCACTGGGAGTTTCTCCAAGGCAAGAAAGAGTTTCTTTTTCACCTCCAAAGAGCTAGCATTTGGCACATATGAGGAAAAATGGGAAATCAATTTGTTGAATTTAGCATTTGGAGTGGTAAATTATTTTTTTTTCCTTCTAAGTGATAGGGTTTCTCTTAAACCCAACTGTATTGTCTCAAAAGCCATGAAGATGCACCCTGCATCATTCTACAAACTTCGTGCGTACACACCTGGCCTCCTCTCTATAAGTTCAACATTTCTATTTCCTTCACAGCTCCTCATGTGTTTTTGGTTTTGTTAAGAAACTCTAGGTTTAATGCATAGTGAGCAGAAAATGCTATTTGCCATTTTTCTATTTTGTGGAAGCAACCGATGTCTTCTTTCTCACTGATGGGTGATCAATTTTATGAACGTGTCACAGGCCACTTGAGAAGAATGTGTCATCCCTATTCTCATGGTGTACAGTTTACACACACACACACACACACACACACACACACACACACACACCTCCATGAATCCCACCCTACTGATGATATTGTTTAGAACGTCTATCTCCTATCTCCTACTAATCTTTTGTCTACTGGATCTGTCTTGTGCTGAGTGTAGTGTTTTGAAGTCACCCATTAGCAATGGACTCTGTCTTCTTGCATCTCTCGTGATTTTTATCTCATAAAGGCTGTTGCCACTGAGTTATTTGGAAAATACATACTTCATTGTGGACTGTGTCTGTTAGCACTGGAATGTATCTTCTGTGATGCCTAATACTTTGAGGCTGGGGCTCTGCTTCGTCTATCAGGAGGCCTGCTCTCTTTCTGTGTCTCTATTCTCAATGTACTTTCGTCGATCCTTTATTTTTGACCTTTCTGAATCACACTTTTTTAGGTGTGTCTATAGTCGGGTTTTGTTTTAGTTGCCAAAATGAAATTTTTTTTCTTCTACTCGGTGAGTTAACCCCACTCACATCTATCATTATGGCTGATATATTTGGTCTTGAATGTATCATACTCTTGTGTAATTATGTGTACTTTATTTGCTGTTTGTTCTTTTATTTTAAAACATTTGGGGGTAGGGGCGCCTGGGTGGCTCAGTCAGTTGAGCGTCCAACTTTGGCTCAGATCATGATCTCACGATCTGTGAGTTCGAGCCCTGTGTCGGGCTCTGTGCTAACAGCTCAGAGCCTGGAGCCTGCCTCAGATTCTGTGTCTCCCTCTCTCTGCCTCTTCCCCTCTCATGCTCTGTCTCTGTCTCTCAAAAATGAATAAACGTTAAAAAAAATTTTTTTTAACATTTGGGCATAGATTTGCAAAGGACTGTAGTTTTGTTAGAGTGGCTACCTTTGTACTTGCACAATTTTAATGTCCTGAAGTCTTGTTTTTTTGTTTAACCTTTTACAGTATGCTGGGTTTTTTCACTTCCTTTAATACCAGCTATTGCTATTGCCCACATGACAAAGAGCTTAATTTCCTAGCATCATCTTTTCCTTTCCTCTAATTTTTTTTTAGCTGTGATATCTCACCTCTACCTTTGTTTTAGTCTTACATGTATATTTGCTTATTTTAAAATAATCACTACCAGTCCTCTAGCTCATCATTTGGTTCTATACAGTTCATCCTCTGGTAGACATCCTCAGGTAGAGCCTATGGGTACAAAATTCCCCACTGCTTTTCTAAAGCCTTGATATTTGAAGGATAGTTTGGCTATAAAATTCTTGCTTCATACTTTTTCTATCAGTTAGTTTAGTGTAATAAAAACTGTACCTTGGCTGCCTTGCTTTCTTTATATATGTTGGTTCTGAAAGTCTAATGCCTAATTATTTTGCTTTTGTAGATTACTTGCTCTTTTTGCCTACTGGCCTTAGGAATTTTATCATTATCTTTGAGACAGGATAAATCTCAGATCTAATTGTTTGGGGCTAATTTTCCCATGTAAGCATTTTCAATGTCATTTCCTATCTGTGAAAGATTTTCTTAGATTTCAGTTTTAAATATTGGTTTTGTACATTATTTTTCTTCTTAAGCAGACAATGCAGGTATTTTTCCTTCATTGCCTATCTTCCACTTCCACTACTTCCTCTCTGATCCACTTTGCTGCTTTGTGTCATTTGTATTCTCTTGGCATTTTCCCCTGTATTTCCCTGATGCCTCTTACTAACTTCCATTTGAGTCCATTTTCCCTTGGGTGCTTTGCAATGTATCTTTATTTTTTACATAATTTGCCTTTTTCTCTCATTTATTTCTTGAGTTCCATACATACATACTTTTTCATTTTTGTTTTTTTCATTTCTGCTTTTGGTTCTTAAATTTCTGATTAAAGGTGGGTTTTCATATACTTAAATACTTGCTAAATATATTTAACTGTATATATATTTATTTAACTGTATATATTTAACTAAATATATTTAACTTGCTAAATATATTTAACTGTTGGGAGGGCAGACGTAGATTTTTTTTTTTCTGCTTCCTGGTGGTTTTTCAGAACGGGGTGGAATACTACCAGATTTTGTTGTTGATTTCCATGAAAATTCATTTCCTGATTGTCTTCAATAGATCTGTATAGATGCTAGTTCCCTTTTGTTCACTTTTTGTTACTGGAATATTTTCTGATGCTCTTTTCGGTCAGGCTGGCAAGGTCCAGGTACTTTAGCTGTTTTACATGGATCATTTATTTATTTGATTTGGTGATAAGGGGAAAGTGTGGGATCCCCCAAGATTATGGTTTTCTTTTGCTTTCTAAAAGAGCCCCAAACCTACCCCTTTCCCTTCTTTTATCCTACACCATCTAATTACCAAAGGACTCTTCTTTCCTTTTTACTTTTTCTCCCTGAAAAACTATACATTTGGAAGCCTGTTCCATCAAATTGTTGGTCTGACCCTTCAAATAATATTCTCTGAAATCCTTTTCCTACAGTCTTGCTCTGATCTGCCCAGTTTCTTTTTCAGTGTTCTTGGATTTGGGCTGTATTTAATCTCTGTGGTGGTGGTCTCTCCAACGTTTCCTTATGGTCCAGGCCCGTACCCCTTTCCTTCCTCTCCACGGCTTTACTCAGTCTGCATTTGTACGCTGCAAACCTGCAACACGAGCACGACGAGAGGGACAGCACTGTGTCGGGCTTCCAGGCTCACAATTACTTTGCCATCTCAGCATCCCCTGCCTTCAAGTAATATTGAGGGTATACTTCTGCAAAGAGGTTTAATGGTTGTAAATTTAAATCATTCGGTGACGAGATCTGGGGAAGTTATTTACATAACACCCTCCCTTGTGCTTAGCCACCTGGAAGGTCTATGGCCATTTTTAAAACGTTTTCCTTGACTTGGAAAAAAAAATGTGTATTCAACAGCTTTGCTGTGCAGTATACAGCACAGAGCCATTATATTCAAATGTAGTATTTGGGTAGCTCCACTCTCTTGTATGCTCGCTGATTTGGGATCTGATTTGGTCGACCTATAGCAAAGACCATTACATTCACATCTCCTCAACTTTGGCATTTGCCAACTTCTACCTGCAGCTCAGTTAATTTTTTTAGCTTCAAAAAAATGAAGCCATGCATTTAGATCCATACAATGAAGAATTACTGTATGTTTCAGGATATTTGAATCCCATACCAAAATGTAGTGACCTTGTTTTATGAGTAGTAATGCTTTTTCATCTTAGAGTGTTATTTCTTCTTACAGCGTTGGGTCACCAGGGCTGTCAGACCCAGAGCTCTGTTATTTTTCCAGATTTAAGTTTTCCTTATTTTTGGTCTCTAAAGATTTTCGTTTGTATCTTGCCAGCTTAGCAATGCATTTAAAAATTATATTTACTATTAGTTTATGCTTTTTATATATTTTAAATGTCTTGATTTTTCAAAATATTTATTCTGTCATAATGGAAGTCAAGTGTCCCTTTTCTATATGAATTTAACATTTCCTTCAAAAACTACAGAACAGACATTTTGGCAATTTTCTCTGTACTATATTCTTCTCCAGTAATAAATTTGTTAGCTCCAATAGCTCCAGTTAAAAAAAGAGATACTTTGTATTCCTTATGGTTTTAAAAACATATCAGAATAGAAAAATATTCAAACATGGGGCGCCTGGGTGGCTCAGTTAGTTGAGCGTCCGACTTCGGCTCAGGTCATGATCTCACAGCTCGTGAGATTGAGCCCCGCATCAGGCTCTGTGCTGACAGCTTGGAGCCTGGAGCCTGCTTCAGATTCTGTGCCTCCCTCTCTCTCTGTCCTAACCCACTTACATTCTGTCTCTGTCTCTCTCAAAAATAAACATTTAAAAAAAATTTTTTAAGAAAAATATTCAAACTCTATCTTTTTATGCAAATCCTTAAGAATAGGTAGATGTGGGGGTGCCTGGGTGGCTCAGTCGGTTAAGCGTCCGACTTCAGCTCAGGTCATGATCTCGCGGTCCATGAGTTCGAGCCCCACGTCGGGCTCTGTGCTGACAGCTCAGAGCCTGGAGCCTGTTTCAGATTCTGTGTCTCCCTCTCTCTCTCTGACCCTCCCCCGTTCATGCTCTGTCTCCCTCTGTCTCAAAAATAAATAAACGTTAAAAAAAAAAAAAGAATAGGTCGATGTGTTTGTCAGATCCTTCTAAACATCACTAATGATTTTCTTTAAAAAAAAACATGCAATGTTTTCAATTTGATTCTTTTTACTGAGTCTTCTTGTCAGTGACTGGATGGAAAAGGCACTGGTATCTGTGTGTATCTGTCGTTATTGCTAAAAAAAATAAACTACCCTCAAACTCAGTAGCTCCAAACACTAATTACTGCTCATGAGTCTACAGGTCAGCTGGGAGATTCTTCAGGTCTCCACTGGACCACTCACTCAAGTGCATGTCAAGGCACACGGATAGGTGGCTCTGCTTGTCTCCTACCAGGGCTCTCCCTACATGTGTCAGGGTCAGCTGGTTGGTGGCTAGTCTAGAATGGCTAGCCTCAAATTTTTAACAATTTGGCTGTGCTCCACATGGCAGTCCATCTTCCACCACTCCAGGTCCTGCTGTCATGGCAGTGGCAGAGTTCCAAAAGAGAAGAGAAAGCAAGCAAGGGCTCTTGAGACTTAATCTGGGAATTGGCACACCCATATTTCTACTACACTCTATTAGGTGAGGCAAATCACGAGGCCAGCCCAGGTTCAAGAGGTGGGGAAAGACTCTACCTACTTAAAAGGAAACACTGAAAAATCACATGGCAGAGGATATAGATACAAGGAGCAGGGAGGGACTGGGATCATTTTTGTCATCAATAAGCCACAATCTGTACATATAAAACTTAAGTCTGCAGTTGATATTTCATGAGATGTTATTTTATGAATGTCTAAAAATTCTGTTATGCCTGAATAAGGTTATGTAAAATTCTGACACCTACCTAGAGTGGTCACAACTCTTATCTGTTTTAAGGAGATCCTCTATTTAGTTGGTTTAAGGTCAGTTTTTATATGAGGCTAGAAGAGTAAGCAGCTAGTTAAGACTCTACTCAAGGGCACTGGAAGTCTATTAAAGGCTTTTAACTAGGGGAGTTGTATCACTAGTTCTGAATCCTTGGAAGGATCACTGGCTTCATTGTGGACAACAGATGGACATGGATAAGACTAGAATCAGAAAATAGGTCATAATTTATAGCACTGGTTTAGGAAAGGCAGCGCCCTACATCTGGGTATCAATGGTGGAGATACATAGCAGTAGTCAGATTTAAGGAATAATTATAGCATGACTATACTGCTAAGTATGTTTTCAACACACCTACTATATGCGAAATATTCTGACAGATTCCGGAGACTCATTAGCCCATCTACTCATGGAACTTTCAGCTCAATGAAGAACAGAGATAAGGATCAAAAAGCACATGCTCCTCAAAGTATGACTGAAAAATCATTTGCTTCTTCCTACCACAGTTTCATTTGTTTAATGTTTTTGTTTTTTTTTTTTTTTGAGGAGAAAGAGAGGGGGGAGGGGCAGAGAGAGAGGGAGACACAGAATCCGAAGCAGGCTCCATCCAGGCTCTGAGCTGTCAACACAGAGCCTGACGCGGGGCTTGAACTCACGAACCACGAGATCATGACCTGAGCTGAAGTCAAAGACTGAGCCACCCAGGCTCCCTTTTGCTACCATTGTTTAAATGCGAATGTACCCAATTTATTGACACATGTTTAGTCCTACAAAGAGAGTAGAACAGGGGTCACACATATCTATCCTTGTCCATATCTGTTTATCAGAATTTTTCCTACAATGTGAATGTAAATATTTTGGCAGTACAATTAGTCTCGGTTTTGTCACAGTTTTTCTAATTCCTGTTGTTCTACCCTCAACCCACTCGATTCCCATCCAGCCTCAAGGCATTCAAAGTTTTAACCTCTGGATTCAAAACATGGTAACGAATTAAAACTTGGCACAGTAATGACAATGACACAAAAATAACTTATAAAGAAAATAAATACAGTGTAAATAGGTATTCTATGTTCTGTACCTTAAATTTTCTGGGTTTTATATATACTGACTAGACCTCAATGAAGAATCCTACATCTGGAAATCATTTTTAAGTACATTAAATGAAATTCTTATGAAGTGTATTAAGGAATACATTAAATGTATTAGGAAAATACATAAATACATATTACGTGTATTCTGCTTGGATAGAAATACAATTACTAATAAGTTAATGTTTTACATGAACAATCCCAAATACTTTGTAAAAACAGAAGAAAGTTGTAAACAAATAAATGAGCATGTGTGTCACTATGAATAAGAAACCCCTGAGGAATGAGCTATCATAGTAATATTTGATTAAGTGCAAGAGATAGAAAGTATGAGATAAGGCTACCTAGAATGTCAACATGATGGAATTTGTGAATACTTTGTTCTGTCTTGTTTTTTGGACACGGACTCCCTAGAGACTCTGATGAAGTTATGGACCAGAAAACATATATACAGACAGGGCATATAGTTTCAGAATTCACAGACACTGTCTCCCAAAAAGCTACCTCAGATTCACAATCACCTTATAAAAGAAAGAGCTCTGGACTGGAATCCAGCTGACACAGTTCCTTTTTCTTCGGTGGAAGAAGGGAGGTGAACTAGGACACAGTTACTTTTCTAAGTCTCTTTTCCAAGTTTCTCAGCATCTCTATGCAACATTTCCAGGAAGGGCTGACTGGAAGACAGAATCCCGCACTGGGAACTGGGTGCTGCCTAAAAACCCAAGGGAACTAGAAGAATGGGGAGGAGAAAGGAGGAAAGAGGAAGGCAAAGAGAAAGACAAAGGAGGAGAAGAGGACAGAGGAGGGAAAAGATGAAGAAGACAAGATGGGAGGGGGCAGGGAGGGAGGAAGGCGGGATGACAGGAAGGGCAAGGAGGTCAAAGAAAAGGAGGAAAGAGCCCACTGTGTCTCACAATTTTGCCTGGTGCCAGTTGTGATTCTACCTGTAAGCAAATCTGAAGGTGAGGATCTATACACTCAAACTGCATTGCCAACCAAATCACGGCAAAAATGTTAACTTTTTAAACGTATGAATTCCTATATTTATAATTATCATATCTGATAAGTGCTGTTTAAAAAAAAAACCAGTTTATTTTGTGAAATGTTCATTTATTTTGAGTGGGGGAGTAGCAGAGAGAGAGGGAGAAAGAGAATCCCAAGCAGGTTCCATGCTAAGAGCTCAAAGACCAATGTGGGGCTTGATCTTATGTCGGGTCATGATATCGTCACCTGAGCTGAAATCAAGAATCCGACGCTTAACTGACTGAGCCACCCAGGTGCCCCCAGTTTATTTTACTTCTAATCCTTGAAGCTTGTGGTCTGAAAATCCCTTTTTGAAAACCACAGACACTATATCTTTTAAAGTATTCGAAGTCAAAATGACTTAAATTCAAATCCCCACCCTGATTCTAGTAAAGTTATCCTGGAACAGGTAAAGTCTCTGATTCTGATCTTCTCCATCTGTAAAAGGAACAAATTAAAATATCAATTCTACAGGGGCTCCTGGATGGTTCAGTCGGTTAAGCGTTCGACTTTAGCTCACGGCTTGTGGGTTCAAGTCCTGCATCAGGCTCTGTGCTAACAGCTTGGAGCCTGGAGCCTGCTTCAGATTCTTTGTCTCCCTCTCTCTGCCTCTCCCCTATTCATGTTCTGTCTCTCTTTTTCTATCTCTCTCTCAAAAAGAAACATTTAAAAAAATACATCAACTCTTCTGTAAAGAGTTGTTGACAAGATAAAATGAAACAATGTATGCTAAGTGCGTTCTACCTAACATGTAGAAAGCAAACTGTGACAAACAACAACAATGAAGGGGAAAGGAAAATTGGCAAAGCTCCAGCTAAATCTTAGTACATCTCTACTCCTATTCTCCACCCTGAAACTAAACTCTGATGAAGACAACTAAACTTATTTTCAAGATAAAGCAGAGCTATATGTGTCCCCATATGAAAACATGTATCTGATGATACAATAGTTCTTGCTTGTCAGAAAAGACTATCATACTTCCCATTGCATGCTATTAAGAAAATTTCCTCTATAACAAAAATTTTTTTAAATTAAACATTCCATGGAAAGAGGTCCTCCTCCTCAATCCTTCAAAGGAGAAAGAACAGTGAGAGACAGCAACACAGGACCCTTTTCATGACAGCAGTTCAAACCTATCCAATGGCTTCACATAGCAACTTTTTAAAAATACACTGTCCAGGGGTGCCTGGGTGGCTCAGTCAGTTAGGCATCCGACTTCAGCTCAGGTAATGATCTCACAGTTCATGAGTTTGAGCCCCACATCGGGTTCTGTGCTATCAGCACAGCCTGCTTTGGATTCTGTGTCTCCCTCTCTTTCTGCCCCTCCCCTGCACATGCCCCGTCCCTCTCTCTCTCTCTCTCAAAAATATATATTAAACAAAAAATACACAGTCCATGGACACCTGGATGGCTCAGTCGGTTAAGCGGCTGACTTTGGCTCAGGTCATGATCTCATAGTTGGTAGGTTCCAGCCCTGCACTGGGCTCTGTGATGATGGCGCAGAGCCTGCTTGGGACTCTCTCTCCCTCTCTCTCTCTGCCCCTTCCCCATGTGCATGCATTCTCTCTCTTGTGCTCTCTCTCTCAAAATAAAAAAACAAACTTAAAACAATAAAACAAAATAAAAATACACAGTTTTGAGTCTGGAATATCCAGAGTTCTGAACTGTAATCTTTTAGAAAAGAGAAGAGCATTTTTCAGAGCCTCACAAATTTGGTCAGGAGCAGAGCCAAGGTTGAGACACTTTCTTACCCTTAAGAGTCCTTCACTGCGCTTACAAACTACTCAGGGTATCTTGATCTATTTTACAAAGATTATTTTTAGTGCTGGAAGGGACCGCAGCCATTGCTGAGGTGAAATAAATGACTTATGTTACTGCCGAAGAAAAGGAGGCCTAGAGAGATTAAAATATTTGCCTGAGCCTATAACTAGAACCCAGCTCCTTTCGCTGCCAAATTCTTGTGTTGCATCTTTTTCACCCACAAGCCTGTAAAAGAAAAAAGGGTGGTCTTCTATCTTCAAAAGTTGATTAAAGTATCATTTTGAGGGGCACCTGGGTGGCTCAGTCGGTTGAGCACCTGACTCTTGACTCTGGCTCAAGTCATGATCCCAGGGTTGTGGGATCGAGCCCCACACTGGGCTCCACACTGAGCATAGAGCCTGGTTGGGATTCTCTCTCCCTCTCCCCCTCTGCCCATCCTCCCCCACCCCCAACTTACTCACTCTCTCTCTCTCTAATAATAAAAATTTAAAAATAAAACATTATTTTGATTCATTGTATTGACAGCAAATTGGCTGTTCTGCCTTGAATTTATGGGCACATCTCAGAGATACTGGAGATTCAGCTCTAGACCACCACAATAAAGCAAGCCAGATGAATCTGTTGGTTCCACAGTGCATATCAAAGCTATGTGTCCACAATACTGCAGTCTATTAAGTGTGCAACAGCATTGCTTCTTAAAAATGTGCTAACTTAATTAAAAATACTTTATTGTTAAAATATGGTAGCCATCCTCTGAGCTTTCAGTGAGCTGTAATCTTTTTTCTGGTGAAGGATTTTGCCTCAATTTGATGGAAGCTGGCTGATCAGAGTGGTGGTTGTTGAAGGCTGGAACAGCTATGGCAGTTTCTTATGATGACAACAAAGTGTGCTGCATCTAATGACTCTTCCTTTCGCAAAAAATCTCTCTGTAGCACGTGATACTATCTTACCCACAGTAAAACTTCTTTCAAAAGTGGAGTCATCTTCTCAAACCCTGCTGCTGCTTTATCAACTAAGTTTATGTAATATACTAAATCCTTTGTTGTCATTTCAACAATCTTCACCAGGAGTAGGTACCATCTCAAGAAACCACTCTTTGCTCATCCGTAACAAGCAAATCCTCATCCATTCAAGCTTTATGATGAGACTGTAGCAATTCAGTCCCATCTTCAAGCCCCACTTCTAATTCTAGTTCTCTTGCTATTTCTACCACATCTGCAGTTACTTCCTCCACTCAAGTACTGAGCCCCCCAGAATCATTCATAAGGGTTAGAATAAGCTTCTTCCAAATTCTCCTTAATATTGACATTTTTACCCGTCTCCCATTTCTTTTTCCTTGACCCAAGTCTTGGTAGTAGCATTTTAATAGCTTTTGTTGGCGGCAGCAGCAGCAAGAGGAAGGGGAGAATTTGCCTGCCAACAGCATGTCTAGCTACACTCTTCCCATTGGACTGAAACCAGGAAGATGCAGATTTCCATGGGCTCCAGTGTGACGGCAGGAGGGTCCAGCCAAGAGGAAGAGGGCTGAGGTGTGGGGCCTGGGCCCTTGTTTGGTGTCCACTTAAGCCTGGAGGCACTGGTCTAGAGCTGGTTGGCTGCCAGGATGGTCTCCTGAAAGTAGGTGACAGTGAAGATGGAGAATAGGTCTCTCCAATCCAAGGTCACCAAGGGGCTCAGGTTGCTGGAATCCTCCCCTACAGAGAACTGGTGCTCTAAGCAAAGCAGCGATATTTTCTGGTCCCAGTGTGCCAGTGTGAGTAGACATACGGAGGAAAGCAGCTCCCAGTGCAGCCCTGACAACTGCTGGTGTGGGGTAACTTCCAGATGGTAGGGGGTGCCAGCAGGGGGCCACAGGTGCCACAGGGGGCCACCTGTGGGGCCAGGGCCTCTTTCTCTGCCTGAAACCAGTGCCCAGTGGCCATGGTCTAGACCTTGTCCAGAGGCACAAGGTGGTGCCCTTGCACCCACAGCCCCAACCCCTCCTCCAGCAGCAGCACCCCACTCCATGTCCATCGTCCATCATCTTTCAGAAGCCTTTGGTGCACCATGAGCTCTATGGAGCCATCCCTCAGGCCGATGCCCCCCCTAGGAGAAGGGTGAATCCCTTCAAGAAACACTCTGTGGACATTGCTCAGATCCATCAAAGGAATCACTATCTATGGCAATCATAACCTTATGAAATGCATTTCTTAAATACTAAGACCCAAATTCAAAAGGACTCCTAGATCCATGGCCTACAGAACAGATGCTGTGTTAGCAGGGATGAAAACTACATCCATCTCATTGTACATCTCCATCAGAGCACTTGAACCAGTTACATGATCAATAAGCAGTAATATTTTGAAAGGAATCTCTTTCTCTGAGCAGTAGGCCTCAGTAGGCTTAAAATATTCAGTAAATCATGTTGCAAACTAATGTGCAGGTTCTATTGTTCCATTCACAGAACACAAGTAGAGTAGATTTAATATAATTCTTCAGGGTCATAAAATTTTCATAATGGTAAATGAACACTGGCTTCACCTTAAGGTCATCAGCTGCATTAGCCCCTAACAAGGGCCAGCCTGGTCTTTGAAGCTTTGAAGGCAAGCACTGACTTCTCTCTAGCTATGAAAGTCCTAGATGGCACCTTCTTCCAATGAAGGCTGTTTTGTCTACACTGAAAATCTGTTCTTTCGTGTAGCCACGTTCCTGAATGAGGTAGATCTTCTGGATAACTTGCTGCGGCTTCTACATCAGCACTTGCTGCTTCATCTTGCACTTGTATGTTATAGGGACAGCTTCTTTCCTTAAACCTTATGAACCAACTTCTGCTAGCTTCCAACTTTTCTTCTGAAGCTTCCTCGCCTCTTCCAGTCTTCAGAGAATTGAAGGGAGTTAGGATGTTGCCCTGGATCAAGCCTCAGTTTCTAAGGGAATGTTGGGGCTGGTTCAATTTTCTATCCAAACCACTAAAACTTTCTCTGTATCAGCAATAAGGCTGTTTTGCTTTCGTATCATTTCTGCGTTCACTGGAGTAGCACTTTGAATTTCCTTCAAAAACTTGACCTCTGCATTCACAGCTTGGTTAACTTTGGTGTAAGAGGCTTAGTTTTTAGCCTATCTTGGCTTTTGACATGCCTTCCTAAGATGAATCATTTCTAGCTTTTGATTTAAAGTGAGAGACCTGTGACTCCTCCTTTCACTTGAACACTTGGAAAGCTTTGCAGGGTTATTTACCGGCCTAATTTCTATATTGCTCTGTCTCACAGAATAGGAAGGTCATGGAAAGGAAGAGAGACAGGAAATGGCCGATAGGTGGAACAGAGAGAACACACACGTTTATAGATTACTGTACCATCTTATATGGGTGTAGTTCATGATGTCCTGATACAACTACAGTAGTTATAACAAAGATCACCGCCCACAGGTCACCATAACAAATAGTCAAAAAGTTGGAAATACTTCGACAAGTACCAAAATGTGACACAGACACAAAGTGAGCAAATGCTATTGGAAAAATGTCACTGATAGACTTGCTCCACACAGGGTTGTCACAAACCTTCAATTTGTAAAAACACAATATCCATCCACAAAACACAATAAAAAGAGGTGTGCCTAAATAGAGATGACCATGATTTAAAAAGTAGTCTCTGATGAGCGCATGGGTGGCTCAGTCAGCTGAGTGTCTGACTTCAGCTCGGGTCATGGTCTCGCAGTTCATGTGTCCGAGCCCCACATCAGGCTCTATGTTAATAAACAGCTCGGAGCCTGGAACCTGCTTTGGATTCTGTGTCTCCCTCTCTTACCCACCCCACCCCCCCGCCCCCAGCTCATGCTCCATCTCTCTGTCTCTCAAAAGTAAATAAATGTTACAAAAAATTTTTTTAAGTAGTGTCTGAAATTCTGCCAGTTACTGAATGAGAACCTATCACACCTATACACAGAGTGCAACTGTTTTAAAGAAAGGCTTTCCTTCTAGGAAAATTCTATTTTTTTAGCAACTGAAAAATACACATACTTTAACAGCATCTTGCATGCTTTGAAAAAAAATAGTTTAAGGGGCACCTGGGTGGCTCAGTCTGTTAAGCATCTGACTTCAGCTCAGGTCACGATCTCTTGGTTTCTGGGTTCAAGCCCTGCATTGGGCTCTCTGCCATCAGCACAGAGCTCACTTCAGATCCTCTGTTCCCCTCTCTCTCTGCCCCTCCCCTGCTCGCTCGCTCTCTCAAAAATAAAACAAACGTTAAAAAAAATGCTAATATTGAGGTGGTAGAATTACCTTCTGCTAACTCTACCGTAAGCATGGATTGTTTTCACTAATAAAATATTGCTTTAATTGTCCTATTAAATATTATATTTCTAGAAAATATGTGAAATTCAATACATTTGATAGTTGGTATCTCTGGAAATATATGTATGCCTTTCAGTTTCTACTTTTCTTGATATCACTGTTTTATGAATGAAGTTAAAACTTCAATTTTTACAGACTAACCCACTCTGATTGTTCTGGCATATCTTGACAAAACCAGACAGTTAAAAGCATTCCATACTGGGGGTGGGCTCTAGATTAATCATATATTTCATTTCTAAGGCAAGAAGCCTATAGGCACCCTCTCTGTCAGCAGAATTATGGGAACCTAGTCCACAGGCTGGGGTTCTCCCGGCTTTTCTGATTTATTCTGTTTCAGTGACTAGCAGCAAATTCCAACCCGGAAGCCAATCCATCTGATTAGTTCTCTGATCTCAACCCAAGTCCTAGTAAAAGACCCCTCTCCTTTGGGGTCTGAAATCTGAATCCGTCAACAACTGTGAGCATGAATCAAAAAATGGATGAAACATTTCCAGACTATTCACTCTGGTACTGCAGATGTGTGACACCATACCCCAAGCCCCTGATACTAACCTCTGGAAAGAGACAGTCACCAGATCGAGACCAGGTTTCTGACTTCCTCCCCCACCATTTCTCCCCATGAGGAAAATCCCATGATTCAGATATCCAAGTCAATGAAGGTTGTGAAGTACCAGGACATAATGTATGGTTCTAGACTTTACCATGTTGAAAATTTAACCTTAAAACCCTGAACCCAGGAGAAAAAAAGTTGTATCGATAGGACAAAAAACAGTGATAATAATACTTCTCCTACTGCATTGTTTCTGCGTTCTTACTTAAAATTATGTTGTCTTTTAAAATGATCATTTCCAAGCAAGCAATGGAATCTCATAAATATGAAATAAGTTTCTGAAAACATTACTAACATATTTAGTAATGATTTAAAGAATTAAAAATTTTGATAAAGTAAATTAAAGTCAAACATATTAGGAAGTGTAACTTTTACTCTATCAACTCATTTGTTATGTAAAAAGATTTAAGAAAAATACAGTATATCTTTCAATTGTTATTATCAAGCAGTTTATCTTGCAATGTTCACAACCCTCTCTGATCTAAGGTTTTATTTTCTTCACACGGAAAATAAACTGGCTCAATCTCACTATGGCACACAGTAAAAAATTATTTTCCTCTTTTCAAGTTGCATTAAGATATCACTTTCTCTACACTGCCTTGCAAATTCTGTGACCTCCAGATCCTTAAGAGTTGTTAGTTCATTTTAAACTGTCCTTTTTCCCCATCTAACACTTTGTCTCACATTAGAGAGGTGTTTCTTCACTTTGGGTGCAATTGGTGAGAGGTCTGAAAGCTTTTAGAGCCTTATTTCCTCCCTGTACTCGGTCTATCATTCAGTTAATTGCCACCAAATAGATGGTGCCATCTTTGGAAACAGAGCAGACAGAAGGGAGCTTACCTTCAGCAGAGTATAATTTTACAGAAAACTATAAAAACATAACAATTAAACAATTACTGGCATCTCTGAGCCTTTAAATAGAAGCAAAATATAAAGCAATCTTGAAAATTACAAAGCCCTTACATACAGGTTTTCAGAGCTCTGTGGCCTCCTATATTCTCCATTCAGAAGATTTAGGACCAACATTTCCTGCCTGTATAACAAGCCATGTTGTGAAAATGAGCTTCATCACTCCAACAAGTATCTAATTCATGTTCCTAAATATTTCACTTTCAAAGAAATATGCAGTGATTTCCCCTCATTGAACTCACCATTAATCTTATAATACTGAGCAAATATTCTAGGAAATATGAAGTAATGACACAAATATTCTCCAGAACAATTTTTTAAAAGGAAACAAGGAACTATGATCGATCATTAATCAAAAGGTTAAAATTATATTCTCTTATTGGATATTATCTTTACCTTTCATTACAACAATTTAAATCTCTACAAACATGAACAGAACTGCGGACATTAAATTGGAGAAGAGTCATTACACTGATATTTCCAAAGACATAATTTTTATGTATTTGTTTTTGACTGAAAAGGTTGTCAAGAATCGTGGGATATGTGTGAAATACAGAATTTTACATAAAGGTAGGATTTGGCCACAAATGTGGATCTGTAGCTAGAGCTCTGAGTTGATGTGTGATAACCAAGGGACTGCCAAAGAGTAATGTCCAAATAGTGTTGTATGTCTTCAGTACAGGATAGCAATTAAGAGCACGGGGTCATGATTTAATCGCAGCCCTACCGTCTACTAGCCACATAATCTTGGGCAGCTTTCTTAACCTCCTAGTGCTCAGTTTTATCATCTATAAAACGGGAATATTCACAGAGAAGTCCTCAAAGAATCATGTTAAAGAATAAACTAAATATATATGAAGCATTTGTGACACGGCTTGAACACCCTAGCACATTATATGAAGTAGCTATGCATACAGGACAAACCGGTTAGAAAAGGGTTTCCAAGTGAACAGTCACCAAGGTCTGTGGCAATCTACTCAGGGTTGAGGCCTCTGAAGTCCACACCACCTGTTTCCCATTTGTCCTCTCAAATGAGTGAAGCCAACTAGAACTATCAGCCCAAAAGTATAATGGATTGGATTTGCTGGAAAACAGCATAATTTTGTAATCTAGTTTGTATTAACCTGAAAAATGTTATCATGATGATATCAGCAATATTTGGGGAAAGGTTATTACCAAATGTGTAAATGTTTGATGAAAAGACTAAGAGTGTCGGCCAACATTTCAAAGGAAAGGCACAAGTTACTTTCTCATTATGTAACAAATCCACATCCACTCTGTCATGTTGATTTACACCAGTTTCCTTATCTTATGTGTTTTTACTGATAATTAAAGGAACAATTGCACATTCCATTCATCGTATAAAATATATTATCTTTCTGTTAACTTCAGCAGACCACAAAGTCAGAATGTCAAAAAGTAAAAATGATCCCGAACAAACATCCAAACTCCTTAATAATTACTATGACCTTACTTTTATCAACAAAGCATGAAATGACCTTCCCTTGCTTTCACATCTAAGAAAGAGTTAGCTCAATTCCACCCTGCCAACAAAGGGGATAAAACTGACTTGCTCTTTGTTTTAATCTACTGGCTTGAGAAAAGTGAGAAAAGTGTGAGTGATCTTTTACCAATTCAATGCAGTCAATGATAACACATAACAAAATTGGGAGGGGTAGAGTGTATTTGTACTATAACATCTCAAAACCCTAACTTTAGAGCTCTTAGTTTATAAACAGGAGAAAATATAGTACTATATGTAACAGAATTACAGACAGCATATGAAGTATGTCTGACATCTTTCCAAAAAGAAGCAAGGATTAACTCTCAGTCAGCTTATAGTTTGGGGATATTATTTAAAGCAAAAATTTTACTTAAATAAAAGGGTAGCCACAGATTCCTAAGAGTAAATATAAAAGCTGCACGAACCATAACATTTTTCTAACCAAGTTCATTTTCTAAAAAACAGCCAGATTTTCATAGTCTTTTGTATTTATATTACCAATATACCATTCTAGGAAAAACTGTATAAACTACAATTAGACTAGTTAGGTATGAAACATGTTTTTTCAGCTAAACCACATAAACAAGAGAGACACAGAACAAGAAAGATGACTAGAAGCAAAATGTTTGCGTGGTCCAATAAGGTCAAAAATAAGATAACAGTATCTTCCATTCTAATGTTATCAGATTATGTAGGCAAACAAATTAATATATAAATTAAATTAACAAAGTGACTTGACCGCCAGAATTAGTACCAGATTCCCATAATCCCAAAGCAAAATAAAACCCATTTCATACATAAAGTTACCATAGAATTTTATTAGAATACAACTATGTTTAAGTCAAAGTCATGAGACCTTGATTTACATTCACAAAATAGTACATTTTAATAGTTTGAAAACAAAATCATATGAGATGATGATGCCATATACGGAATTAGCTGATTTACTTTCTACTAACCCTGTGTTTTAAAGTTACCGCAAGTTTAAGAACATTCAAATCACATACGAAACTCATTAATAAATGGCACAATCAACATAAATCACATGACTCCAGAAAGAACATCAAATTGAAACGCTGACATAGAGTAGGCAGTCTTGCCTGAAATGCCTACGTGAGACCAGTTCACCTAGAAACATATTTTTAGTACACAGTAAACTTTGTAAGTAACTGGTAACTGATGAACTGATAAACAGGTTTCATCCTGGCCTTAGATGACTTACTTAATTTCCTCTGCACTTCAAGCCCCTCACTTGTAAAAAGAGTGTTTCAAAAATGCCTGATACTCAATGATGAATGTTAGCCTCAATGTGATTAATGAAGCAGATTAGATAATTCTCAAGGTCTAATTTACATTTAAAATGTATTTGTTGTACAAACAAATACTGAGTGCCTACTATATGCCAGGAATTTTGATTTGGAGTGGATTACCCAATCTTACAACTTCCAAAAAGCAAATTATTATTTCCTTTCATTTGTATCTTCCCACAATAATCCCTTTTTCTAAAAAGCACACTGTCCCTTGTGTCTGTCAAAGAATACAAGTAGTATATTTAATTTGTCAAAGCCTTAAAATCAAGCACAAATATCCAAATCATAAGATGCTTTTTTTTTTTTTTGCTCTCTCCCCCTAAAAAGAGAATCCAGGAAAAAATCATTTTTGACTGTGAAAAACTAGTTACCTTCCCTGAAATTGAAAGGAAGAGAACACGGCTTAGATTAGTATGCCCAGTGTCTTTCAGACATTTTCCCTTTTTTTTTTTTAATGTTTATTTATTTATTTTTGAGAGGGTGGGGAGGGGCAGAGAGAGAAAGAGAGATTGAGAATCTCAAGCAGGCTCCACCTTGCCAGCACAGAGCCAGATGCAGGGCTTGAACCCACAAACCTTGAGATCATGACGTGAGCAGAAATCAAGAGGGGGACAATTAACCAACTGAGCCACCCAGGTACCCCCAGCCATTTTCATATAAACCTAAACCTCATCAAAGAATGGAGGCTAAACAGTAACAGTAAATCAAAAGAATAGCAGTTCTGATCAAACAAAACTGTTAGGCTGAAGACCGCATGCTTGATCCCAGGAACTTTTCAGTTTTAGTAATGTGATGGAGTGACAGCTCCCACCATCAACACTGAGTCCTCAGAGAAACTCCATGCCTTAGTCCCAAATGGTAATCTGCCCTCTCTAGGAACAGAATGCTCATGACCCAGTGACGGACACGAGAACAAAAACCAAGTCTCCAGATGGAAATGTCCGTGACTATATTATAAGAATATATCTAATAGCAACCAATGTCAATTTCAGGAATTTTAAGCCACTATACAACACCAATGATCTAGAATTGACAATGACAAGGAGCACTACAGGTATGCAATTTGAAGAAAGTGAACGTCAACCATTCATTCATTAACTTACCTATTTATGTTGAAATGATTTAAAACATGAAATATTCTCCTTGCTTAGAGAACTGAATTCATAGACAGCCAAAACAAAATATTCATATTTCCTTCCATTCAGCAGGGTTTTCAGAAATGTTAAAAAACACATCTTTTACTGAGTAAGGCCTTAAAAATATGCTATGCTCTTACATTTTAGAATCTAGATCACTAATTTTTTTAAAAAATTCACCGAAGAAAAGCTTGTGTGAAATTGGTTAAACATCTTAATTCATACCATATCTGAATAGGTCTTATCCTCTTTAAGGAATCTTTATTTATATTCTTAGAGAAAAATCTCTAAGAATTTTTATTTTGTATTTTTATTATGACAAGTTTTCTGACTTGCTTGAATTAGTTTTCTTCACTTGCTTATTTGGTAGTGAAAATTCATTTTCACTATTCAGCTATATTCCTTTAATTCCAACACAGACAGAATATAGATTTTGTAGGATTCAACTATCCCAGAATATCAGCCAGCTGAGCCTCTTGATAGTAAGTACAGTTGGTCTTTGAACAACACAAGTTTGAACTGTGCGGGTCCATGTATATGTGGATTTTTTTTAATAAACACAATACAATACTACAAATGTACACAGACAGACATATCAACTAATGGAACAGAATGAAGAGCTCAGCAGGTCATGATCTCATTGTAAGACTGAGCCCAGCATCAGGCTCTGTGCAGAGCAGAGCACTAAGCCTGCTTGGGATTCTCTCTCTCTCTTCCTCTGTCTGCCCCACCCCACTCATGCTCACACTCACTTGCTCTCTGTCTCTCACAAAATAAGTAAAATTTAAAAAAATAATAATAATAAAGAGCTCAGAAATAAACCTTCACATATGTAGTCAAATGATCTTCAACAAAGGATCCAACACTACTCAGTAAGGAAAAGACAGTCTCTTCAAATGGTGCTGAGGAAACTGCGTATGTGCACGTGAAAGAATGAAGTGGGACCTTTACACAAAAATTAACTCAAAATGGATTAAAGGCCTAAATGTAAGAAAAACAAGAAATCCTGGAAAAAATATAGGGGCAAAGCTTCATGATATGATTTGGCAATGAATTTTTTGATACGATACCACAAGCACAGGCAACAAAAGCATAGACAAATCGAACCATACCAAAATTACAAATCTTTTGCACAAGATATAACACAATCAGCATTGTGGAAAGACACACTGAAATGGGAGGAAATATTTGCAAATTATTTATCTGACAAGGGTTTAGTATTCAGAATATTAAAATTCCTACATGTCAGCAATAAAAAATAAAAAAAAAAACAATTAAAAGATGGGCAGAAGACTTGAATAACCATTTCCCCAAAGATAGTAAGACTTGGCCAACAAGCACATGAAAAGATGTTCAACATCACTAATCATTAGGGAAATGCAAGTTGAAACCACACTGATAGATCACCTCACACCCACTGGAATGGTTGCTATTAAAACAAAGCAGGGGTGGGGGAAAGAGAGGTGTCCCAAGATGGAGGCATAGGAAGATCCTGAATTTACCTCCTCCTACAGATACACTGAATCTATATCTATATATGGAAAAATTGCCTCTGAAAAACACCTGAAAACTAGCTACAGCTCCTTCACAACAAACAATAAAAGGGCTACACTGAGAAAGGTAGGAGAAGCAGAGATGCAGTCTCACCAGAACCCCAACACCAGCAGAGCAACCCACACTTGAGAAGGATCTCACATATCCAGAGCTTCTCCCTATGGAGTGAGGGGTTTGTGCTCCACATGAGGAACCCCAACCCTTGGGACCTTCACTGGGGACATCAGCCCTCAAAATGACTCTCTCTGAAAACCAACAAGGCTTATGTCCAGAAGGCTGTAGCGAACTAAGATCCTGCTCTTAAAGAGCTCACACACAGATTCACTTGCCATAGGGCCCAGGATAAAAGCAGCAGTTTGAAAATCACCTGGACCATATGTGAAGGAAATTCATTTGGTAATCTTAAAGCATATGCCAGAAGCACTGGTGGGTGCCATTTTTGCTCTCTCCATCTACCTTGTTAGTGCTGGGGGCACACACAGTCCCTGCACCCTTCCATTGCCCTGTTAAAGCCAGCAGGCACATTCTAATCTAGTGTTCTTCCTCTGCCTTGCTAAAGCCAGCAGGGCACACATAGTCCATATGAGGGACACTCTGATCACCTGGCTCTAGTGGCCAGGAGGGCTGGATTCCCTGGGACTGTAACAATCATAGAGACAGTTCTTTGCAGGCTTCCACCCCCAGGGCAGTGCACAGATGGCAGACTGACACATGTCCCCAGTGTATCTGTGAAAAAGGACTACTTACTCGTCCTGGAATTTCAGCCTAAGGAGCAGGCCTCAGTTTTACCAGATATCTAGAGACTATGAAGATGCTCTCAGGGAAAGTAGGCCAGGAGACACTGTCTGTGTTTTCCCTTGGTTTCACTATATGTCATCAGTATCTCCCAGAAAGGAACTTACACACTCATCCGATGCCCTGATTTTTCCAACTGTTGCTCAGCAGACATCTCCACATCACCTGGTCTGGAAGACAGTAGGGTTCACAACTGTGGCCCCACAGGACTTTATGTATTTGAACACTTTAAAAGCTGCTAGCTGAGAGGGTCTGGCTTCTAATCAGCTTAAAAGTGACTGAGATCCTGAACTTTGGAAAACTGACAGGTCACTCAACAACTGGGACCTATCAAGAATAAATCTGGCTGCTGTGACAATCACAGGGCAAAGTTGAATGACAATGTTAATCTACACAAGGCAACCCCTTCAAGACTGGGGGAGGTAGCTATTTCACTGAATACATAGAAGCAAACACAGAGCGTCAAGTAAAATGAGGCAACAGAGAAATATGTTCCAAACAAAAGAACAAGATAAAAACCTCAGAAGAAAATCTTAACAAAACAGACATAAGCAATTTACCTGATAAAAAGTTCAAAACAATGATCATAAAAGATGCTCACCAAACTGGAGAGAAGAATAGATTAACACAGTGAGAACTTAAAGAGATAGAAAATATAAGAAAGTACCAGACAAAAATCATAGACTGAAGAATACAATAACTGAAATGAAAAATAAACTAGAGGGGTTCAACAACAGACCAGATGAAGCACAGAAAAGGATCAGAGACCTAGAACACAGGGCAGTAGAACTCACCCAAACAGGGCAACAAAAGGAAAGGTAACTTTAAAAGTGAAACTATCCTAAGGGACCTATGAGACATGAAGCAGAATAACATTCACATTACAGGGGTCCAAGAAGGAAAATGGAGAAAGAACAGAAAACTTATTTGAATAAATAATGGCTGAAAACTTCCCTATCCTGAGGATGGAAACAGACATCCAGATCCAAGAATCCCATAAAGTTCCAAAAGAGATGAATCCAAACAGATCCACACCAACATACATTATAATTAAAATGTCAAAAGTCAGAGAGAGAATCCTACCAGCAGCTAGAGAAAAACAACTTGTTATAGATAAGGGAACCCCCGTAAAATCATCAACAGATTTTTAAGCAGAAACTTTACAGTCCAGAAGGAAGTGGCACGATATATTCAAAGTACTAAAAGGAAAAAACTTCCAAACAATAATACTCTACCTGACAAGGTTATCATTCAGGTTTAAAGGACAGATAAAAGAGTTTTCCAGATAAGCAAAAGATAAAAGAGTTTATCGCCACTAAACTGGCCTTATAAGAGATGCTAAAGGGACATCTTTAAGATAGGAAAAAGGCATTAATTAGTAACCAGAAAACATGAAAGTATAAACTTTCATGGTGGAAGGAGGAGTAAAAATGCAGAGTTTTAGAATGAATTCAAACTTAAGTTGCTATCAACTTAAAATAGACTACTATATAAATAGCTGTTATATGTGAGCTGCATGGTAACCACTAAGCAAAAACTTATAGTAGATAGTACAAAAGATAATGAGAAAGGAATCTAAACATAACACTAAAGAGTCACCAAATCACAAGGAAAGAGAGCAAGGGAAAAAGAAAGGAACAGAGAAGAACTACAAAACAAGAAAACTATTCCCAAAATGGCAATAAGTGCATACCTATCAATAATCACATTAAAGGTAAATGAACTATAAGAGACTCACTTTAGAGATAAGGACACATACAGACTGAAAGCAAAGTAATAGAAAAAAAATTTAATGCAAATAGAAACCAGAAGAAAGCTGAGGTATCTTACTTATAACAGACAAAATAGGCTTTAAAATAAAGACTGCTGGAGCACCTCGGTGGTTTAGTCAGTTAAGGTTCCGACTCTTAATCTCAGCTCAGGTCTTGATCTCACGGTCATGAGTTCAAGCCCCACACTGGGCTCCATGCTAGCCGTGAAGTCTATTTAAAAAATACAAACAAACTAAAGACTACAATGAAAGACAAAGAAGGGTCTTTGATGATGAAGTGCCCAGCCCCACAAGAGGATATAATATTTATAAATACTTACGCACCCAACATAGGAGTACCTAAACATATATAGCAAATATTAACAGATCTAAAGAAAGAAACTGACAGACATACAATAGTAAGGGAGTTAATACCCACTTAAATCACTGAATAAATCACCCAGACAGAAAATTAATAAGGAAAAATTGGCCTTAAACAACACGATACCAGATAAACTTAATATGTACAGCATGTTCCAACCAAAAGCAACAGAATAAACATTCTTCTCAAGTACATGTGGAATAATTTCCAAGACAGATCATATGTTAGGCCACAAAACAAGTCTCAATAAATTTAAGACTGAACTTATATCAAGCATCTTTTCCAACCACAATGTTGTGAAACTAGAAATCGATTACAATAGGAAAAATGAGAAGTCACAAATATGTGGAGGTTAAACAACATACTACTGAACAACAAATGAGTCAATAAAGAAATCAAAGGAGAAATTAAAAAATACCTTGAGATGAATGAAAATGGAAATACAACATACCAAACTCTATGGAAAGCAGTAAAAATAGTTCTGAGAGGGAAGTTCATAGCAATACAAGCCTATATCAAGAAACAAACATCTCAAATAAACAATCTTAACTTTCCACTAAAGAAACTATAAAAACAACAAATGAAATCAAAAGTTAGTAAAAGGAAGGAAATAACAAAGATCAGAGTGAAACTAAGTGAAATAGAGACTATCCAGGAGACTGAATCAGTAAATCAAAAACCTCCCAACCTCCCAACATACAGAAGTCCAGAACCAGACAATTCCCTGATGAAGTCTACTGAACATTCAAAGAAAATGTAATATCTATCCTTCTCAAACTCTTCCAAAAACAGAAGAGGAGGGAATGCTTCCAAACTCATGTTATAAGACTAGCATTACCCTAGGACCCAAATAAGACAAGGACACCCCCCACCAAAACACACACACACACACACACACACACACACAACAACAACAACAACAAAAACAAAAACACAAGCCAATATACCTGATGAACACAGATGTAAAAAATTCCTAACAAAATATTAGCAAACCAAACTCCACAATACATTAAAGAAGATTCAACAATACACGATAATCCAGTGGGATTCATTCAGGGATACAAGGATGGTTCAACATCTGCAAATCTATTAATACATTAACTATACATACTACACTAAGTGATATACTACATTAACAAAATAAAGGATAAAAATCACATGATCATATCAACAAATGCAGAAAAAGCACTGACAAAACCGAACATCCATTTATGACAAAAACTCTCATCACAGTGGGTATAGAGGGTACATACCTCAACATAATAAAAGCCATCTAATAAGCCCACAGCTAACATCATATTCAACAAGATAAAAGTCTTTCCTCTAAGATCAGAAATGAGCCAAGGATGCCCACTCTCACCACTACTGTTCAATATAGAATCAGAAGTCCTAGCCAAAACAATTAGGCAAGAAAAAGAAATAAAAGGCACCAAAATAAAAAAGAAGTAAATCTATCACTGTTTGTGAACAACATGGTTTCATATATAGAAAACCCTAAAGACTCCACCAAAAAGTAGAATGTAAATTGATATAGCCATTATGTCAAACAGCATAGGGGTTCCTGAAGAATTAAAAATAGAACTATTATATGACCCAGCAAATTCCACTCTTGAGTATATATACCAAGAAAACATGGGACGCTGGGTGGCTCAGTTGGTTGAACCTCTGACTATGACTCAGGTCATGATCTCATGGTTCATGAGTTCAAGCCCCGTGTTGGACTCTGTGCTGACAGCTCGAGGCTGAAGCCTGCTTTGGATTCTGTGTCTCCCTCTCTCTTGCCCCTCCCATGCTCACACACTGTCTCTCTCTCCTTCTCTAATCTCAAAAATACATATTAAAAAAATTAAAAAAACAAAACAAAAAAACAAAAACACTACTTATAAAACATATATGGACCCCTTTGTTCCCTGCAGCATTATCTACAACAGCCAAGATATGGAAGCAACCTAAGTATTCATCTACAGATAAATGGACAAAGAAGATGCAATGTACATTACATAATATACATTATATATCATACACACCCATGTCACACACACACACACACACACACACACAGTGAAATACTATTCAGCCTTAAAAAATGAATGAAATCTTCCCATTTGTAGCAATATGTATGGACCTTGAGGATATTATGCTAAGTGAAATAAGACAGAGCAAGTCAAATACCATATGATTTAACCTATATGTAGAATTTTTAAAAAAACAAAACACGGGCACCTGAGTGGCTCAGTCAGTTAAGCATTTGACTTCAGTTCAGGTCATGATCTCATGGTTCGTGAGTTGGAGCCCCATGTCTGGCTCTCTGCTCTCAGTGTAGAGCCCGCTTCCAGGTATAAAATAAGTCATGGGGACGTAATATACAGCATGGTGACTCTAGTCAATAATGTCATAGTGTATTTCTGAAAGTTGCCAAAAGAGTAAATCTTAAAGGTTCTCATCACTAGGGGAAAAAAAAAAAACTTGTGTAACTTTGTATGGTGATGGATAGTAACTAGGTTTCTTGTCATCATTTCATAGCATATACAAATATCAAATCATCATACTGTACACCTGAAACTAATATAATGTAATATGTCAATTATACTTCAATTAAAAAAAACAACTAAAACTAAATGTTAGAGAGGATGTGGAGAAACTTGAACACCTGATATAAAATAGTCCAGCCACTATAGAAAACAATATGGCAGGTCCCCCAAAAATTTAATATTGAGTTACCAGGGGTGCCTGGGTGGTTCAGTCGGTTAAATGTCCAAGTCTTTTTTTTCTTTTTTAATGTTTATTTATTTTTGAGAGAGACAGAGACAGAGTGCCAGCTGGGGAGGAGCAGAGAGAGAGGGAGACACAGAATCCAAAGCAGGCTCCAGGCTCTGAGATGTCAGCACAGGGCCTGACACAGGACTCGAACTCATGAACTGTGAGATCATGACCTGAGCTGGCTGGCCACTGAACTGACAACCACGCAGGTGCCCCAATTGAGCATCCAACCTCTTGATTTTGCCTTAGGTTTTGATCTCATGATTCATGAGATCAAGTCCCGCCATCAGGCTCTAAGCTGACAGTTGTAGAGCCTACTTGGGATTCTCTCTCCCCCTCCTCTCTCTCTCTCTCTCTCTTTCTCTGCCTCAAAATAAATAAATAAAACATTAAAAATTAAGATAGAACAGAACTGCCATATGAGCAGCAATCTTACTTCTGGGTGTATATCCAAAAGAACTGAAAGCGGGATCTCAAAGAATTATCTGCATATGCATGTTCACAATAGCAGCATTTTCCACAATAGCCATGTAAGTGAAAGCAACCCAAATGCCCACAGAAAAATGAAGGGATAAATGAAATTTGGTATATACCGACAATGGAATATTTTCAGCCTTAAAAAAGAAGGAAATGCTGTCACGTGCTACAACATGGGTGAACCTTGAAGATATTATACAAAGTGACATAAGCCAGTCACAAAAAGACAAATCCTGTATGGTTCCACTTAGATGAGTTATTGAAAGTAGTCAAACGCATAAAATCGAACGGTGGTTGTTAGCGCGTTGACAGGACAGAGATGGGCGCTGTTTAGTAAGTACAGTGTCAGTTGTGCAACATGACAAAGTTGTGACGATCTGCTGCAAAACAATGTAAATATACTTAACACTACTGAATGGTACATTTAAAAATGGTTACAATGGTAAATTTTATGTTGTGTTTTCTATTACAATTTTTAAGGCAATAAGGCATAGACAATAAGTGACATACATGAGGTTATGAAGTCAGAATTCAGTCATGAAGTACAGATAAGATTCAGAAAAGCAAAAGAGAGGAAAGTTCAGGTAGAAGATCCAACCTATTCAAAGGTGTTTGGAGAATAGAAAATACTCAGGTGAAAAGGCAAAGAAGAGTAGAGTGGCCCAGATGAAACTAGAAAAGTAGATTGAGGATCATTTGGTAAGGTGGTCAGAACTCAAGGACAAGTCTCTGGTAACAGAATAAAGCTCTGGCTGGACTGACCAGAGGTGACAGGATGTCATCAGGAACAACTGTTACAAGACTGCTCAATGCTAACCACAGAAGGCTGGCTTAAGGCAAATAAAATGCAGATAGAATATTTCTAGACACAGTCTAGGCACACGTGAGGTGGGTCAAAGGGAGCCCATGGGCGACCTAATCAGTTGAGGTTCCCATAAATGAAGACATATCCTAGAAAACCTTTGACCTACAAAACCTAGAAAATGAAGATATAACCTAGAAAAGCCAGTATGGACTTACATTACCTTTGAATTGTATCAAGGTAAAATTTTTTCACTCCAAATGTTTTAGGAAGAGAAATTAGAAATTATCTCTTGGGGCTCCTGGGTGGTTCAGTCAGTTGAGTGTCCGACTTTGGCCCAGGTCATGATCTCCCAGTTTGTGAGTTCGAGCCCCGTGTCAGGCTCTGTGCTGACCGCTCAGATCCTGGAGCCTGCTTCTGATTCTGTGTCTCCCTCTCTCTTTGCCCCTATCCTGCTTGTTCTCTGTCTCTCTCTCTCAAAAATAAAAATAAACATTAAAAAAAATTTTTAAAGAAAATTATCTCTTACATCCTTCCTCCAAAGTTCAGTTTTTTGCTCACAGAAAGCATATATAAGTAATTATCTAGGCAACCAATAATCATCATTTATTGCTGAATATTTACATGAGGCTATGTGAAACACTTAACTGTTAATAAAAGATAAATCTTAAATATGATAAGAAAGCAGATTCACAAATTCATACTAATTATGAAAGACAAAGGAGAAATTTCTGTATTTCCCATCTGAAAAGTAAGGTTAATACAGTGACATACTTCAACTTTAATCAAAAAATAGAATTTCAAAACTTATATTTCAAACAAACACTTGTAACCATTACTAAATGTGTGATATTGATAGAGACTTTTCATACTATACTGATGTTAGTTGTAAAGAATAATTTTGAAAAAACTCTTGATACTTTTAGAAGATATTTCAACTAGCTTAGACCTGAAGGCTTTGTCTACAAATATTTACATTCAGTTTTACTTAAATTATCAGTTTTGAATTCCCAAACCATAACCTACAGCTTTGCCTTCAAAGCTACTAGAGGTTAAAAGATTTTTTTAAACGCCCTTGTGAGGTCACAGAGGCTGCCAAGAGGCCAGTAAGAGAAAGCAGACCTCACTGCCTGAATGTCAATTATCCAGCCCCTGGGCACTCGCTCACAGAGTGCCACAGCTTAAAATCATTATAAAGATAGCATTAAGACAATTAAACAAATTACTTGGAATCAAGAGTACTTAAAATCTATCCCTAACGTGAATAAAAGGTACCAGAGGACAACCTCAGAAATTGAGGGAAATTACAGAAAAGTGTTACAACATGAGTAAGTACTCATTGGTTTTCTCCTTGCAATTTAAAGTTTTTCAAGCATTCCAGGATCAAACCTTTGGGTATTTCAGTAATGCATACAAACTAGAGAAGGTCTTAAAGTATTTCAGTAATTCACAACACTCAAAATAGCTTGTGTATACAGTAAACCAAGTTGTTTGAAAAGTTTTTGACTATTCAGTGTCCTTACTAAAGCAATCAATCTTTTTTTTATATGTGTTTACCTTGTACTATTTTTTTAAAACAGTGGAGTGTTAAAGATCCTATTCTCCAGCATGCAATTATAAGTGAGTAATATAATAAATGACTAAATCCTGAAGTCCAGAAAATCCTAAAAAGAAGACTCTGAGGTAAAACTTTTTTTTTTTTTTCAGAAAAAAACAAATCCACGGCACAAAGGGAAGAACATAGATTCTCTTCCCTTTTTAGAAGTGTGTGTGTGTATACATATATATTTATATATGTTTACATATATGAATAATATATATACATCATAAATCAACAAGCAGAACACTGACAAATATTAATAATCTTGAAGGTGAAAATATTTACATATAGAATTATGAAGTCAATGCCAATCCTTGAAATAGCAGAAAAAAACCAACAGTTCCAAGTTCCATATATATATATATATATATATATATATATATATATATATACACACACACACACACACATATATTACACATATATTCATTCCCTATCAGGAATAACAGCTTTACAAAGACATACACATTAATTTATTTAATCTTCACAATAAGCACATGGTCCTTTACATGGAACACAGTGCAGGCCAGTGAAGAGCCAAATCTTGTAGTCAAAATAGTCCCCGGGTATGAATGCCAGCTCTGTATTTACTGACCTTATGATCTTGGGCAAGCTGCTTACTTCTCCAAGCCTTGGTTTCCTCATTTGTAAAATGGGGATAATACCTAGCTCATATGTACTGTAATAGATAACAGAATACCTCTGTCACACACACACAGATCATCACTATTTACAGATAAGTGTCTGAAACTCCTTGTAAACTAGAGTCTACTTGAGGACTGTGGCTATCCATCCCCTCATCTAAGGCTATTTCCACTGTCCCTAACTGCTCTTCAAGAGCCTACCACAGGACACCTTCCAGCGCTGACATGGGAAATCCCAAACTGAGTCATGTTACCCTTCTTTGCATCATCTCAGTATTAGAGAAAAAAGTTCCCAGAGTAAGGTCAGAATCCAATGCAAGACCTTTAAGTATGGTGGAACAATTATCAACTTGCTGTGCTAACAGAGGATAATGTTTGCTGGAAGAATATCAAATGCAAAGGTAACACAAAAGTCTCATTGTAACAAAAACTGAAATTTACTCTCACATACTCAAGAAAAGTTTAATTAAATGATAAAACATTAAATCATTTCTTTTCCTTCCCTAACAAGACAAGCCAAGGCACTGAGAAGAGAAAAAAATACTAAGGATGCTATTAATCCAAAACATGCACAAGCTTAAAGTTAACGGTTCCTATTATAACAGTAATTCCATAATCATCACGCAGCAAATAGCATAACCAAGTAAAGATGTTCTCTATCACAAATGGTAACACTGTAGTTTTTTGTTTGGTTGAAACATTTCAAAACATCTTGGCTGGAAACAGAGAGAAAAGGAAGTCAATACACTGAGAGCAACATCAGCAAGACACTACACAGACACAGTGATTAAGAACTAGTGTTTGACTGTGATGGCCCTTGAAAGCCAAAAACCTATTCCTCAAGACAGCATTCCAAGTTTAGTGGAAGAAAATCACAAAAACAAGCCCAAATACGGCACTAAGTTCATGCTGCAGGAATCCACATAACATGAATTTTTATCCAAAGGTTTAAAAGAAAAATTTAGTTAAGACTGGTCATAGTTTATAAAAATAGAATTTTAAAAGGCTATTATTTTTTTTCAACGTTTTTTTATTTATTTTTGGGACAGAGAGAGACATAGCATGAACGGGGGAGGGGCAGAGAGAGAGGGAGACACAGAATCGGAAACAGGCTCCAGGCTCCGAGCCATCAGCCCAGAGCCTGACGCGGGGCTCGAACTCACGGACCGCAAGATCATGACCTGGCTGAAGTCGGACGCTTAACCGACTGCGCCACCCAGGCGCCCCTAAAAGGCTATTATTAAGGACAATAAGATAAATTTCTTTTCCTTAAAATCTAAATTTCTCTGTAGCTTCTATAAGTAACGTAACTTTTGAAACACACAATGCATGTTTTCAACCCTATTACCCACAAGGCTTGCTGAATATCACTTGAAAGTACTACTAATAATTTATTCAATCTGAAAGATATTCTGCTTTACACAAATACTGATGAGAACTCAAAGAGAAAGAGGTGCTACTATTCTTTACAATCACTCATTCGGCTTTGCACCTTTAGAAAAAATAAAGGCTGACAATATATAAAACATGTACCATTCTATAAAAACTAAACTTTTTTTTTTTTTAAGTTATTTAGAGAATCAGAGAGAGTGAAAGCAGGGGAGGGGCAGAGAGAGAGGGAGAGAGAGAATCCCAAGCAGGCAATCAGGCTCTGCACTGTCAGCACAGAGTCCGACCCAGGGCTCGAACCCATGAAGTGTGAGATCATGACCTGAGCCAAAATCAAGAGTCGAATGCTCAACTCACTGAGCCACCCAGGCACCTTTTTAAAAGAAACGCTTACATGAGGTCAAGGAAAATAACAAATTAAAATGTTATTTGTTAGGAAAAGGTTTTGTACTTAGAAAAACAGTCACAATTTATTTTATAATGAGTAAAAGTGAGTATTTCAAAATCAAACGGGCCTTTTGAACCCACACAATATATATGGAACACGCTTCTAATTTCAGTCAAATCTAAAAGAGGAAGAAAAATATATCTATTTTATACCTGTTGAAGTATAGCCCAGATGCAAAGCTGAACACTGAAGATACATGCTATCTGAACAGCACAGATTTAGACAAAGTAGTTCAGATTAAAGAGCTGGCCATATATACTTAAAAGTCTACATTTGATCACTTAAGAAAGGCCTCAAAGAAAAAAGGAAAGGGTACTTCAACATGTGATCTGGAAGAAATTTTAGCATCACAGGAAAAGTTTGACTTTCTTCTGGTGCTTAGTTATATAAAGGAAAAAGGTTTGAAGAAAAAAAGTGTAAAATTGTTTTCATACAATATATGAATAATGAATCCAGACTTTAAAAGAAAAGCTGTGGAGGTTTTATCTTTTACAGTATGGAAAAAATAAAATTAAATTCACAAATTATCATTCCCAGTTTCTAAGATAGTAAGAAATTAACTTAGACAAATTACAGCTTTTTTAATTAAAAGAGGTTCTAGAGAAATTTAAGATACAGTCTCTGATTTTTAGCATACTCCTCAGAGTGCTCTAACATTTAACTTTTAAATAATCACTCCATAGCAAATCATACCACTATGTAAACAAGCAGAACAAGAAATTAGAAGTTACAGAAGAAATTCAAGTCCAGCATTCAATCCATCATGTCTAGTCTGCCAAGTCAGGAATCCCTAAAATGAAATATTTGTCTGAATAAACTATAAAGTCACTAGTTGAACATAAATACCTTCTTATCCAATACTTTTGGTTAATAATAAGTCATATGTATTCTCATAAATTCAAACATTGATTCTCATGCTCCAAGAATATTTTTACCCTGCCTATTACTATCATGGCATTAAGCATTGTGGGTTTTGTTGTTGTTGTTTGTTTTTTGGGGTTTTGTGGGTTTTTTTCGGTTGTTGTTGTTGGGTTTTTTGTTTTTGTTTTTGTTTCTGTTTTTGTTTTTGTGTTTGGTCTTCCCTCTGCCTAGAATGGTCTTTCTCTCAAGTACAACTGTTAAAGTCACGCTTATCCTTCAACACTGAAAACAAAGAATACTTCTTGGTCCCTTCCAAGGAAACGTGATCCTGTTAGATCATGATCCTGTTAAATTATGATCTCAATATGCAACTAGAACTAGTCTTCCAAACTACAATGATTATACCTAAACCATAAACATGTATTGAGCAATGTGTCAATCACTTTCTGAAGGTTATGAAAAATTTTGTGTCCCAAAGGGTTCATAAACAAGTATTTTCAATTTGCCCCAAAACAAAACAAAACAAAACAAAAATAACAAAATATAGATAGCCAAAGCCTGAGAGGCAGGCAGGGAGGATACACTAAGGCTATTCTTGGTGAAAACTGAGATGATATTTAAGCAAGACATAAAATGTAGGAATAAAGAGAAGACTCAAGATTAAGATACTACAGGCAGCAAGAATTAGAGATTTGTTCCCAGATTCCTGGTTTCAGTGTTTGTATATCTGGTAATGTCCTGTGTAGGGATGTCACTTAAAGGTAATAAATAACAACAACAACAACAAAAGACTAAATTTTACAGAACTGATCATGAGTTCAAATTGGGCATACTGAGTTTGGGAGGTATTATGAAATAAACAAAAAGACTGAAGCCTTTAATGAGGGTCAAGACTTAAGGTGGGAGACCTGTTCTGTGTTTTGAGGCGTGCTTGTGAATGGGGCATCAGTCCAAAGAGTAAATCATGCTGGAGTAAGAGATAAAGCAGTTTCTCTGAACCTCAGTGAACACATTTACAAGGCATGTGGAAGAGCCAGGAAAAGAACCTAGCAAAGGGGAAGCCATATAAATAAATGAGGAGAGGATAATATTAATAAAAAGTGTCATTTTCCTTGGATACAGGGAATATGCCAGCACCTGAAACAAGTGTTTGGGGAATCTGGCAAATCAGTAGTCATTAGTGATTTGGTGAAAGCAATTCCAGCTTCAGACAGTGAAATAAACAATGAATGGGTGGTCAGGAACACACACAAGTTCTTTCCAGAAGGAGAGTTAGGGCAGCAGTTAGAAGCTGACAATGGGTCAAAGAAGGGTTTTGCTAAGGGAAAAGAGTTTATTTAAAAAAAAAAAAAAAAAAAAAAAAAAAAAAAAAAGGAGTTAGCAGAGAAAGAGGGAAAGGGAGAGTGAAAGTAGAAAATCATTGAATATTATTTCAATTTGGAGAGGAGGCTTACACTCAGAAAGAAGGGAAGGCAATATGACTATATGGGAATATAGGTGGATGTTAATATGAAGCAGAAAGCTGGTGGCCCATGACCTGTATTCATGCAGTTGAAGAAAAGAAATGGTCAGCCTTTGAAAAGCTACAAGGATATTCAGATGTAGAGAGCTTGAGTTGATAGAGAGTGACGTAATCCTTATTAGAAATGGGAGAGGGAGCAGACTAGGGGAAAACACAAGCTCTGTAAACGAATGAAGATGAGGCTTCAAAGACAGATACTGGATGTCATCTTGAAGACAATGGGAACCATTGAAAGATATTAAGAAACAGCATGAGCAGATTCATGTGTTGAACTATATGCTGCATGTTTATACTAGCTTTAACAAATAAAAATCTACATTTTTCTGAATTGATAGAGAATATACCCATAAAACCTGATCATTCCTTAAAATTCCCCACTATAGGGGGTGCCTGGGTTGCTCAGTCGGTTAAGCATCCGACTTCAGCTCAGGTCACAATCTCACAGTTGCAGGTTCAAGCCCCGTGATGGGCTCTGTGCAGACCTCAGAACCTGGAGCTTGCTTCAGATTCTGTGACTCCCCCTCTCTCTGCCCCTCCCCCACTCACACTCTGTCTCTCTCAAAAATGAACATTAAAAAAAATTTTAAAAAATAAAACTCCACATTGTATTCAAATGTAATGTTTGTAAATCATAAAACAAACCTCAAATACCACTAAACTATTTTCTCATGTATAATGTAAAAATATGTATTTAAATAGAAAAAAGTAGTAAGTTGATTTCTTACATGTTGACCTTATTTATAATTTTAAGCATGATTTAAGTAAACTGGCTAAAAGGGAATCAGGCAAGTTTGAGTTTTTGTTGACATTTATCCTCTTGCCCTAATATTTTCAAAACAAAAAGGCACCTTGAGCTTATACCTCTTTTGTCAAATGCAATAATAGAGAAGTCAAGTCCCTAATATACCTTAAAGAAATTCTAAGAAATTATCTGCATAAGTGCAATTTAAGTCCTTTAATAAGACTCTGACTCTTAATAAAGGATCCATTTCTAAAAAACACACAAAAAACTAAAATGGCTCAGAAACAGTAGCTAATAAGCACTTCCTTCCTATGGGATTCAGGTCACCTTAATATCCAAAATGATTTCCCAATCCTCCCTCTATCTCTATTCTTCCCCACACCTCAAATCCTTTAAAGGGTACCTTGCTGTTGACTTTTTTTAAATAATTGCAATCTTCCTTAATTCTGATTTTTATTCTGACATCTTCCCACCTGCCACCATTTATTCTCAACCTGCCATAAGGAGATGCAAAATGGGAGAAGGTCTTCTGAAAACTGGATTCCAGTAATTACAGTGGTAGGCACCTGAACCACAGACAATTGTTTCTTTGCAGTATTGCTACTGCAGCACATATTCCTTGAATTTTGCCCATTAAAAATGTTGAAAACTAAAAACATAACCTGACCTACTATCTTTCTTTACTTTTCTTTGTTTTATAAATACCAATAGGATATTAACTAAAATCTATAATATGTATAGAAACAATTCAAATATACAATTCATCATGTATATTTGAATCTACCTTCCATTACCTTTAACCTCATTACCATGTACTGAAATCTCATTCTGCCTGACAACCACCCATTACTGTGTAGTCGTGTAATTAAATACAACTTCTAATGGGCAAGTATGAAATACATACCAATATTAGAAGATGCTGTATGATTATTTAGAAACGGTTTCATGAATGTAATATGGAGCAACTCTGAAATGTGTAGATGAATCAAAAAGATATCTGCCCCTTTTATTTGTATAATTAACAATATTTCTGAAATAAGTTTGAGTCTGGTTCTCATCACAAATGATTCGAGTAAATAAAACACAGCCACGTTGTCTCCTAGAACTTGAGAAAAATTATATCATAAAATGTTTCTCTGCAAGAAAAGTCCATGTTAAAATATATTATGTCAAAATGAAACATTAAAGGAGAATACACAACCTAAACTAGAAACCAAATAGCAACTGCAAAGTAAATTCTGAGTACTACTATTTTCTTCACGTTTCACTGTGAATAGCCTGAACATCCTAGAATGTTTGTGGAAAAGAAAATCCTAATACTGTTATTCACCATTCCATGTTGCCAAGAACAGGGTCCTTCACTGTCCTGCTTTACTTCTTGTGGTCACCAGCACCAAATAATATCCTCCAGAGCCTGAGAGAGTCGGTCAACTATCTAGAAGCACCATTTCTACACTAAAATCTTGCATTAAAAAAATGTGTCTGAAATTTACAATGTTCTAAGTCCTCTTTTTTTTTTTTTTTTAAGCCTTTTTCAGCCATGATGAAGTACTGGTCGATAGGTATTACGTGGACACAGGCACTACACAGTTACCACTATTACTATCTCCACTGAAATATATAGTTTCCTCATAACTAAAGTCTAACAAGCAGTAAATACAAACTGCTTACCTACCTGCCTGACACTTGGCTTAAGATAATCCTATTTTATTCAAACAACAGGCTCAGGGAATACACGATGTGAAACGACCTCGGATTACTCCTAACACACGAATGAAACTGTAAATCGCTGAAGTCTGCTCACTTATATCAATTTAGATCATTTCTAAATTTCTCATTCAGAAAATAGATTAGCTGCAATTTTACAACTGGCATGGGTTTACCGGGTAACTTTTTTGCTCTGTGCAGTAACAAAGAGTACTTATGGAATATCAAAAATCATTATTTGTCTATAGTCACAAAGTTTGCAATCTAGGTTGGTGATATGTGTTTTGTGAGTTCAAGCACCATGTCTTTACCTCGGTAATAAGAAAAAGGTAGAACAGGAGGCTTGACAAGGTAGACAGAATTCAGGTGGTTGTGTGGAGAGTACCCAAGACTTCAAAGGGCGCAGGTGAGGCATACCAAAGGATAAGTTCAACCTTGGTTGAAGTGGAATACGAACACCAAATTGGGTCAGAAAATACTCTGGGGTGAAGCAGGTGATATCAAGTTCAAATCAGCCTTCAAAGATAGACAAAGAATTCAGTTACACACCACACACTGTTCTAAGCACCTCGTATGTATTATCACATTTAATCATCTAACAGCTCTGAGAGGTAAGTTATTCTGTTATCCCAACTTTACACATCAGGAAACTGAGACACAGAGGTATTAAACAACTTAACCCTAGATCATCCAGCTAGTAAAGAGCAGAACCAGGATTTGAACCCACTTTATTTGCAGCACCTTTTCCCATAATCACTGCACCATACTATCTATAACTCTCAAGCCAGAAGTGAAAAACATACACTTATGTGAAGGAATAAAGAACAGAATGGAATGAAACAGAATGGGATCTATGAAACAGACAGACGTATGAACTTGGACTTTAGGTAGACTTGGTCCAAGAACTTCTTGTTGCATGGAATGGCACCAGAAATGCCTACAATCAAGAAGATCCAGGTCTGCCAAATTCCAAAGTTGGTTTGAACTATTATAAAACCAAATCTGCTGTAACCTAAATGCTTAACAGGAAGAAGAGCAAACTCCTCTGAAAATTAAAAAAAGAAAGTAAGATCGATAAGTAGCAGACAACTTCTTAAATTAAAAAAAAAAAAAAGGCATATGCCTGGTTACACTGAGACTGATAGATATAAACAATTCAATTAATCAAATGAATACTTATGTCTCAGTTTTTAAATTTTCTTGATCTAAATTAAAGCAAACCTATTATGTGAACCTGATATTCAAAAGCTAGGCATTAAAACAACAAATAAGAAATGGCCCTTGTCTTCAAGAACTGCCCTGAGATTATGTATATCTCATTCTATAATATCTGATGACTATTTTGGAAATAATATTTGCTCATCATCTGAATATTTCTGGATCTCCAAATGCTTCTAAATATATAGCTTTGGCTCTTCAAGTTTGTAGCATTTATCAGCTAATTCTCAGACCGTACTTTATTTCCTCCGTACCCAAAAGAAACCAAAGATTTCCCCGTGGTGAAAAACATCTATATACAAAATGAAATAACTGCCTCGTTAATTAAATTCTTTCAACCTTCAATTTCTACCTTCATCAGAAGTACTTCCACTTAGTTTAGGAAGTGTTAGGGAATCATTTGTAAAGGGAGAAAAGGGGCAAAAAAAAAAACGTGCTTCTCTTAGCCCAATTAGGAAGTTTAACCAAGGAGGTGGAATTTCAAATCAAAAAACCAAGTTCTAATTAGTTACAGATGAAAATCCCCAAAACCACCCTGATCACAATACAAATCATTAACCAAGAGCCTGGAAACCCAGAAAGAGAAGGATTTTTCATGATAAAATGGAAATGATTTGCTTTTGAAATCCTAACCACAACACCCTTATTAAATAATTTGCTCACAGACTGGGCCAAAATAACTAAAAAATGTTTTGTTATTTTCACAGATATCTTAAGTATTAGTACTGAGTATTGCTGCATATTAACTCTACAAAAAAATGTATACTGAACCCAGTTGTTTTAAGGTTTATCATCTTTATGCCACCTGATTTGAGATGCGTCTGCAAAACTGCCACACTACACTGATCAAAGTGTTCACCAAATCAAGAATGCAGGAGTTGACCATATGAGTATTCCAGTACTTTCTATCTTTGAATGTTCCACAAATAAATATGTACAGGTATTCTGAAATTATGTCTCACCTAGCAAATTAATGTGGGGGTGTTCTTAAACACACAACAGTCCATAAAATAAGGCTGCTTTATGGACTTGTCAGTATAAAAGCATCCCTCATGGGAAGGGCATTAACAGTGTGCGCTATGGTCTTCAGTTTAAATCAAAACAGTGAACCTGAATAATTGAGAAATATAAAAGCAGTTTTTTTAATAAAAAGATTAACCAGAACATGCATTTCTTTCAACTTTACAACTTACAGTGAATACTACCCATTCCAACAAAGTATAGCCTCTTGATGCTTACTTCTCACACCTCCCAATGTAACTTGCTCTAGACAGTCTGATGGGGGCACAATTCAAATTCTTCAAAAAGGCCATGATCTAAATCACTTCCAGATTTGCTTCTGTTAGTCTAAAATTCTTGCATTAATAAAATAATATGATTATGGCAATAGCCAACTATGTGAACATGCTTATCTATTAACATAGCCACAAAAAGAAAGGTAGTCATCTCTATAAGAAAAACAAAGAAGAGAAACAGGACAACAACGAACAAAAATTCTTTTGGACTTAATCTCATCTGTGAATAATTAGAAGAATTTAGGTTGATTTGGGAGAGGTGGAAGAAAGATTCTGAAGAGATAGGATTACAGTGTCTTTTACTTTGATGTATTAAAAAATGAAGAAAATGAGGAGGAAGAAAGATTAAACACACATACATGTGTGTGCATGCATACAGGCTCGCACACACACACTTTCAACCATCACAGGGACTAACCTCCCTGTCCCATTTTTCACTTGGTTGGGGTTAATGACAAGTAAGATAAGGGTTGTATTCAGTTCTTTGATTAAAACAAAATAAAGAAACAACAACTATTTTCACTCTACTTTGGCTCAGGATAACTTACTTTTTTTGGTCTATTGGAACTCATTCACAATAAAGGAGGAACTAATTCTGTGCAAGATGGAATACTTGGTCAAAATATCTCCTTACACCTTAAAAACTAAATGCCGGGGTGCCTGGGTGGCTCAGTCGGTTAGACGTCCAACTTCAGCTCAGATCGTGATCTTGCAGTTCATGGGTTCGAGCACTGCACAGGGCTCTGTGCTGACAGCTCAGAGCCTGGAGCCTGCTTTCAGATCCTGTGTCCTCCCTCCTCTCTCTATGCCTCTCCCACACTCGTACTCTCTCAAATATAAATAAACATTAAAATATATACATACATAAAAATAAATGTCTATTCTAAAATCCTGTAACAGCATACAATCACGACATGAATTCCATCACAATGGCTCTATTTTATGCCCTCTAATGACTATTGAATTTTATAGGCAGAATTCTTCAAATTTCTCCTTTTTAAATACATTTGCTGTACGTTCTATTAAAAAAAAGGTATTGCATTCTTATTAAAGAAATTCCTGTTGAAGAAAAATTTAGGAGTGACATATAAGTATATAACAATTTCACCATTCAGAGATCATTTTAAATTATTTGGTGTATTTACTTCAATTTCACATATATATTTTTTTTTATTTAACATATTGTTTCCCAAACTGGTATTGAAATAACATTTTTCTGGTAGATGTTAATATAATGTTAATATCTGTTCCACTAAAAGCAATGTTCTGTGGTATTTAAAACAGTATAAAAAGGTTTAGGCAATGTTAGCAGAAATCTATGGCAGCTTTCTCAGACCTATAAGGTGCTAACATTTACTAGGACTTAATTCATAAGAAATGATTTGGGAAGTAAGTCATCTGGAGAGCAAACATATTTCCACATTTACTTCCCACTAAATACATCTTCCTTCTTCATTATTAGCTCTCAGCTTGGGATACACTGAAACTACATTATATTGGAAGGATATTTCCATATCATTAGTTTCAAAACCATGATTTTAGGGCTATAAATTATCACTAACTGTCTCATAGTTTATCAAAATTTTTCCTATTTGTTATCCTTATAAGCAAATCTTATCACATATCCATGATTGTAACCTTTAGATAAAGCACTAACCTTTTTAAGAAAATGTTACCAAACTATCGAAATGACTATACATTTCAAACAGGACTTTTCCACTGAGCTTCTATCAAAAGGGTATTTTGGGCGTGCCTGGGTGGCTCAGTCAGTTGAACGTCCAGCTCTTGATTTTGGCTTAGGTCATGATCTCACAGTTGTGGGATCAAGACCCATGTTGCACTCCGTACTGAGCGTGGAGCCTGCTTGGATTGATTCTCTCTCTCCCTCTCTGTCTGCTGCTCACATGTGCCCTCTTTCTCTCTCTCAAAACCAATTAAGTAAACTTAAAAAAAACGGGGGGGTTCACTTGTTTAATATATGTTAGTTAATTTGATTGGCATAAAGTGAAAACTCATTTTTATTTCCATTTCTTTGCAAAACAGGCTGATTTTTTTTTCTTATTTTTATCAGCCACTTGTATTTATCTTTCCTAGACTGGACTTCAGTTCTCCTTCCCCATATTTATTATCTTTTATCTGTTTTTTATTCTTGATCTTTCTTTGAAATCTAAGTTCCTGAAGCTGGTTCTTCACATCATTGATTTAGTTCTTCAAAACATGAATTCTTCCTTCTTGCCTCCTCTGCAGAGTTGAATCCCACTTTCCCAGTTTTTTTGTTTCCTGCAATCTTGCCTGAAATATGAGTTAGTTCTCTCCTTGCAGCTGTCTGCAGCAGGTTCACAGATACCCTACCTACTACCTTATGTTATGTTAAACTGTTTTCTAAATGTTCTAGTTTTGTAAATACTCCCTAAAATGTGCTTTTCTCATGCATTTTCAGAAAGATAGGCCCTTACCCTGAAGTACAGTATCAGTTAACAAATCAAATGGTGTTCAGGTTTTCTGTTGCCTCTTCCTGTGCTGGTGACAGTGTCCACCATCCAAAGAAGGCTTGGCCTGGCTCACTGTGCTCTTGGATGGTTATAGAAATCCCTTCACAGTGCTGTAGCAGAGATATAGATTCATAGGAAGAGTCAAAAGTCCAATTCTCAGTGGCCATCAGGCATTAATATAAAGCTTGTCTTCTGGATGGCAAAGGAACCTTCTCCTAACAGATTGCCAATCTGAAAAAGGATCACCTGAAATCTAAAAGGCCTACCATTCGGTTCTCCACTCCCACTTTGAGTCCATTACCTGGGAGACATCTTCCTTTCAGGATGCAATGGTCTGCAGCTCCCACTAACCTAATCTTTAATGTTCTTGCTGTTTTCTTTGTTCTTAAAGCTGCTGGACAGACAGAAAAACTACGAGAACAGAAGCATAAATGATGGTAATATTATAGCTTCCTCAGAAAAACAGCCGCCCTTGCAGCAGATGGAGAGCTGCCCCATTTCCTCGATGTTTCAAGATCGTGGGTGTCTGAGCAAGCAGATGATGTTACAAAAGGAGCAAACTACATTTGCTACTTTATACTGATTAGTTTCATTAGATAATCCTGTTTTTCCTAGTCTAGTTCCTTGTAGATGGGGGAAATGCATCAAAATTTCTAGCAATTGAGTATCAGTCTTTTTTTCCCCCCATTACTGAGTTTGTTTCTAGGTCTTCATTAATCTCTTAGCAGAAAATTAGAAGAGGCTATGTCAGCAAATGCAACCAAATGCTATTTTTAATGGGAAGCCTCTCCAAATTTTAAATATAAGTTCGAATCTGATTATTTCACTGCCAAGCACAAGAACTCATTTGATCCATTAACATAACTTTATTTTAAATAAATTTATTAATGCTGAAAAGAACACAACACACAGGAGACCAGAAGGCAATGTTGATCTCAAAGTCACAAGTATCACCAATGCAGAAATGCAAATTCCTCTTCTTCACTGGTAACTGGCACCCGGAGAATAAAAGTAGACTTTCCTGTTAGTTGAAGTTGAAGGTGGTTACCAAAAAAATTAGCATTATCCTCTACTTTCTGGGTGTTATTACTCATACAGTTTTTGCTAAGTACATGACAGTGTTTTTGTATTTTCTATCATTCTAGAGCACACAGGCTAACCACGCTCATTTGCTTATTACTGATGAACATCATGATACTGGCAAGTCTGAAGTACTTGGCCCCATCAATTTCTCATTACCATGTTGACATTTAAATAACACCAAGTAGAGATTCTACATATGGCTCACTTTCACATCCCACACATCTAGCTAACTCTAAAGAATGGAAAATAAAGAGGAAATGCAGATAAATATGTTATTAGAAAAGAGATAGGGAGAGCTTCTCTGAAGGTCTGTCCTGGACACATTTTAATGGTTATAATCCACCTTTGAAAAGATTCATGTGAACACCAGTGAAACTTAACAGCAATTGCTGTAAAGTCAAAGAAACCTGATATAAAATACGGGCTCTACTACCTAATCGTTGTGTGACCTTAAGCAAGGTAATTAACCTCTCTATGGCTCTGATTTCTGTTTTGTAAAATAAAGGTATGAATAATGTGTGCTTCCTCAGATGGTTAAAAGACTAACGTAACTGCTAGATAAGTGCTCTATAAATGTTTGGCATGATCACCGCCCCCCCCCCCCCCCCATGTATTCTAAAATAACACAATCTTTACATGATATGGGATTCCACTTAAAGAAGATGAAGAAAGGATGTCTTTGGTAGTCACCCACAATGATTTGCTAGCAACGGATAATTTGCTTAGATTTATTTTCTCACTGAGATTATTTTAGCTTGCACCATTCAAGACACCTTAGATGGATTCTGAGAAACAACTGAATCGCTTGTCCTTATCAATTACATTAAAGTATAAGAAAAACTGAATAGACAGAGGAAAAAAACAACAACAACAAAAAAGCAAACAAACAAAAAAAAAACAGACACAGAAACTACTGATGCATCAGAAAACAGGCCCTATATTTAAAAGCTTAGCTTAGGGGCACCTGGGTGGCTCAGTCGGTTGGGCATCTGACTTCGGCTCAGGTCATGATCTCGCGGTCTGTGAGTTCGAGCCCCGAGTCAGGCTCTGTGCTGACAGCTCAGAGCCTGGAGCCTGTTTCGGATTCTGTGTCCCCCTCTCTCTCTGACCTTCCCCCATTCATGCTCTGTCTCTCTCTGTCTCAAAAAATGAATAAACGTTAAAAAAAGAAAAAAAAAAGCTTAGCTTGGAGCAAAGGTTCTCAAGAAAAGCACCTAGGACTGTCCTCTTTTTCAAAATAAGTGATCACATTTTTGGCTTGCACATGCTTTTTATGGGCTGAGAAACTTATGTCAACTGCAACACAAAGGAGAGTTCCAAACAAAGCATTTCCCTGGGTCCCTCACACCTTTTGAATGAATGACTAGAGACTCATGAGGGTGAAGTACACATTTATAATTATATGAGTCTAGAACCTTATTCCATTTTACATAAATACATAGCATTTTAGGAAAAAAATTAATATGCAATGAATTCTTCAAGAACACACAACTATGTTAACATGTTGATTGCTTCTGACAAAGCTCCAAGCAAAACAAAACTTTGTCAAAAGCAATCAACATGTTAAGAAAAGACACATAGGGTACATGAGTGGTTCAGTTGGTTAAGCATCTGACTCTTGGTTTCAGCTCAAGCTATGATCTCGCAGTTCATGAGTTCGAGCTCCACATCGGGCCCCACGTCAAGCCCCACACTGACAGCATGGAGTCTACTTGGGATTCTCTTCATCTCTCTCTGCCCTTCCCCCTGTTATCTCTCTTAAATAAATAAATAAGAACTTTTTTAAAACAGTCACACCCATTATCTTAAAAGCACTTATTTTTGAATTGCTAATACAAATATTTTTAACTTGTATTTGTAGCTGTGGTCTTCCTAGTGATGCCACATGTCTGTACAAGAATCTACCATTTCACTATTCCTGGTACAGTCATGCCTAAGCATTTCCATATTGAAATTGTTATTTTTGAAAATGTGGCTGTTAAAGTCTTTCATAAAAAACTTTCATATAATTTCTCCTTCATAAGAGACTTACAGTAGGGTAACATAATAATTTTTTTTTTTTTTTATCATTTCAGGATACTCAAGGACTGTTATAGACGAGGCAGCATGGGGTTTGAAGGAAGACAGCACTAGCATGAAAAGAACTTCACAGATGACCCCAAACATATGAATGCAGCCCAGAGGAAACACAAGTAACTCAGTTACTTTCCTTCAAGTACACAATGAATAAGAAAGAGTAACTTGAACTTGCATTAAGAAAAATTTAGGTTAGGTATTTTAAACACCATCCCGCAAAAAAGGGCTGTAAATCGCCACAATGACTGAGAAATTTCTTATCAGCATACTTCAGCCATTTAAGAATGTGATAAACAAAAGCTTTGTTAAAAACTAAGTTGTACCATAAACTGTGGCAATTCTATAGTAATTCATTTAATACTTTAATGGTTCAAAATGTTTCAAAATGAACTTGTACAAAATTCAGTCTTCAGGTAACAACTTGGGAGCTTTTACAGTGATGTGAAAGAAATGGTGGGCGGGGTGTGCTATCTGTTCAGAATGTTTCAAGTTTGATGGCGGCCTGTGCTGCTGGTCTAACCATGACCTCTCCTCCCCACACCATCCAAAGTCGGGGAGAAAAACAGGAAAAAAAGAAAAAATAACACTGGCACTGAAAACAGCAGAGCTTATTTTGGGTACCTCTTAATCTAAATACAATGAAAGTTACTTTAAGAAATACGGATTCAGGGGCGCCTGGGTGGCTCAGTCGGTTGAACAGCCGACTTCGGCTCAGGTCATGATCTCGCGGTCTGTGGGTTCAGGCCCCGCGTCGGGCTCTGTGCTGACCGCTCAGAGCCTGGAGCCTGTTTCAGATTCTGTGTCTCCCTCTCTCTCTCTGCCCCTCCCCTGTTCATGCTCTGTCTCTCTCTGTCTCAAAAATAAATAAACGTTAAAAAAAAAAAAGAAAGAAAGAAATACGGATTCAGCATCACACATCCATATATATGTAAGCTACACCAGCCCCCACAGATATTCTCGTCATAGAAGTATCATAAAACCACTTGCACCTTTCATCCAAAAATGTAATGTGGGATGAAAAGTAGTTTACCAAACTTTGAGATTCACCATAAGGTAAAATTCAGCTATTAAGTATTTTGAATTCTTAGATTTACAACTGAATTTATTAATTCAATCAATAAAAATCTCTGGAGTTATCAATCTCACGTATGTGACAGTTGTATTGGTGAGGCTTCAAGTTGGCATGAATCTCTCCGAAGGGGACTTTCTGTTACTTTTACTCCATGAATTCCAAGTTTGGTAAAGTAAACAAATTACCCTTTTTAGGTAACAAACATTTGCTCGTTTTTAATAAATCAATCATACACTACTTTAAATCAGTACTTATGACCAGGGTAATATGACTATTGGTACCAATCTGCATTGCAGGTCCCTAGGAGTCTGAAAACTCCAGACTGGGGACCATGGGTCTATAATGTATTAAGCTCTAAAAACAAAATAGAACTATTAAAAGCAAACCGATTTTTCACAAATGGACTCTCAATTTTAAACCACCCAATATTTCTTTGTCTAAAACCCAGAATTTTCCCTGTAGCTGAAATTCCACACATGGTCTCCATATCCCCAAAGAAATGCCCTTTCCAGATGAGTTCCTAAGAACAGAAGTATGTTTCTTCGAAGTCAGCAAGCTATTTATAAAAAGTACAGTAGCCCCCAAGGGAAGATCAATTGGCAAGTATAAAATTACCTTTATATAGTGTAGTAGCTGCTATGCCCTTTCTTTTAAGGAGGACTAATACAACAATGATCAAAAAAATAAGGCATGTGGAATGTGATAATTTTAATATGGTGCCTGTCATTACAAGAGGAAAATACTACTGATTTTCATGACCCTGTAAAATATTTGAATTACCAACTAAACTTGCAAGTACATAAATATCATAAAGCCAAATAATGTACTTTCATTACCACACCTATCATTTGAAACTACAAAAAGCAACATCTTAAATGTTAAGATATCTTATTTTTAGTAATGTTAAAACATAGCATACTGATTTATGTAAGTTCTTCAACATGTAAATGGTTTATATTGAATATATGCTAAAATTTCCGTCATTGCTTAAAATTAGACATAGTAATGTTCATATATATATCTGTGTGTGTGTGTACATATTTTTGTCTATACAGCTTAATTTGAATTACTTTTCTTCCAAACACTCACTGAAGACCACAGATGATATTTAAAACACTGTCCAACTGATGTGGCCTGCACATACCCAGGAAGAATGGAAAATGGCCAAAAAGAACCAAGACAGCCATGCCAGTGCATCTGGACTAAATTCTGTACCTCCCTACACTTGATCTACCTGTAAGAACCATACTCCCTTGGTATTTGTAAGAAATGCTAATGTCACCGTGCATAAATAGGTAACAGGGGGGAAATGCATTCACTCTTAACACAAGTTACTGAAATAATCTCTACTTTCTTCATCTTTGTCCCCAATCTATATGACCCACCACAACAAATTTTTATTAATAACCTACTATAGGCCAGACTCTGTGCTAGGCACTGGGGAGAAGAAGATGTACAAGACAAACAAGATCCCATGTTCACAGAGTTATTAACACAAAGTTTATAATCTAGTTGGAGAAAATAATTGTGTTTATGTATGTTTGTGGCTCCTTCTTTTATTGTAGAGTGCTTATTATATGCCAAGCACTAATGTGACAGCTTTAGGTTACCTCAATTGACTCAGTATCTACATAAACACATACATAAAAATTCAAGTAACCATTCATTAATGAAAAAAATAACAAAAGAATAAGCATTAAAAGATAAAATATGATGAACAGCTATATAAATTAGAGGTATGTGTTCAAAGAATATCAGTTACTGCATGAGGAAAATAAATTAATTCAGGAAATGATAGAATAAAAGTAAATTCAGATTAAATATAAGAAATATGTTCTAACACTAACATTGAATACTTCCCCAAAACTAAATTCTATTGTCACTCAATTCTATCCTTTTAATCTAAAATACTGTGTGTCCATGTTAATCTAATGCAAAATTCAAACCAGAAGTATATTTTTAAACATGCAACTTAAAGAATTTATGTTAACCATATTACTAAATCGTAAAGTTCAGCAAATTATAGATCATTTCTTTTTAAGATTTATTTATTTTTGAGAGAGAGGATGCACATGAGCACAAGTGGGGAAGGGGCAGAGAGAGGGGGAGAGAGAGAGACTCCCAAGCAGGCTCTGAGCTATCAACGCAGAGCCCAACTCGGGGCTCAAACTGACCAACAGTGAGATCATGACCTGAGCCAAAATCAAGAGTTGGATGCTTAACTGAGCCACTCAGACACCCCTATAAATCATTTTAAATTATCATCCTTATCAGACTTCATGGAGACCAATGAACTTGTTTGACCAAGTGCCAATCTGAACCATCCTTATCAAAATTGTCTAAATATGGAAATCTAGCATATCCCTCTATGAGGATGTTAACTTTTGCATGGACTGCCAGACGAATTTTCTTACTCTACCAGTTTACCAATGGGGTTTGCACTATGTTCATTAGTCCTATGAGGATCATCCTTTCACCAGCCAGAGACAGCTGTAATATTTACTAATACAAAAGTCTATGAATTTCCAAACAGAAGCATCTATTTATTTAACAAACTTTTAGTGATCACCTTCTACAGCAGTTAATATTTTTTAATACTATCCTCAAAATTGTTTTTTTTTTTTTTTAAATATATGAAATTTATTGTCAAATTGGTTTCCATACAACATCCAGTGCTCATCCCAAAAGATGCCCTCTTCAATGCCCATCACCCACCTTCCCCTCCCTCCCACCCTCCATCAACCCTCAGTTTGTTCTCAGTTTTTAAGAGTCTCTTATGCTTTAGCTCTCTCCACTCTAACCTCTTTTTTTTTCCTTCCCCTCCCCCATGGGTTTCTGTTAGGTTTCTCAGGATCCACATAAGAGTGAAAACATATGGTATCTGTCTTTCTCTGTATGGCTCATTTCACTTAGCATCACATTCTCTAGTTCCATCCACGTTGCTACAAAGGGCCATATTTCGTTCTTTCTCATTGTCACGTAGTACTCCATTGTGTATATAAACCACAATTTCTTTATCCATTCATCAGTTGATGGACATTTAGGCTCTTTCCATAATTTGGCTATTGTTGAAGAGTGCTACAGCAGTTAATATTTAAAGAGAGTGTCCTAGGGCACCTGGGTGGCTCAGTTGGTTAAGCGTCTGAATCTTCATTTCAGCTCAGGTCATGATGTCCCAGTTCATGGGTTCAAGGCCCACGTCGGGCTCTGTGCTGAGCGCAGAGTTGGCTTGGGATTCTGTCTCCCTCTCTCTCTCTGCTTCTCTCTCTCTCTCTCTCTCTCTCTTCAAAATAAATAAATAAACATTAAAAAAATAAAATAAAAAATAAAGAGAGTATGCTAGTCACTGGGTTGGCCACACCCAGGAAGGTAAGTCTATCTATCACTCTCACAGGAAATGAAAGATAGAGGAAAGGCAAGTATATTCCAAGAAAAAAGGGAAACACCCATGAGCAGAAAAAGAGATGAGGATATAAAAGCAATCTGGGATATGTGTTTGGAGTAAGTCTCAGAGAAAATGGGGATAAAAGGCTAGATTGTGGATGGTGGGGTCAGCCTTAGACAAAAGAGGAGCACTACTCTCTGCACCCTTCCTCAGACCCACGGAGGGTGAACACACAGAAAGCAGGCTACAACTTGGATGGGGAAGAGATTTCATCTCTGTGTCTATAAACCTCTAGCAAAAGGATATTTAGCATTTCCTTTCATTATGAAGGTAGGCAACAAATCACAGTGCCAATACCGGTAACCTTGTCACCAGTGGAAATCACAAACATTTTCATATCATATGTCAGTTATTATAGATATGTGTAAAAATGCTGTTTACATTACTAACTACTTTGAAATTAAGGTAGTTACATGACCTGCCACTGGAGCTTATTTCATGCACAATAAAGACTCACAAATAATATCAGAAGTGTTTTTTTATATTTTGAAAACTATCTCATTAACCAAAGGGATCCAAGGCCCAGAAAAGGAAGAGCAACCACTCTGAAGCATAAGAGACAAAATAAAGATGGGACGAATTATGTTGTCATTTCCTTCCATCGCCTCAACTCTTTCGTCAAAGTCTGCAGCACACAAGAGCCCTTGTGTTCATGATGCTGGGCGACCCTGAAGGAATGGTTATCAAGAACTAAGAGGAAGGAAAAGCAGCAACCCAGGGGACAATCCTCTATGTACTATAGGTTTTGACTGAAGGGTTAGAACAAACACAAAGAGAACAAACACAATATACCCTGAGACAGGAAACAGCTGCTGTAAAACTCCAGTGACCAAAGACCTTTTACTATGTTTCTAGGACTGCTTTCTCTCTCCAGCCCTTCCTCACTTCTCATTCCTATACCTTTCAATCTTTTACCTAGCATAGCCCACAGAAACTAAATAACTAAAAACTTTATTATGCACCACCACACCTAACTGCCCACTCCATCTGTGCCCCAACACTCCACTGCCTTTCCTCCAATCTGAATAAACAGTCTGTGCACTCACGTAAGCACCCATCTCCCTGCCCCACAGTCCCATCTTGGCACCCGATCCCATCTTATGTGGCTAACTCAGTAACAGCACTACAGCCGTTCCCCACCTAACCTCAACCCGTCCCCTGCCTTGTATCTCTCCACTAAAGCACTCCCAGGCTTGAATTACTTTCATTAAAAAAAAAAAAAAATCAAAAGCAAGAACTTCTCTTGGACTAATTTCCTACTTCAAATACCATTCATTTCTCAGCTCGTTTTTTCCTCAAGAATACTGTCTACACTTGCTACCTCCAATTCCAACCCTTCAGGCTTTCCATCAACTCCCGCCCGCTTCTGTCAAGGTCATCACTTGACCACCCCATATGTTGCTGAACTTTAAACAGGATTTAATAAGGTTATCAACTCCTTCTCCTTGAAATATTTTCATCACATGGCTGCCTGGTACACATAATCTCCTGAATGCCCTTCTACCTCACTATTTCCCAATCCTCCTTTTGCTGGTTCCTCTCTTCATATCCCCAACTTCCAAACATCAGAGTGCTCTAGGAACAGCCTTCAAGTTTCTTTTCTATGTACACTCAATCTCTAAATGTCTCATTCCGTCTATTGGTTTTAGGCAAAACCTCTATGCTAATGAAACCCAAAATTTCTATCTCCATCCAGGTCCCTTCCTGAACTCCCCACCTCACATACCCATTTTAATCGAAATCTCAACATGTCCAAAGATGAACTTCTGGTTTCACCCACACTTTCACATCTCAGTCTCCCTCGGCCCCATAAATGGGAACTTCATCCTTTAATCTGGGAAATTCCTTGTACTTTCTCTTGATGTCTATTTATCTCCCACACATAATTCAAATTCTTCCACCTCTCCCTTTATAATACATTATGAATTTTACTTTTTCTCATCAGTTCCACCACTGCCACCCTGGCTCACCTGGGGCTGCTGTAATAGACTCCACAAGTCTCTGTCTTGTCCTATCTTTTGTCCTAACATTACTCTCCATGCAGCAGCCAGAACGATCTTTTTAAAGCCAATGACAACTCATGTTACTTACTTGATTAAAACATTCCAATGACTTTCCATATCACTAAAAATACAAGCTAAAGTCCTTACGAATGCCTGCAAGCCCGAACATGATCTGTTACCTCTCTGAATACCCACTTAGGACCCTCCCTTTGGATCAGTCCACTCCAGGCTCACTGGCTTCCTCACTGGTCTTCAAGCACACTGGTCACATTGCTGCCTTGAGTTATCTGCCCTTTGTTCTTCACTCTGTCAGGACTGTCTTCTCCCAAAATAAAATAAAACGTACCTCACTCTTAATATATGAAAACCACTGCAGTGATTATTTCTTTAAAATAACATCTTCCCCCTTTTTTGTACTTCCATGACTGAAAACTGTCTCCATTGGGTACTTTGGGGAATTAATCATGAAGAATTGTTATATACAGAAGTTCAATTCAATTAATTTTAATTCCCCCTTTAAAATGGCTTTCAGGGGCACCTGGGTGGCTCAGTCGGTTGAGCGTCCAACCTCGGCTCAGGTCATGATCTCGTGGTCTGTGAGTTCGAGCCCCGCATTGGGCTCTGTGCTGACAGCTCGGAGCCTGGAGCCTGCTTCCGATTCTGTGTCTCCCTCTCTCTCTGCCCCTCCCCCGCTCATGCTCTGTCTCTGTCTCTCTCTGTCAAAAATAAATAAACATTAATTTTTTTTTAAATAATAAAAAATAATAAAATGGCTTTCATAGACTCCCTGAAAGAGTTTAACTGAAATTTATCTTCACATTTCTTTGAATTCCTGAAAGGTTTGGACAGATAGACTAGAAGTGTATTTATTTACCAAATACTTCACCTATATATATATTTTTTTTACTTCAACTATATTAAATATTTTTATTCTTACTTCCCCTGCAATTTGCAAGACACTTTCTAATATACTTCATAAAGTAACCAAGATTTAAGCACAGATTCCTAGAGGGAAATAATTCTTCCAAATCCCTTGCCTATATCCTGGGCTTCTATTAAATCCAGATAATAACACTCAGTATTTCTTCTTACAATTTCATGTAAATGGACTAGATCCCAACTTTTTGCTTATACCTAAGTAGAATTTTATTAAAAATTGTTTTTATAGAGGCATCTGGGTGGCTCAGTCAGTTAAGCGTTTGACTCTTGATGTCAGCTCAGGTCATGATCGCACAGTTCGTGGGTTCAAGCCCTATGTCAGGGCTCCACACCATTAGTGCAGAGTGTGCTTGGGATTCTCTCTCTCTCTCTCTCTCTCTCTCTCTCTCTCTCCCTCTCTCTCTCTCTGCACCTCTCTCTCTCCCCCTCAAAATAAATAAACTTTAAGAAATTGGTTTTATAAAGCTTAAACAGTGGATATAAAGTAGAAACTTTAGACTGTTATTGAAACAAATAGGAGTCTGCCTCTAAGTTTTGAAATAGCCTTTCCTAAAATAAGAACTTCCTACTTATTTTCAGTCTCACCTTTTCTAACTTAACAATTTATGATGAACTGCCTTAAAATTCAACTTTCTGAGGCTGAAGTGAAATTATTAAAAGATATAAGTTCAAATATATTAAATAGCCAAGACATGGAGATAATTCAAGGGTCCATTAGTAGATGAATGAGTAAAGAGGAGGCATATATACATGAAACATTACTGAGCCATAAAAAACATGAGATCTTGTCATTTGCAACAACATGAATGGAACTAGAGGGTATAACGCTAAGTGAAGTAAGTCAGAGAAAAACAAATACCCTATGACTTCAATCATATGCCGATGCAAGAAACAAAACAAATGAGCAAACCAAAAACAGACTCTTAAATACAGAGAACAAACTGATGGCTGCCAGAGGGAAGGTGGGTGGGGGGGAACAGAGAAAGGGGTTAAGAGTACAATTACCATGATGAGCAATGAGTAACGTATAGAATAACTGAATCATTATATTGTACACCTAAAACTAATATAACACTGTATGTTAACTATACTTCAATAAAAATCAATAAGCAACTACTTGTAAGTATTCACAAGGTACTTAATTACCGCCAGATTCTGAACAAGATATAAAGTTAAGTGAGGCAATTTTCTGCCCTCCAAGATTTTATAATCTAGCCAGGAATTAAAAGGAAATGAAAGGGACCAAATATTTGTCTCAAACTATCATGTGCCAAGCACTGAGTAGGGCAGGAGACATGAACTATATCAGTTAATCCATGTAACCACTCAGGGAAGAAGAAAAAAAGTATAGAGAGAGAGAGAGAGAAAGAAAGAGTGAACGAGCCTAGAAAAAATATTCCCCCATAACTTTCTACCCATTTACTCCTTAAATTATGTAGTTAAATCCCCTAAAAAAATATGTCATCTGTGATATATTATTTTATAAAATTTCTAATTATCAACATTCTGCAATGATTTTCTCTCTCTCATCCCTTAGTGCTAACATTCTATTTTGCTATATTTTAATTGGTGACAGCAGAGAAGTCTTGCAAGAAGCTAACCCAAAAGAACAGTACAATTACTAATCTAATTCTTCCTCTTTCTTCCTCTCTTGATCTTCTCTAAAGAAGGGCATAGGTGAAGTACATGCCTTCTAAATTCTGGCCCACTATTATCTCAGCCACAGGCATTAATCTTATCAATTTGCACTCCTGATTACTGAAAAACATGTCTCACTGAGAATTATCCAGCGATCAATATGAAATTGATTTGGAATCCAGAGCCATTACTTCTTCCTTTTTTCAGCACATCCTTCTTCCCTAGAGCAAAATCCTGTATCAAATTAGACTGCCTATGTCTGAGAGTGTGCAGAGAATCCAGAGGGAGAGAGACAGGGGACAGCAGAGAGGGAGAGACCTGGCCAACACCCCCATCCCCACAGTCTTTTGAGGCAAGTTCTTCTATACAGTACACCCCATCCCTCTGTCCCAGAGATGGGTCAGGTGGGGAACTAACTTGGGTCCTCTCCCACACTTTCTCCCAGACACTGTAATTGTGAACAGAGAATGTGGCCAGAGAGAAGTCATCCACTTGAAGGATGTCTAGACATAGGTCAACTGGCAAGTGGCTCCAATTCTAAAGCCTTGCTGTTCAATTCTTTCTTTGGACCACCCCCAAATCCTCTCACTAAGCCTATTGTCCTTACGATTAGCTTATGTTTCCTATAACTGTAGCACAGGTGGCTGGGCTGGGGTGACAATGGGACAGGGCAAGAAAAAGCCACAAAGGAAGATGAGTGGAATTAAACAATCCACAATGAAATTATTCAAATAATTATTCAAATAATTTGTGATTATTCAAATCATACTAATGATTCAAAATGGAAAGGTATGTTTATATTTAATATTTCTTCAAAGTTTCTGGTCTTAGGGTTACAATCCCAGCTCCTTCTTCACTATCCCAACAAGACTGGAAATCCATCATGGAACTGACAGAAGCATAAAGTAAGTCCCCAAAATAAAAAGGGTGAAGGTAAGTTGCATGCATCTCAATGAGGCTCAGAGAGAAAATAAATCTTAAGGCTTTCACCCAGTTGTTGATTACCAACACAAAAATGAAACTCATTCACCACACTTCTTTTGAACAGCAGCTGGTGTTTCCAAAAACATTTTTTGGAAGTTTCCAATTTATCACTGAACGGACAGGCACAGAAAATAATAACCAAAAGATGAACCTTATAATTCAATATTCTGATTAGTTAAAATAAACTTCTCTAACAATACACCATATTATGACCAACATAACAACAAGGATAAAAGAACCCTAGTTCTATTTTATTGGTAAAGAATGGCCCCATTAACCATTCATTTGAAGTTAGACACCTGAAAGCAACCTGGAAGAAGAAACACATCAAAGACCCAGTGAAGCATGACTTCAAAAGGTATTGCACAGATGTGAGCTTCCAGGAAACAGCCCACTCTGAGGCCAGAACTCAAACACAGGGTTGGCCGTTCACTTTCAAACTAGGAAAGACTCTGAATGGTATCACCACAAACTGCTTTCACAGTAAACTTCCCTAGATACAACTGGAAAAGTTTCCTTTTTAATTAATTTTAAAAAACTAGAATTTAACACTGTAAAGATCATGATCCCTAGAATCTAGTTCCCTGGGTTCTCCTGCTTGACTCTTTACTAGCTGCATGCATAAGGCTGGGCAAGTTATTTAATCACCCTAGAACTTGACTTTCTCAGGGTTAATGTAAGCAGTGAATGTGATTATATTTTAAACATTAAAACGGTGGCTGGCACATAGTAAGCCCTATTCCTGCCTGAAAATAATTAAGAGTTTTTCTTTACTATCCAAGTCTCATACAAGATCCAGGTATCAGAGTAAATGGATAACTCTACTTCCTAAAAATAGATCAGCACAAGTGTGTATTTATGTTTGTGTATGTGTGTGTGCGTAAAATGCAAGTATCATTAAATTTAAAAGGTATTGAACAGTACCGTGAGACACTTTCATTAATGATGATAAATAGATTTTTTTTTCTTAGTTATTTTTCATCCTATAATTACCTCAGAGAAAACTGGGGTGAAGAGTTCAATTCTGGTTTTTAAAATGTCCTACAATTATAGCTACAAAACACATTCACAGACTAAGTTTAATGACCCCGAGCACAAAGCATGTTTTTAAAATAAGTATCTATTTTTACTATGGTTATTAATACCTAAGAAGGAGTTAATTCCAGTGATTATATGTAGTTGTACATAAAGATGAATTGTGGAAAACTTATCCTTAAAATGGACAATATTTTCACGGCTTAAAATAGATCTAGAATACGGTATTTAATATCTTTCAGTGTTCTCTTTCCACATCAAATGTGTGTTTACATTGAAGACAGTTAGCTTAGGATTATGTAAGACTTGTTTACAAACACCTACTGATACCAAAGGAGGTTTGAACACAGGTCAAACAATAGCTTAGAATCATTCATTTTACTCAAGGATTTTAAGAAAATTTTTGATTTATACTAAAGCATGTTATGGAAGACAATGTAAAATTATAATTAATATTTAATATAAAACAGGAGACATTAAAAGTTGTGCTTCAGGCTACTTGTCCAAGGCCCCAGGGGTGTGTGTTTGCTCTCCCTTCCCATTAGCCAGTGGGAACTCCTGACTGTATCATCAGTCTGTTTTCTTACTTCCCAGTAAGGGCTAGTTTCCAATGGGGCTACATGTAATCGCGGGGCCAGGGATGGAATTTGCAATCTAGCTGCAGTCTAAACAGAGTGAGTCTTAGCATTCTCACTAGAATTTCTGGAGTAAATGCACATGGCTGTAACTCTGGACAACACGGAATGAAGATGTGAAGCAATGAGGACATCCCACCTGGGGATGGTACAAATGTGGAGCAGGGCAGAGGCCAGAGTATTTTAGGAAACAAAGTTGGATCCCAATGACATCCTGAGCCTCTGGATCAAACCTTGCCTGAAGCTGATATCCCTGAACCTTTTTTTATTTTGTGAGCCAGTACATTTCTTCCACTGTTTAAGAGAGTCTGAGATGCACTTTCTATAACATAGTATTTTTTGTGTGTAAAAGTTGAAAAAACATTGAGAGAAAAAGAGCAGAGATTGTATTACCCATTGATCTTTTCTATTACTCAAGTCAATGCCTCTGTCTCACCCCACATACTATTCTTTCTCCTCTCCCTCACTATTCCTTTGTACTTGACGTTACGAATTTCCATCAATCTGTGTCTATCCCTTTCTTTATGAATTCGCTTATATTTCCAAGCCCCTCTCTATGGCAGTCAGTCCTGAATCATCAAACCAAAATTTAAATGAATCTGCACTGGTTTCTTTCATGCCATTTTTGACATCTATATACTATGAACCTGAGAACCCTAGCCCATTTCTTCAGTGTGAAAAACTAATTATTATTATAAACGGGGAAAAGTGAATAGAGGTATCCATTCATACATAAAGTTTCATTTTTGTTACTGAAAAGGTATACTTGAAAATGCGTTGTTAATCTTCCTACACTTCCAAACTTTCAACAAGACACAGATCTTTATCTGCCCTTCTCCTCCTCCTCCTGCTAGTTTCATAGGAAATGTTCTCCTTTCTGCCCATCAAGACCAATCTCTCTCTCTACACTCCCCCAGTTGGTCTGCTACATTTTGAATTATTTTGTTCTTCCGTATCTTTCCTTATAGCTTAAAGCATTTTTAAGTCTCTTCTTTCCCAAATCGAAAATAAATACATAAAACCACATCATACAACCTCTGCCCCAAAGCCCATCTAATTTTTCTTTTCTGTATAAAATAAAATTAACTTTGTGTCTTTTTTTTTAACCTTTTGTAATATTCCACCAAAAGTTTGAAATCATATACACCGCTCACGTTATGTTTCTACTTCACGACCTTGTTCCAAGGCAACCAATTTCACCTCTTACTTGCGTTTTTCCTGCCCTTCGGCCACACCAAACCCCAGCATAGCCTCTCAGACACATAATGCATAGCAGCTTCTGTGTGTGTCTCCTTATTTGTGTCGTGCCGCTTCCTCCTCGTCTTTCAAGATTTAGCACAGGCACCATTTCATCCACAAAGCCTTTTCCCACCTGCCTCTGTGACTCCCCACACAATTTCCTGATTTCTATCGCAGTAGAAAACTTGCCTACAGCAAATGATACTGTTTTTGAGACAGCAAAAAAATTTTTAAGTGCAAGCATGTAAAAAAAAAGCAGGTGTTTTTTTTAAACATTTTTTTTTACATTTAAGACAGAAAACAACTAACTGTTCACAAAAGGTCTTTTGGTCAATCATAAGATTATCCCAGGGCACCTGGGTGGCTCAGTTGGTTAAGCGTCCAACTTCGGCTCACGTCATGATCTCACGGTTCATGGGTTCAAGCCCCGCATTGGGCTCTGTGCTGAGCATGGAGCCTGCTTCGGATTCTGTGTCTCCCTCTCTCTCTGCCCCTCCCCCGCTCACATTCTCTCTCTCTCTCTCTCTCTCTCTCTCTCTCTCTCTCTCTCAAAATAAATAAACATTAAAATAACAATAATAATAACAATAATAATAATAATAGGCTTATCCAGAAAAAAATAATAGAGATCTAAGGTATTTAATAGCCTGTGGCCTTTTTGCCCATCTTTCTGAAGTTGGGAACCCCATAAAAACATGATTCCACATCTATGTGTCGCATTCTGCCGTAGGGTTCTGCTATGCCAAAAATATTTCTAATAGTCCAACATTTACACCTCACCTAAAATCCAATCACAATAAGTATTCCTCTTTTTTTCTGTCTGAAAAAGATAAATCAAAATGTACTGTTTGTAAACATCACCTTTCGGATATCAGTTTCTTTTTTTAAGTTTTTATTTATTATTTTTTAGTAATATTTACACCCAACATGAGGCTCAAACTCACAACCCTGAGATCAAGAGTTGCATGCTTTTCTGACTGAGCTAGCCAAGTGACCCAGTATCATTTTCTTTCATGCCTAATATTCCTTTCATCAAATATATAAGCTGAAGTATACAATGTTTTTCTAACCATAAGAACATATAATTGTTGATTTTACTTTACAGTATTAAATCGGTATTTCTATTTGGGAAAAAAACTATAATTAAAATTGATACCTACTAATCATCAGTGTCCCATTTCAAAACGAAGAAATCGTGTAAGTTAGAATTTTTTGAAAAATTATCACAAACATTACATTTTTGGCCTGTAAGAAAAACAGATTTTAGCAGTATAATAGTTTAGAACGTGGGCCTTGGTTCAGACTACCTAAGCTCAACGTAGCTATGAGATTTTGAGCACTTAACTCCTCATGGTTTTTACTTTTAATTTTTGAGGATTAAATAAATTAATGAGAACAAATTAAAGGGTTTTAAAGAGTGCTTGGCACAGAGTAAATGCCAAAAAAAAAAAGAAAGAAAAAGTTACCTATGCTTCTATGTCAAAAGAAAAACCTCATATATCAAATTAAAATACAAATATAATAAGCTCCTAAAAAAAAAAACAAGAACAAAGATGAACTGATGAAAACTAGTCACAATCAACACAAATGAAGATTTGACCAAAAAATAAAAATCAAATCAAATCAAACATAAATGGTTTCTATATGAAAAGATGCCGAACTCTCCTAAGAAAAATGCAAAACAAACATCAGAGAGACAGAATCTTTTCTTTGCCAGCTTCGTAAAAGTATAAGAGCATGCTGAGACAGCCACCGGTGGCATCTATGGACACAGACGTGACCACATACTGTACTGAGCGTGGAAATCAGCACAAGTGCTGTGGCGTACAAAGTCTCCATGCTCCAGGAGACGTTCCCGCCGTTCTATGCACGTGTCGTCTGTAAATAAAAATTACCGGAAAACCCAAACACTTTATATCCATACAGTACACTTAAAAGAACTATATGCAGCATTTAAAGGAATTATGCTGGGGTGCCTAGGTGGCTCAGTCTGTTAAGCATCCCACTTCAGCTCAGGGGCTCAGGTCACGATCTGGCAGTTTGTGAGTTTGGGCCCCACAGCAGGCTCTGTGCTGACAGCTCAGAGCCTGCTAGAGATCTTCTGTCTTCCTCTCTCTCTGCCCCTCCCCTGCTCATTCTTTCTCTCCCCCCCCCCACTCTCAAAAATAAATAAATATTTAAAAATCAGGGCACCTGGGTGGCTTAAGCATCTGACTTCGGCTCGGGTCATGATCTCACGGTTCGTGGGTTCCGGCCCCGTGTTGGGCTCTGTGCTGACAGCTCAGAGCCTGGAGCCTGCTTCGGATTCTGTGTCTCCTTCTCTACCCCACCCCGACTCATACTCTGTCCCTCTCTCTCTCTCTCTCTCAAAAAATGAACATTCAAAAAATATTTTTAATAGAAAAAATAAAGGAACTATGCAGCTTTGTATGTATTAATATGGAATACCCGACAACACTTACCGTCAACTGAAAGCAAAGTGTATACAGCTACTCTAAGTTGTATTTAAATGACACGTATGTTATATGTGGTATGTATGCTCTATACACTGTTGTACAGCACGGATATGTGTATATGCATGCACATATATAATATACATAAATACACATACACTCTGGAAGAAGAACAAGAATCTGGTCACAGCAATCGTCTCTGGGAAGGGCACCTGAGTGGTTGGGAGACAGGAACAAGGAGAAAGCTTGGTTTTGCAGCTTTTCAGTTTTGTACCAAGTACAAAAACCTAAAAATCCTATTCACCCAGTAAATTAAATCGTTTTATTTTAAATCAAGTTGCTAAATATTTTTTATATTCTGTTGTACTAAGCCCCTAAAAAAGCATCTATCCATGCTCAAGGACCACATGTAGGTGATAATCTCCTTCAATTTTTCCAGCGGTCATTTCCTTTAAGTGACTCATTATGGAAGATTTCCACAAAGATTAGAATGTATACCAAGAAACATTACTGAAAATGACTTCACGTACAGTTAGTTCCATCACTACCCAATTAACTACCAACAATAGGAACCATGATAGCTTTTAAGTGGTTGGTAGTCTTGCTTTTTAAATAATTAGTAGGTATTAGGAGATAAAATCTTGAAATAGTACAGTTTTACAAAAGTTATACTTGAATATCTTCAATATAACTTGGCATCTAAAAGAAGGTTACTGCATCTTTCTGACCGTAACCACCAAAGACATTATCACTATGACAATGTAAAATATTTTGCCAACTGATGTAATTTACTGCAATTCTGAAAACTTGTTAACATCACTAGAAGATCATTCCACTTTTAAAAGTCATTTCTTTTAGAAAATAATTTCAGGCAAAGTGTCAGCATGCATAGGGAATAACTTTGTAGTTGAACATCTTGTGTGCATACTGCTACGAAAAAAAAAATGTCAACAAAGTATGTCTTACATTTTAAAAACTGCTGTAGGGGCGCCTGGGTGGCGCAGTCGGTTAAGCGTCCGACTTCAGCCAGGTCACGATCTCGCGGTCTGTGAGTTCGAGCCCCGCGTCAGGCTCTGGGCTGATGGCTCGGAGCCTGGAGCCTGTTTCCGATTCTGTGTCTCCCTCTCTCTCTGCCCCTCCCCCGTTCATGCTCTGTCTCTCTCTGTCCCAAAAATAAATAAAAAACGTTGAAAAAAAATTTAAAAAAAAAATAAAAATAAAAAAAAATAAAAATAAAAATAAAAACTGCTGTAAAGATAACCCCCACTGTTCTATGGAACATTAAAATGCTCCACAAAAAGATCTTTACAAGTGTCTACATAATCAAAGGGGACTCAGACAACCAATAAAATCCACATGTCTTCCAAAACAGGCCGGGAAACTGCAAAAGTGAATGCCTGTCAAATAGACAATGCCTCATCAAGGTGAGAAAAAGCTATTCCCTATTCCCTATTCCCTATATCCCATTTTCAAAAAACAAAAAAACAAAACAAACAAACAAAAAACCCTAACAAATGGCACAGAGTCCTCTGTGATTTTAATGACAGCCTCACTCTTAAGAAATGTTGGGGTTCAGTCAGGTGGGAAGACGAGCTCCCCTTACCATCAAACTATCTGAAGTAGGCACTGCCCCTTCCCCTTCTGAATTAAGATGTGGAAGGGCTGCAAACTGCTGGTGATGCTGAACGCTCTGTACTGGATAATCAGTGATCTGGAAAGTATAAAACACACCCATTCTGGTGAGCCATTTTATTGGTTCTGGTTCATAAGGTTCTACACGATAGAATTTCACGTCCTACACTAAACCTTAAGCTCCAGGTGAAACAGAAGTTTAACGTCTTTAAATGGGTTTAATTTTGATCAGGTTTTCACTGCCAAGGCCTTCACTGTAGAGGCCTTCAGAGATTCACACAAAATCTTGGGAGTTGCAAAGGTAGGTGGTTGGTTACCCTCAGCTTTTCAAAGAGGAGGTAAAGGGGAGAAAAAACAAAGGTTTTCCAGTGTGCAATGTTGCAGGGAAGCTGCAGGAAGGCGGGAAAAAGAAAGGAGAAACATACTAAGAGTAGGGAGACAGTAGGACAAGTATAAGGAAAAACAGCGACAGGAGAAAAGGAAGATCCACACAGACCTTGATTACAACCTAAGGAACTGGTCTGTCCCCTGAAACAAATCTGTACTTGTAAGACTCATTCGGGAGCCTTGGAGTCCAACCTGTTGTGATTCTCAATGACTTCCTGCAAGCAACTGCCTCGGGGTGCTCACCTGCAGATGCACAGCCAGGGACACAACTGTGCCTCTTGCAGCCCCCGTAAGCAGTAGCCGGTGAGATTTACATCCCAAAACCAAACATTATACTCTGTACGGGAAGTTCTCAAGTACACTTGCATATAGTGAAGCATGTACTTTCTCAACTTTCAAGAACAATGACAGATGTCTAATCTCTTGGATCAGGATTATGTGGTGCCTGTGTTTATAATACCCAAATATGCTTAGTTCCCAAGTGTATACAGGGCAATGTATTCATTCATAATTCACTCACTCCCTCACATGCACACTCCCCATATTTTTTCTGTGCCTAAAGAACACTTCTGGGTCCGTAACATGCTACAGAATAGACAACAAATAACCCAGATATATCATTATAAAGTGTAAAATTCTATATGGAACATAGCTAGTAACAGGGGACAGCATGTAACCTGGGGTGTGGAGGGCTGGTAGGAATACCAGCAAAGGTTAGGCTAAGGATGTGCCTTTTGAATTCAAATTGGAAGCATGAGAAAACAATCAGTTGTCCAAGGGAAGATGACGAAGAAAGCATTTTAGGAGAGCAAATAACAAGCAGGTACAAAATCTCCCAAATCTGATGAGGAGCTTAGAAAGTGTAGGGGCCAAAAGCGTGGAGAATGGATAGCGGCCAGGTAACAAGACTATTTTATGGACCTTGTTAAGGATATTTTCTATATCCTGAGAAAGGTTACTGATAGTCAAATGAAGCATGATAATTACTAGTATTTACTGATCATCTACTATGTGTTAGGAACTATTCCAAAGACTTCGTATTAATTTTTTTAATCCTCATAAAAAACTATGAAGCAGGTGCTACTGGTACCTACATTTAAAGATGACAAACCTCTATTAACACAAAGAAAAGTTAAAAATGATGGGCTCAGTGTAAGTGCAGAGTAGGATGTGACCCATACAGTATGACTTTTATACTTCCTTTATTTTTGAGACCAACCTAATCAAATAAATAAGTCCTCTGCTCCATGGTGTAGATAAACCTTCCTCTATTGACTCAAGGGACTCAAGTTAATTGGAATAATAACAGTGCCTGGAGTAGATGATCATTTACCTCCAGTAGTAAATCAAAAAAAAAAAAAAGTAATTCACACTTATATTGACATCATTAATATCCACCTCTATTATTTTAGACATTATGGCAATATCTATATAGAGGTAAACTCTCCAAAAGGAAGCCCCAGTAATAACAGTACCTGAAAAAGTTTTTAAAAGGAAAGGAAGAAGAATCTAAAATTATAAACTATACAGAATCAAATCCTACCTATGATGCTGATAATTAATAGGTAATTAATAGTGACTCAAAAATATTTTAAACATTAGAATTTTAAAATCAAGTCTAGCTTTTTTGACACAGTATGAATAGCTTATTCATCTGAAGAGACATAATTATATTCACTGAAGCACATAGATGTAAACACATATATGGATAGAATTATAGAGTCACACATGGTTTTTACACACTAACATTTCTGAAAAGGGTTTGAAGTCATAAATATGTGTAATACTATTTTCTTTAAATTTGGCATTTTCCCTTTTAAAGATGTTCAAATAATTTATTATTGGTTTCTAAGGAAATTCACGATAACTCAAAAATATGCAAATTTATTTAATAGAAATATTTTCTTATGATAGTCTAAACATATTTATCAGAACAGGACTGGACAAGTCCATCATGACATATTTATTTAATTAAGTTTCACTTCCTATCATTTTAAAATTCAGGATAATTACAGTCTTTGTTTTTTCTACAATTCAATGCACAAAAGATAAATGCACTGAATTTTATACTACATGATGAACTGCCTACAGCTTAAAGAGATGCTTCCAAACTGAGTACTGTTTTCTCCTCCAAAATTTAGAAATATTCAAAAATAGAGGTGCCTGGATGGCTCAGTGGATTAAGCACCTGACACTTGATCTCGGCTCAGGTCATGATGTCACAGTTTGTGAGCTCGAGTCCCGTGTTGGGCTCTGTGCTGACAGCTCAGAGCCCACTTCAGATCCTCTGTCGCTCTCTCTCTCTGCCCCTCCCCTACTTGCACTCTCTCAAAAATAAACATTTTAAAAAATATATTCATAGAATATTCCTGCACTATTTTTCAAGTTAATCACCATGCAATATAATAAACTGCAACTATCACATCACAATGTTTTATTCTACATTTCCTCTGAAAAACTTCCCTTAATTCCCAAGGCCCAGAATGTGTGCCCCTCCTTTTCCTCAGCATCTTGAACTTCCTTACCAGAGCACTTCACTCTTTAGGCAGTACTTGCTTCCTTGCCTCTACCTTCCCATACATTAGAAGCTCTGTGATGATCAGCACTGCGTGTACCTATGTATGTTCGGCACTTAGCACAGTGCCTACCAAGCCCCTACTATCCAGCCAAGAAGTTAACTGTCGAGGTAATTTCCTAAGAGCAGAATCATAAGGAAATCAAAAGCAACATAACGACCTGCTAGAATAAACTGAGAGAAACATGATGCTTTATTAAAAAATAATAATAATAAAGGCATAGCACCTTATGAAAATGAAAATCCTGAGGAATTGTACTTTCTAATCCACGATGTGCAAGTATGCACTTCTTCAACTTACAGAAGCATAAATCTGAAGCAGTCAGGGTGTGGTATATAAAGTCAGATACATACTCTAAAGCTAATCCAACTCCACTTTTACTAAATACTGAATCATTAACTTTCAACACCTTTTACATTCTACCACACCTATTCTACTTGGCAAGAATGCACTTACTTTTTTTTTTCTTTGATGAATTCTTTCACATACACACACACACACACCCTTGCATGACAACCTGAGACCTAAACATCACTACTCAGAAAAGAATAGTGACTTTCTTGTAAAAGCATGAGTATTTTAAGTTCATTAGCTTTTATTTTCCAGAGTATGTTCCAGGAACTCAGTTCAGTGGTTCTAACATGCATCAAAATCACCTGGAAGGCTTGTTAAACTACAGACTGCTGGGCCCCACCATCAGTGAATCTGATTTTTTCAAAAGGTTTGGGTTGGGGCCCGGGTGATGGTGATGCTGCTGATCTTGGGACCACACAACATCTAACGCCCTAGTGTGCTGTGAAGAGATGTTTCATGAGGGGAAAATATCCATTCTCAAATACTGTTGGAAAATGCTACACATTCTGTATACCTCTTAAGATCTCACTATACCAGGGCACTTGGGTGGCTTAGTTGGTTGAGCATCCAACTCTTGATTTGGGTTCAGGTCAAGATCCCAGGGTCACGGGATGGAGCCCTGCGTCAGCATGGAGCCTGCCTGAGATTCTCCCTCTCTTTCTTTCTCTCTCCCTCTCTCTCTCAAATTAATACATTTTTAAAAAGATTTCACTATACACATTAGCATATTAAAATCTCTGAAAAGTTCTGCAGTAAATTAACTGTTTTTACTTTAACAAAAAAACTATTTAAACCTGGAATCTTTTAATCAGAGAGAAATCATTAACATCTCACTATACTCTGTAGAATACACTGAAAAAAATCTTCATTTGACTCTTTTTAGCTGTTCCCTTAAAATATATTTTAGCAGAAAATAATTTTGCCCTTGGAAATAATCCAACTTCTTACTAAGGATCCCTATCCAAATAAAACAGTCTCTCAATCTCAGATCAGGCAGTTCAACCAATCACGTGCACTATTTCTGGCCGTGCTACTTTTGTAGCTCTTGGTGTGAAGTAAATATCAAGATCACACCATGCTTCAACCATTAATCCAATTAACTACATATAATGCATAATTTAACATCATTCTGAATCTGAATTACTGAAAGCCACAAATGCAACTTATCTGTTCACATTTACTAATAAAATGCTTAAAACAATGGAATAAAAGACTTTAAGTATGTTCAGGTCAAAATATCCTCTCACACACGATCTTATCTGGTGTTTAGAAACACCTTGAGTGGAGCTGATACGGGAGGCATTTCACTCTTACCCTGTTGTCTTACTGAGAAAAGGAGCAGCAAAGTGAGTCACCGATTCGTGGAACTGGGTGACGACATGTCTTTTGACTAACGTTCCAGTCGTCTCTCATTACACTGCACCGCCTTGCTGTAACTTTCATACTCATCCTGTTCACTTTAGGGAGGAACTTTTCTCTTTCTCCTTTTCATCCCAAAAATTGCATGGGAAATACATATTTTAAATCTTCCACGTTACAGTACAGATGGGTACATTCAAATACTGCTATATTAGAAGCCAAGCACTGCTGGCTGCCATGAGAACTGCAAAAATGAATTACTAGAAAAACAAAATGAAAGAAAAGAGTCCATTCTAAATGAACATATCAGTGAATGTTTAACAGGATTTAAAGAATTTAAGCTCCATCAGGAAAAAGATTTTTGGCAGTTCTGGTACCTAACCCAGTGACTGGCACCGTGTAGGTGTTCCACGTGTATTTACTGAACTAGTGGATCAGCGACTGAGAGGCAGCAATTTGGAAACAGCACAGAAACAAACAGTATGTTTAAAAGAGTTTAATCCTTGGGGCACCTGGGTGGCTCATTCAGGACTTTGGCTCAGGTCATGATCTCACAGTTGGTGAGTTTGAGACCCGTGTCGGGCTCTGTGCTGACAGCTCAGAGGCTGGAGCCTGCTTCAGATTCTGTGTCTCCCTCTCTCTCTGCCCTGCGTGCGTGCTCTCTCTCTCTCTCTCTCTCTCTCAAAAAATAAACATTAAAGAATATTTTTAACAATAAAAGAGTTTAATCCTTTATACAAACTTTAATTTAAAAGGATCACCAATATTTCCACAGGGTAATATAAACCTTATATAACATAATCATAATGTGTTACATCAAGAACAGAGGTTCTACCACTTAAAACTTTCCCTACCAAAGGAGATGCTTTTGCTACTCGGAGAAACACAGCAGGAGACTGCGGATAGGGTAAAGAGAACACCTATTACACAGAATGCCATTTGAGGAATAGTACTCATTTAATGAGCTAAACTAGATCGTATTTCATGCCAGAAAAATTACTTCCTAAAAAACTCACAGATTTCTTTAGAATTCAATATTTTGGGCTTATTTTTATAATTATATCATTTTAAAAACAGTAATATGCTACATTTTAATCCCATAAATTATTTTAGTTAAAGAATTTACATCTGTTTGGCAAGTCGTATCAAAGTTACTGTATTTTAATTCCTCTATTTTATTGGCAAAATTGTTACTCTTGGAAATATAACATCTTTCACTGAAATCTCTTAAGACTAAATAAAATTATTCATTTCAGTTTCAACAATATTATGAGTATATATTTACCTTTCCTTGGGGGTAGGTAGAATAAAATTTTTCCTAAATTACTAATAACAGAGACTTCTGACAGAAGTCAGGGTAGCAATTATGCATCTGTTTCCATTTTTACTATTGTACAGAACTTTCCAGATGTTTCTCTATTGGTAAGTCCCCGAAGAATACATTTACTAGGTTCCCTTTATAATCACCTTACTAATGGTAACAGCAATTGAATAGAAAAAGAAAAAACATGTTCATAGGAATCTCTATGATTCCATAATTTTTATATAACAAGAAAATCTGAAATCCACAAGAGCAACTTTCCCTCCAAAAAAGGTTTAAACAAATGAGAGCAAGGACACAGCAGAAAAGCACAGTGGGAAAGAGAACAAAGTAAGCAGGAAGTAAATCTGGAAGCAGTCTGGCCCCTAGTGAGTTTTTATGCATGTTGAAAGAAGAGCCCAGTGCCGCAGGTGTGCAAATGACTGCCCTTGACTGAGAGGAGTAACATCTGCAATATTCCTTCAACCCTTAGTTAACCTTAACATTCCTCCCAAACTATGAACTACACCACCAACAGACTGCAGCCAAAAATCCAATGTAAGACTTCTAGTTAGTCCACAACTACTTAACTGACATTTCATTTATGCCTCACAACGTACCTTCAAAAACCTAAGTTCTACATTCAGTACTCCTTCCTGTCAATTCATTTATCAAAGAAAATAAGAAATAAAATATGATTTCATTTTTTTCATGTAACTAATTTTAAAACTCATTTTTACACAACTAAAAATAAACTTTTAAATCCTGTCCCAGTAACTAATGGCATGGGAAAAAATAATATCCGTAATGCAAAGGCCTGAAACAAATAAGAAATGTTATCACATGCCTGGCTTCGAAGTTTAGAAAACCAGAAAAAAATTCCTTTGTTGTGGTGTTTCTTTTTGAATTCTCCACAAATGTCATGTGTCTTTTTGACAATTTTTTTTTTTATTTTCCCACAGAACTATTTTCATTCACATGCAATGAAATCCATTTTGCTTCCATATTCAGCAAAGCACTCTGACATTTGTACACAGATTTATGTATTACGGTAGCAGCTCTGATTTCAACACAAATAAGCCTAAACCAGTCATTATCGTCCATTTCCCTTGTCAATGGTGGTTTAGGAACAGGCAAGTGGCCTAATTCTTGCCAATGAGAAGACAGGGCAAGACTGCTGCGGGGCCTCTGGAGAAGGTTTCTTCCTTCCATACTAGGAAAGAGACCTAATAAAAGATGGTATCTATTCTTCCGGAAATGTTCTCATATCTGAAGGTGGAGTGTGGTGCTAAGAGTCAGAGGATGAGGCCAACACAGAATGTCAGACACTGCAGACGAACAACAGCAAACAAAAAACAAAACAAACAAACAAAAACTCTGTGATGACATTGAGCCTCTAGTCTGAATCAGTCAGCTTTGACACCACCCTACCTAGACATCCACCTCAGAGATTGTAAACCCAAGACTGGCCTAGGATTTTGCCATAGCCTGCTTATCCTGCCTTGTAAGTTTCTACAATTCTTGAATAAACTCATTTTTGCTGATAAGAGAGAGAGAGAGAGAGAGAGATTATAAACTCATTTCTTGTTCATGTCAGTTTGAATTGGAATTTTCCATTTGTATGCAAAATTACTCTGATAAGCCAATGAAATAAAATGTCAATTTACATTAGTTTAGCTGACTCAAGGACTCCTACCTACAACATTCAATGACTAAAATTTTGTAGAAAACGGAAACTGGAGAGTAATCTAGCATTGCACATAATAAAGTGCTACTCCAGAGCAGTATACCAGCACAGAGGAGGGAGGAACCTCACTGAGAAGTTCATGAGGAAGGAAAAAAATGATAGTGAGGAAGGTTTCCTTAGTTTCCTCCTGAACAGAGGCAGGGCAAAACGCTGGCAAGGATCAGGCTAAGTACGTGCTAAATTAATGCATCAAAGTCCAAACAAAAATGGTTTAAACTGTTAAACCCTTGAATTCAGAGCTCAATTATACATTTGATTTTACTTCACTATAATTCTGAAAGAAATGTAAACACCAAATGAGACTTTAAAAACTAAAAGGACATTAAGATACACTGTCCTTCAATCTATAGGCTGCTCAGATATGCAAATCTAACCTTTTCTCTGTTCCATATCTGAGGCAGAAACCAACTGCAAGAAATAAACGTAGGGCCAGTACTCTGCCATAAAGAGAAGTGGGGCTGTGTGCACGCAGTAAAGGGCTCTTGGTATGTAACCTCAGGTCTTTTTATTTTTTTCTTCATCATCTGTGACCGCCATTTCTTTCTCCTCTCCTAGCTGCTCTACGAATCACTTTCCGGCCACTGGCTCCCCAAAGCACAGGTCTAAAAACTAGCCCCCAACTTTTCCCCACAGCTCACACACATCCACCCCAGAACCCGGCAGCCCTTCAGGAGAGAAGCACGGACGTGAAGGGAACCAAAGCTGATTTTCCATTATGTCAGTTCTCCCATCAGCCCGTCAGCAGGAAGGGACCCCTTCCCCTTTGCCCACTCCACTCCAAATTTTGAAAATGTGAGCTGAGTGAGAAAGGGCACCACAACCTCAATAACAATATAACTTCCAAATATTTGAACTAAGCATTTCAAACAGTTCCTGGTTAACAGGAAACCCTGTGGTTTGGCATAAACAGGGGCAGCCTGTGGAAAAGTTTGCCAACGTTGATACCAGAAATTAACTTGAAAACATTTCTTTTTTGACACAAATGCTTTTTAACTAGGAGGCAAAAATATAATTTCATCTAAAGCACGCATCTTAGGAATATCATTTCCCATCCAAAGGCAACCATCATCCAAAGCTGAGCTGAGAGGGAAGTCATCATGGCATTGTGGAAAGAACACTGGTCTAGAAAGTATTAGTATCCTTCACACTGGCTGAGTAGCTGATGAGGTAACGCTGCTGTTCAGGACATTAAGTAAAGGAAAAACAGGTCCCCCACCTGCCTACCTTGAAGTCCATTCCTGAAATGCGCCCAAACTAGTCATCTAGGTACGGATCTACAGTAAGTGACGTTTCTGTAAGTCTTAGAAACTCACCTCAGCCCAAAGCAGGCTCTAATGCCACTGCCATCATGCCCTCCCCTCCGCCCCAGGGACAGATGTGTCACTGCCTGTGACTCCAGCTAGTCTCATCTGAGGAGAACTGGAGAGAAGTGGCCAGCCATCCCCTGTTCTCTCTTACATTTCCTCTTCTCATTCTCTTCTACAGTATCCATTTTCCTCCTTACTCTTTCCTGTCTCTTCTCTCATTTCCCCCTTTCCTTCCAACTTATAAATTTACCCATGTATCCAAACACAGTTAAATATGTTCAATGTGGTGGGGAGTTCTAAACTGGAAATATAAAAGTGGTCTCTGCTCTCTTGGAGCTCACAGTCCAGTAAAAAATGTAGACAGATAAGCAATCACCACACAGTCAAATAGGTGCTACCACAGAGCTCTGCACCAGCACGCAGAAAGGAGTAGCTCATCAGTTGGAGAGGGGGAGGGGAGAGGGTTGAAGATCCACTTACCTAACACCTAAATAGATGCGTGTGACATGAATCCACCAAAAGCAACCCAGATGGGTTTTGGGGTTTTGTTTTGTTTTTAACTGGCTGCTGATACACAGTCCCACCCAGGCCACAAGAAGAAAACATTTATAAGCCTTGTCCTTATTACACTTCTAACTAAATCCATACAATTTAGCACATATGTCTTGGTCATTCCTATATCCATAATGCCCAGCCTCGCACAATGCCTAGCACATAGTAAGTACTCGAATGTTTTACATAATTGACTTCAACAGTTTATGTATACTGCTATTTTATTGGATTGTCATTAATTTTGACTGTTTTAAGATCCTTACAGGAAGCAACCCCATCCAACGTTATCTGAAACCATACCTTCACTCTTTCGCATGAGTTCTGTTTGAGATTAGAGCTTAGATTTGTTTTAAGTTTAAAAAATTGTTATATATGTATATATTCTAAATAAAATTATTCTGAGAAAACTTGCCAATAATATTTTTAAATCATTTTTGTATTAAACTTCAAAAATCCTAAATAATGCCTACCTCTTCAGTGCTTACTAATGCTTACTAGTTACAGAATACATGTTTTCAATTAAAAGATTGCAACACCTTTTGGCTTTATTTTCGCCACAATTTTCTGTGGCAATAAATTTAATTTCAAAAGAAAGTAGCTATAGATTATGGAACCCACTATAGCTGTGTAACACATAAATAAGTCTCAGACAGCTTTAAAGCATATTAAAGAGAGTTGTGAAATATATGTGTAAACATGAAATTCTGAAGTGTTAATCCAGTGACACTTAAGTATTGGTTCCAGTTTATAAACAGATTCTTTTAAAGCTGCTAGGCAAAATCTGAGGAATAGCAAGGGCCTGCCCTGTCACAGCTGGTAAGAGTTAAAGCACATTGTGAGCTCTAATGATCTCTCTTAGAATCCATTATTCTAATTATTGTGAATACCACATTTTTTTAACACTCCAATTTTAGCAGCATATGTAACTTGGTTGAAGTTAGTGCTAAAAGTACAATCAATCAGGTTCCTTTTTCTAGTCTGTTCACATGTAACTCTTTTAATTCATAAAATTTCTGAGTATAACTTAGATTAGGTATCTCTGTGATTTTGTCAACACCTATAAGAACTGAAAATACATCTACTAGATTTGTGACTCTCTTATTTGTATTTTACAACATGAGTTAAGAATCCTATGTACCACTGCTCCTTAAGAGTAAGTTAGTATCCTTTCAAAAGGTTTGGACCTCCTTTCAAGTACTGAGAGAAAAGGCTTCTGTTGTGTTGATGCACATCATTACTGTACCTTTACAAGAAAAAATGTTTTAATCATAAGGCATTAAAAGATTTAAAACATATGTTCATGGAACACTCTGCATAGTCCTGACAATGAATAAACAAAGCACCTCTCCCTGCCCCTGAGGAGCTTACAGTCCCACTGGAAAGACAGCAATCAGGTTACAGCAACTCGTCAATCACAGGTCATAAGCTCTATAATGTTCCCTAAGAAAACAAAGGGTTTTTGTGGGTGGTATTTATTCCAGTGGGTTTTAATTCATTTAATAACTGAGTTTTTGGTGAAAAAGATGTGTGATACACATACACACACAATGGAATATTACTTGGCCATAAAAAAGAATGAAATATTGCCATTTGCAACATGTAGGGATCTAGGGGGTATAAGTCAGAGAAAGACAAACACCATATATCATTATTCATGTGGAATTTAAGAAAACAAAGCAAAAGGAAAAAAGTAGACAAACCAAAAAACAGACTCTTAAATGTAGAGAAAAAACAGATGGTTACCAGAGGGGAGGTTGGAGGGGGGATGAGTGAAACAGGTGAAGGGGATTCAGAGTACACTTATCACAACGAGCACTGAGTTATGTATAGAATTACTGAGTCATTATAAACATTTTGATTTTTTGATAAAGTTGAACTATAAACTTTGAATAGAACCACCTGGGTTAAAATTCCTGTTCCACACGGTCAAGGTCTAACAACACCCCAGAAAAATCCTTTCTTGCTTCGCTTACCTTTCCCCAGGTATATAATGATGGTCTGGATGGACTCACTGTGGCAGGTATGGAAAAATACACTGAACAGGATGGGCTTCCCTGGCTTCAAGGATCTTACAGTTTTGTAATAAAGACCGATAATAAATCTAGGCAATTTAGATTTGTTTAACTACCCACTACTCATGAATGAGAACTAGGAGAATGAGCAGGAAAGAGTAAAAGGTCAGAATGCCAGACTCTTTCAGGAACTGTTCCTTTTGGCAGAAAAGCACCCCTCTAACTACAACTGAATGAAATGTTTTCAAGACAACCTTTCAAAAAACACAATTTTATGAGGTGAATTCTCTTCCACTGTTAGGGTACTACCAACTGTGTCCAAAGGAACAGTACTGGGTGACCTCCTTGTTAAAAGGTTTGATTCTCACCATGAACCAGATACTGATATATTCCCATAAAATCTCTGTCAGCATGTACTTGAGAATCTCAAGAGCATCCAGATTAGAGTAAAAGGTCACAACCGATGCTATATTTGTGAAGGACTGAATAAGGGTCTCAAATCAAGGTCCTTGGGGAGGAGGGAGAAGAACTTGTTTACACACACATGGAGTAAGCAGCTGTTTAAGTGGCATGACTGGAGGGGGTGATGAAAGGGCCCCCGGGCTAAAAATACTCGCAGTGGCTGTGCCACGGAGCCCGGGATTCCCACATCGTTCCTTCTGTGGAGCTCACACGGAAACTCCAGCCAAATGCAGCTGGTATCAAAACGGGCAGCTCCTTGGCTATTACTAGTCAGCAGTATTTTAGCTCAAATTAGCTTCGTTCTTCAGCCACTTGTATCATTTCACCGGGCTCAGACAGAATGAGACGGCCACAATGAGAAGTCGTAAAGGTGAAGGAGTGCTAATAACATTCTGGATACTGGAGATTTTCTAATGAGGGGAAAAAGAGGCAAAAATATATAAGGACCCCTTACTCTGAGAGAACTCAGAGAGCTCAACCTGTAAGATTTTACCCTCTGGCCCCAGGCCAACTCGATTTAAGAAGAAACTAGAAAAAATTAAATAGACCTAAGAAAGGCTAGAGAATGGGCATGGAATTTTTCTTCAATAAACGTCCACTTATTCATCCCCCCTCCCCAGATCAGTCAAGATTAATAAAACATTTCTTGAAGTAAGGATACTATGTATTTTCAACTATGCTATGTATTCCAACTATGTATTTCAATTATTTCAACAACTATAGTTATCAGTAATTATATAAGGTGAGGGAAACAGCTTCGTGGTAAAGCATGTCCTAAAACATGACCCTGACTAAAGTTAAGAGCACACTTACGAATTTCCACCTCACTGTATGTTCCACCAAGAATAGGATTTCTATCTGTTCTGTTCACTGCTTTAGTCATAGCAAGTCTCTGGTATATAACAAGTGTTAAACTACAGAGACACAATGGCCTAGAAGCCAAAAGCTTAGACTCCATCAATGAAATCAAGCTCTTCCTCTAACTAGCTATATAGTGCTGGGAAAACTATTTAGCATCTCTGTGCCTCCAGTTCCTCATGTGTAAAATAGGGGTGATAACCATACCTATCCTAGTAGTTGTCATAGTAATCAAATGAGTTACATACATAAAGGACTTAGAGCAGTGCCTGGCACAGGTTAGCAGTATATTAACTATTAGATATTGTTATTTGTTGAATAAATGAGGAGGCCTAGAAGACTAACCTAAAAACTTAAGAGTATAAATAAAAAAAAAAAAAAACCGACAAAGGTACTGCAATGAAGCAACCACAGGGATAAACATAAAAGTCCTTATAAACAGAAAAGACTATGAATACAAAGAACAGTACTGGTTTTATTACAGAGAAATAATCCAGAGTGTATGTCCTCAAACCTAAGTTAACAACAGAATCATCAGCGGAGCTTTTGAAAAAGTTAATGCCTGGGGATGCCTGGGTGGCTCAGTCAGTCAAGTGTCTGACTCTTGGTTTCAATCAGGTCATGATCTCGCGGTTTGTGAGTTCGAGCCCCACATCAGGCTCTGTGCTGACAGCCCAGAGCTGGAACGTGCTTTGGATTGATTCTATGTCTCTCTCTCTCTCTGCCTCTCCCCTGCTTGCTCACTCTCTCTCTGTCCCTCTCAAAAATAAACATTTAAAAAAAATTTTTTTTTAATATTGAAAAAGCTAATGCCTAAGACCCATTTCAGTTTCTGATTTAATTTTTAAAGTTTCTCAAGTGATCCTGAGAAGAGTTAAGAACCACCTACGTAGGGGCACCTGGGTGGCTCAGTCAGTTAAGCCTCCAACTTCAGCTCAGGGTATGATATCATGGTTCCTGAGTTCGAACCCCGCATCAGGCTCCATACTGACAGCTCGGAGCCTGGAGCCTGCTGCAGATACTGTGTCTCCCTCCGCCCTGCCCCTACCCTGCTCACACTCTCTCTCTAAAAAAAATAAATAAACATTAAAGAAAAAAAATTAAAAAAAGAACCACCTACCTAGAATTATGGCTTTAGTCTTTTCCATCTCAATGAATTTGAGGCATATAACACATTCCATCAGTAGGAGAAGCTCCCCAGTGGAAGGAGTTAGAAGAGGGAAACGGGTGGATCCATCCGAGAAGTTTTTCTGTATGAACCTGATACCTTCTCTTGAGGGGCATCTATCTCCCATCACCATCCCCCTGACCCAGGAACATACAGCAGACACAATCTCTCATCCTCACAGTAACCCTAGAAACTGGAAGATTTTTCAAATGTTGGCAACCAAGTACGCATTGATCAATCAGAATGAAGACCAGCTGAATGCAACAAAAGTTTATGGCTAATTAACAGCCCTACCTACAAGGGAGACATTCCTATTCCCATTCTGCAGACCAGGAACAGAACCTGAGGCCTTAAGGCCAATATCTCAAAGGCCACAAACCTAACAAACGGTGGAGTCAGAATCTGAACTCATCAAAGAACGAAAAGAGGAAATTTCTGAAACTGTGAATGAAAGTGACACGTGATATTTGAAAAGTTCAGTATCTGAAAACAAATTTTCTGGGGATTTTGTGGTACATTCTTCTCAGAATTAAATTGTTTTCTTCCCTATCAGCCAGTCACTCAAAAAGGCTTTACAGGTGTGAAAGTGCTATCTTTACACAGACACACACATACACGGAGAAAGAAAATTACCTTCACTTTTTTTTCTTTTCAAACTAAAGACTTTAAGAACGGAATGAGCCTGAACTACTTTGTTTTCCTTAAAAACAGAGTCTTCAAAGCTACATAACTGTTAACTTCCGCAAAATTCACCTTTTAGAAGATTAACTATACAGCAAGCAATGCGATAACTATTTTTATTAAGAGGCACTTCAAATTATCTTTTTTTTATTTCCATAGAAAATAGATTGAGCTATTGAAAAATGATGGCAGAGTGAAGAATAATGATCCAAAATTTAGGAATATTAATTTAGATCCATATTTTACATTTTATACCAAGGTCCAAACAGAAGGAAGAGTTCTATAACACAGTTCAAATTATATAAATACCATCATCAACTAGAACTATTTATCAGATATATGAGGAGCTGCAATGACATATTTACTGTTAAATAATATGTAAGTAAAAGAAAGGAAAACCAATACACCAAAGAAAACTATACAATGCCAAAAGAACAGAAAATATGTCAACACATATACTACACTCTATGAAAAACATACTAATGGTTTAGGATAAAACAGGCTAAGGCCTCTGAAAAGACAATACACATGTGCGAGCGTGCACGCACACACACGTAAATAAACATTAAAACTGCTTAACATGGGGCGTCTGGGTGGCTCAGTTGGTTGAAAATACAATTTTGGCTCAGGTCATGATCTTGCAGTTCATGGGTTCAAGCCCTGCGTTGGGCTCTGTGCTATCTCTCTGTCTCTCAAAAATAAATAAAGTTTTTTTAAAAAGTTTTTTTCTTTAATTTTTTTAAATATTTATTTTTATTTTTGAGACAGAGAGAGACAGAGCATGAACGGGGGAGAGTCAGAGAGAGAGGGAGACACAGAATCTGAAACAGGCTCCAGGTTCTGAGCTGTCAGCACAGAGCCCGACGTGGGGCTCAAACTCACGGACCGCGAGATCATGACCTGAGCCGAAGTCGGATGCTTAACCGACTGAGCCACCCAGACACCCCCCGCAAAAGAAAGTTTAAAAAAAAAAACTTTTTAACATAACTGATCATACCAGCAGTCAAAAGTACTACAAGAAGAAAATTCAGTGTAATATTAATAACCTTATAAAATATGACACTATGCTCTTTTTATCCACATCGTCTAACTTATTCTTTACAATAACCACATTAAGCAGGCATTTTTCACACTTTGCAGACCAGTACACTGATGCTTAGAATAAGTAACTTTTCCAAGCTTGCACATCTAGTCAAGTGTGATTCCAGGATATGAACTATTTGCAGCATCCATGTTCTTTACCACAAGGTTCCCTCAAATTAGCAGAGTGAAAAATCATATCGCCAAAAGTACCAATAACCACCAAATTAGAAAAATAAAAAATATTTGCAAGGGGCACCTGGGTGGCTCAGTCAGTTAAGCATCCGACTTTGGCTCAGGTCATGACCTTACAGTTTGTAGGTTCAGACCCTACATCGGGATCTGTGCTGACATCTCGGAGCCTGGAGCCTGCTTCAGCTTCTGTGTCTCCCTCTCTCTCTGCCCCTCCCCCGTGTCTCTCTCTCAAAAATAAATAAACATTAAAAAAACCTTTTTTAATTAAAAAATATATTAGCAATATTGACTATGCATCAATAGGATAGGATGTACAGTTTTGAAAGAAATTTAGCAACCTGTTTCTAAACCAGAAAGCATATATTCCTTTTCCTAGTAATTCCCAGTTTTAGGAATATAACCTCAGGAAATATGTAAAATTAAGTGAAGTAAGTCAAATAAAGGAGAAGTATTTCCTGGAAAATATGCAGAATTCATATTATAAGAGTATTTATGATTATAACATTCCAAATATCCATCAATAAGAGGTATAACCAAGTACTTCTGTTACATCAAAATGTACAATCATTATGACTACATATTACAACATGGAAAAATGACAAGAGGGTATGGTAAGTATGCAAGGTGACAGATCTGAAAAGAAGTAAAACAGAAATGAAGACACCTCATTAATTTGAGGTGGCAGAGTTCACATGAATTGTTTTAATTTAGTTTCCCACTAATGCTATTATTTCGTTCAGTAAATACAATCCATGCAGAAAATAGAGTTTAAATATATACAATATATGGAATGCCCCGTATAAGTACTAGCTTAGAGTAATCATTTAATTAATAGCAGATAATAACAGCTAGCATTATGCACTTACTATATACCTCACACTGTTCTAAGGACTTTATATGTATTAACATCTTTAATCCTCATAATAATCCTTTACTTGTGTTATCTCCCGTTTACTAATAAGGAAAACAAGGCAGAGGGGTAGTAAGTAATTTGCCTAAGCTCAGCCAGCTAATAAAGTGCAGAGCCAAAATGTGTTCCAGAGCCCATGCTCTTCACAACGAAGCAATTCTGCTCTTTGGCACTCACTGTGTGATCCTGTCAAAAACTCTTATTACTGGAAAGCAGAATAAGGACATAGGTAAACAATTTGTAAGCATAATGTTTATGTATGGCAGTAACATGCTGTGGATTTAGGAAACCTTACTTTCTGAACCCAAATTAAAGGTAAACCATCTCTTAAGTTCTCTTTTACAAACTGTGGATTTATAAACGTGAAAATCTGTTAAAAAATAATTTTAAGATACTATGAATAAAACAGAAAAAGGTCACCGAGAAATACATTCTCGTAAAAACAATCTATTTTTTCTTCTCAGAACATATTTATTCATTTTTTAATGCTATACTCTTTTTAAATATTTACGAACAGGTATTTGGATTATTTGCAGTTTTATCTTTTTTAATATTTATTTATTCTTGAGAAAAAGAGACAGAGGACAGAGCATGAGTGGGGGAGGGGCAGACAGAAAGGGAGACAGAATCTGAAGCAGGCTCCAGGCTCTGAGCTGTCAGCACAAAGCCCAAAGCGTGGCTCGAGCTCACAGACCACAAGATCATGACCTGAGCCAAAGTCAGACACTTAACCAACTGAGCTACCCAGGCGCCCCTACCTGCAACCAGTTTCAAATGAACTCTATTTCTGCTCCAGATATAATCACAATATATTCTACCCTTACTTCTACCCTGACCCTCAGACGTCCACGGTAGTCTATACTTGGCAACTCCCTTTTTGGCATTTCCACCTGCATGTATATATACAGACACAGCACTTAGAAATCTCCCAAATTAAACTCCTCATATTTACACCCCACATTCTTGCTTTCCTCATCTTGGCGTCACCAACTCCATTCTTCCAGTTGTAAAGGCCAAAAACTCTGGCATCCCCCTTGACTCCTCTCTCTCATCCCACACATACAATCTGTCAGCATGCACGCTTTGCATGTGACTTCTCACTTCCACCTCCTCCACCCCTAGTCTAAGCCACTGCTTCTGTCTTCACCATACCACGGAACTATCTCCTCACTGCCCCCCACCTTGGCTTACTACAGTCTACTCTCAACACAACACCCGATACACTATCCCTTTAAAACTTGAGCCAGATGATGCCACATCTCTACTCAAAATTCTCCATCCTGTTTAATTCTGAGAAAATGGCAAAATCCCAACAAGAGCCTACAAGTTTCCAGGGATCTGGCGTCCGCCTCCCTCTCAGACCTCATCTCCTTCCCCGTGTCAAACCCCTCCAGCCACACTGCCAAGCCCAGTGTTTCCCAGCTGTAGGCCTGGTGGGTTTTCAGATCAGTCTTAGCACTGGCTGCTCCCACTACTTGGAAATCTTCCCCCTAGGAATCCAGATAGCTTGCTTCCTCGTGTTACCTTCTCTGAGCGGCCCTCCTTGACTACCCCCGGTAAATAAGAGACCCTTCAACTGCTACCACATCCCTTCTCCTGCTTTATTTTTTCTCGATAGCTATTATGATCACATGCCATTGTACATATTTTCTTGTTTATTTAACATATTATCTGTCTCCCTTAACAGAATTTAAATCTCACATAGGCAGGAGTTCTATAATTTATCTTCACAACCAAGATCATCTCTGAGTACATGTAGGTGCTCCCTAAATATGTGTGTAATTAACAAATCAGTTAATAAAATTAGAACGATGGTTAAAATCCTTGGGGCGCCTGCGTGGCTCAGTCGGTTAAGTGGCCGACTTCGGCTCAGGTCATGATCTCGCGGTCCGTGAGTTCCAGCCCCGCGTCGGGCTCTGTGCTGACAGCTCAGAACCTGGAGCCTGTTTCAGATTCTGTGTCTCCCTCTCTCTGACCCTCCCCCGTTCATGCTCTGTCTCTCTCTGTCTCAAAAATAAACGTTAAAAAAAAATTTTTTTTTAAATCCTTATGTGAGATGAAGCAAGGTTCCGAGGCAGCCTTAGAATAAATCATCAGATATTGTCCCAATAAGAAGCAATAAAGGTTGTCTTCAACTTTTTGTTTACTTTTGTTTCCCTGGATGTGACATACGATACAAAGTCTATAAACTGCATTTGCAAGAAATTTATTAAAGTTTGGGTTGAATATGCCACTCAGTTCTACCTATCATTATCTTTTCAATTTTTCATGACCAGCCAAACCACCACTTTCAAAAACTACCTGATGACAAGCTTCTGGCAATTCTACCTGTGGACCATCTCTCCTTGCTGTGCTGGCCTCTCCACTCCCAATGACTGCCCTCATTCTCTCTCCACTGCCTCTGGTCTTCTTAACGTTAACACATCATTTGCAGAGCCAACAGAGCTATCTTTCTAAAATAGACATCTGATTATATTATTGCCCAAATTAAAAACTTGCATACCGACCCAATACCACTGAAAGAAAAGCAGAAGCCTCAGTATGATCTGTAATACCAGTCCAACCTACTGGGAAAGGCACACACCCCACAATCCCTCCCCAAACTGCCCAAATTTCTAGAATTTTGGAACTAATCCCAGCATCCTAATCACATCATGAATCTCCAAAACTTTCATCATTTTGGCCATGCCATTCTTTGCCTGAAATACTCTAATTCCTTTCCATTCTAAGCAAATACCAATTGATTACCCAAAGCCAAGATGGTATCTTCTCTATGAAAACTTTACAAACTCTCGTCAAAAACATGAGTCTCCTCCTCCTTCACCAATTCCTCTCTAACAGAATGGATCACATGTTAGAGTTTATGGAGTCACAGCTTCTCTCCCCTCATTGACTTTAAATTCTTAAGGACCAGGGACTCAGTGTGTGCCCATCACACAGCACACAGTTGGTGCCCATTAAATGTTTAATGAATGATAGTATAAAACAATATCCTCCAGCAAGCAAATATTGTGATTATTACCACATACCTGGAAGAAAAGAGCTTTAAATGTCCTCTAGATAATGTTTCTATCATTTCTACATTAATTTTTGAACTTTAAAAATTAAATAACTTCCAAGATTTCAAACTGTACAAGAACTTTATGAGGACCCTTTACCTCTCAAAACCTATAAATTCTATGGAAAAAAATAAATTTCCACATCTCTGAATATGGTAAAATTGTGTTTATATGGAAACACTGGCACCGTATTTCAGTCGAAAACTTTTTTTGGCACTCATTCACAGGGAGCAATAAATCATTTCCTTCTGCAAATGAATGCTATTGTGGGTGGGCCTTTTATACAGAAAAAATATTTGGATTCAAAGGTTCCCTCCTTGGCACTGGAGAAAGTTGTCATGACCAAGGTATCAAAGCTAAGCAGTTCTTGAATTTAGGAATTCTGTACTCCAATATTCAGTAAAAGTCTTATTTTCTAAAAAGCCATCAATTCTTTTAATAATCAACCTGGAATAATAAGTACCATAGTCATTTTATTTTATTAAAATTTTATTAAAGTCATTTTATTCACAAACGAAAACAAACAGTGATTTAAGAAAACGAGGGTGTAGGTAATTATCTGTAGTCTGGCACAAACTACAGAGTATCCTCAACCCTTGCAGGTAGGTGAGGACCTAGGCACGAGTCCCAGCCAATGGGCTGTGAACAGAAGTACGAGCAGCACCTCCAGGCCTGACCCATGAGATCCTCCAACGTGCAGCAATCCCCCTGCTCTCTCCCTTCCGCTGGCTTGGCACACATAAGCACCACGAAAGCTATACATGACAAATGATGGAGCCATGCAATGAGATCAGCATGGGTTGTTGAAACACTAATTACAGAGGCATCCGCTGGTCACCAAACCTGTTTGGGACTTTATGTGAGTAAGAAAAACTTACATCTCTTCTAATGGTTAAGTACTATCCATTTGGAGATAACGTTGTTATGCAAAGTTAGCATTATCATATCTAACTACCCTCACTGAGTCTGAAAATTAACAAATTGAGAACTTTAATAAGTATTCAACCATCTCTATTATGATCTCTTTTTCTCATTTCATAATCATATAAACATCTGACTTTTCCTTGTAACTATAATCAACCCAATTTTCCTAACACTATATTATGCACTCTAAAAGGATTTCACATATACATTATATACATAATATACATAATTTTTATATGTAAGATATTTGATCCCTGCTTTATATATACATACGTAAAGCATATAAAAATATATAAAGCCTATAAAACACAATTTATATACAATTTATAAAAGAAACATAACTGGGGGCGCCTGGGTGGCGCCGTCGGTTAAGTGTCCGACTTCAGCCAGGTCACGATCTCGCGGTCCGTGAGTTCGAGCCCCGCGTCAGGCTCTGGGCTGATGGCTCGGAGCCTGGAGCCTGTTTCCGATTCTGTGTCTCCCTCTCTCTCTGCCCCTCCCCCGTTCATGCTCTGTCTCTCTCTGTCCCAAAAATAAATAAATAAATAAATAAATAAATAAATAAATAAATAAAACAAAAAACGTTGAAAAAAAAAAAGAAACATAACTGTATGCTAATAAATATAATTTGACCCCTGCTTGAAAGAATCATGCCAAACTAATTCAATTAGCAGCAGTTAACTACCCTACTATGTGCCTGGCACTGAGGTAGCCACTCAACACACAAGGGTAAAAAGGACACAATGCCCCCTCGGTAGGATTGCATACTTTGCAAGTAAAACCAGAGAAGAAATATGCCATCAACAGTTTCAAGACACACAGTTTAGGTTCTATCTTTATAGAAGAGATTTAGTTGTGAAGTACACTATATACATTTTGAGAATAGGCTTTTTTTTTTTAATTTGGCTCTACATCTCATAAAATACAAATCAAATTGCATTTGCTTTGTCCCTGTGATGAAATGTGTGATGTAGGTTTGCGTCCCAATCTTGCTGTATTCCTGACCTTGGGACAATAACACAACACAATTTACTGCTAGTTCCCATTCACACACCAAATTTATACTTCCTCCCCTTACGCTCATGTGCTAATCTCAGAACCAGATACTGCTTACTCCAAGAGACAGAAACAAAATGACTTCTTCAACTACTGGCAGTATTTGGTTATATACCTATATATAGTGTTGTAAGTTAACATGTTTTTCAAATTTCCATGTATTGCTTAGCATTCTGAATATAATCAAGTTAATATGGTCCTCATTAAAGACAGTATGTGCCCAACAACTGTTGAAAAAATTATAGCAGTTCTTTAACACAAAGCAGTAAAAATACTTTGGCTTGGAATCAAATAAATGCCAACATGTAGAATGACAAGGGGACACGGCTCAAAAAGCTCTATTTCTTGAGAGTCAATAGATAGCAACAGCCTACATAATTCTCTCTCTTTATTCCTTTAGAGTTTTATTTTAAAGGCACAGAAGACAGAAAAGACTGTCCATTGGGATCTTAGTCCACTGCCAATCTGTTCCAGGGTCAAAGCAGCTACAAATTCACCTGCTCCTCTGTGGTTTTACACAATTGCAAGAGAACTGAGAGGTGGCACAGACACACAAAGTTCAAGAATTCAGGTTCTAGAGTAAAATAAACAACTGCTACCTGAGTCTCTCCCTGTCTTTATGGGTAAACAAACGTTAGCTATACTTTTGCCTCAAATCTTGGCCATTGGCAGGGACCAGATGGGTATTTAGCATTATGCATAAACTCATTTCCACTGGTGTTCTTCAGTCCTTCAGATTTGTGGCCAGGTTTCTGAAGAGTAAAACAAATTTGTTTCAGAGAGAGAAGGATAAAATTATTCATGCAAAATACTGTTTCCCTTTTCTACATTTTGGCAGAGAGGAACTGTGCAGTGTGTACACAAAAGGGAAGGAAATACACGAATGGGGAAAAGCACGTGAGAATATTTAGTACCAGAGAAGAGAACAGTTGTATTGGGTATTTGTCGTCTGCACTCGGACTACAGTTAGCACGATCCTTGGAGACGCAAAAGGGAGATCACTTGAAGCTTATACATTATGAAAGAACTGATGGGCTGTACACTTCACAGGGTAATAGTAACCTCATTACACACGAACTCGTAGGGTTTTTAAAAATTATAATGGTGCAAAGGGGAAACCAAAAAGTGTTTACTAAGGACAGTTTTATATGATGTTCTACCTATATACTCAAGCAACAAGCATCTATTAAGCTCTTCTCATGAGCCAACAGCATACTGCTACTCTAAAATTTTATTTAAAAATGTGATAAAAAGTAAAATGAACAAAAGAAGTCAGTGGCCAAATGCATTTATAAAGTTTCAACCAGAGTAGTAACCAAAGAAATGTAAAACTTCACATTTTTTAAATTATCAAATAAGCAAAAACTTCTGAAATGGTGGAACAAAACAGGAACTCTCAGTGCCAGTGTCGACAAAAGTAAGCACAACCCTTTCAGACAGTAATTTTGAAAATATCTACCTAGGATCTTATAATGTATAGTGTATGTATTTCTTTGGATTATTGAAATTCTACCTTTAGTAAAAAGCCCAAAGCAAAATGACTATATAAAAAGCCATATGCCAAAACTGCTCATCTCGACATTACTTCTAATTAAAAGTTGTGATTAAAGTAAATGTCTCAAAGTACCAGACTGGCTGAGTAAACTGCTGCACACCAACAGGATATAACATTAAGTTGCCACTAAAATTATAATTATGTGGGTTCGAGACCCACATCGGGCTCTGTGCTGACAGCTCAGAGCCTGGAGCCTGCTTCAGATTCTGTGCCTTCCCCTCCCTCTATCCCTCCCCTGCTCACTGTCTCTGTCTCTCAAAAATAAATAAATGTTTTAAAATTTTTTAAATTATAATTATGTACTGTTGCCATATTAGAAAATAATATAATAATCGTGACTCATCTAGAATACGTATACAGAAAAAGATGAAAACTAAAATACCAAAAAGATGCCAATAGTTTTCTTTGGGTAAGGAGTCTAATTTTCTTTGAATTCCAAGTTTTTAATATTGAGTATACAATGGCTGTATAGGAAAGAAAATGCAAAAACTTTTAAAATAGCACTGGGAATGAGTATGATGTTCACTTAACTTTAGAAATGCTACAAAGCGACAATCACGAATTACCACAAAATAGAAAACGACAAATGTTATTAGTACAAGATTGGAATGAAAAAATTTAAGTTTTCTTTATTATTTACTATTCAAATGCTGAAGTAATATACAAAAATCCATTGAACATAATGGTAGCTATAGATTGAATTTGCTTTCTATTCTCCACATATTACAAAACATCATATGTTATTCTCTCCAGTCACAACGTCCCAGGTATGGCTACCATGTTCCAGGGATTTGCTATTCCCACATTTCACTCCTTGAAGTCAAATTAAATTATTCTCAATTACCTAAGTGTGATTTGTTTCATTACTTAATTATGAACAAAAGTACATTCACGACTTCTATTTGGATTCTCACCTTTCTCTTTCTCTCAATGGTTTTTTAATTCAGGAATTAAGACACATTTATTTATAATAAAGTGCATACCAAATTTTTATATCAAATCTGATTATTTTAATGTACATGACTATAACACTGTAATGCACAAATAACTAGCAACTCCACATTTACTATTCATTACAAAGTTATTTAACAGTAATGTCCTTAATGTAACAAGGAAAAGGAGTATCAATTGCTAATAAAGCAAAATTCAACATGTAGTAATCAAGTTGCCAGATATAGCAAATAAAAATACAAGATACTCAGTTAAATCCGAATTTCAGGTAAATACAAATAATTTTTAGTGCAAAGATGTCCCATGTACTATTTGAGATAAGCTACTTATATTAAAAAATTATTCATTGTTTATTAGAGATACAAGTTTAACTAGTTGTCCTGTATATTATCTGGCAACTCTAGAACTAATAAAGGGCATATTAAAAGCACTGGAAACACAACCAACTCAATTGTTTCCATTTTGTCCTACAATGTAGTAACATAATAGAAAAGAAGGTAAATGAGGAAGAAATGACTAGTTACTGGTCCAGTAACTTCCTCATACGCTGTGCTAGGCAGGTAACATATCAAATGATCCATTTCATCCTCATCAAAACCCTGTGAGACAGGTATTAAGATCATTTTACTATTGAGGAAAGAATCTCTATAAGCTTAACTAGTTTTTTTTTTTACCTATTCTTTTTTTTAATTTTTTTATTTTTTTTTATTTTTTATGAAGTTTATTGTCAAATTGGTTTCCATACAACACCCAGTGCTCATCCCAAAAGGTGCCCTCCTCAATACCCATCACCCACCCTCCCCTCCCTCCCACCCCCCTAAGCTTAACTAGTTTAAAGTTCTGCAACTAATAGAATGTTACAAACAACGGAGTACATAGTCAAAGTAAATGACTGAGCCAACTAATTAATTCTGTTCAGCCTCCCAGTTAGGATAAAAAATAAAACTTTTAAAAAAGGGAATGTTAACTCTGGACCTGACTTATATAAACTCACTGTCAACACTGACTGAATTCATTGAATATTGCTAAAAAAAAAAAAAAAAAAAAAAAGTGCCGTAACTCAGCATGAGTTTACATTTTACACACACTCTCTTAAGATCAACTCGACACAATAAAGAGAAAGTTTCATCTATGTAATAAGAGATTGGTTTTCTTGAATAAAGCTAAATTGAATTGCATTTACAAGTCACCTCAAAAAATGTATTTCTTGCAAAAATAGAAGAGGAAGGAAAGCTTACAAATTCACTGTATGAGGCCAGCATTCCCCTGATACCAAAACCAAAGACTCTAAAAAAAGAGAGCTACAGGCCAATACCTCTGATGAATACAGATGCAAAAAACCTCAAAAAAATACTATCAAATTGAACCCAACAATACATTTTAAAAAAATCATTCACTGTGATCAAGTAGGATTTATTCCTGGAATGCAAGGGTGCTTGAACATTTGCAAAACAATCAACATAAGAGACAGCACATAAGAGAAAGGATAAAAAACACATGGTCATCTCAACAGATGCAGAAAAAGCATTCACCAAAAAGTACAACATCCATTCATATAAAAACCCTCAACAAAGTAGGTTAAGAGGGAACATACCTCAACATAATAAAGGCCATGTATGAAAAACCCACAGTTAACATCATACTCACTGGCGAAAAACAGAGAGCTTTTCCCCTAAGATCAGGAATGAGACAAGGATGTCCACTTCCAGTACATTTATTCAACATTGTATTAAAAATCTTAGACGCAGAAACCAGACAAGGAAAAGAAATAAAAAGCATCCAAATTGGTAAGGAAGAAGTAAAACTGTCTCTATCTGCAGATGACATGATACTATATACAGAAAACCCTAAAGACTCCACCAAAAAACTATTAGAACTGCTAAACGAATTCAGTAAGGTTACAGAATACAAAATAAACAGAAATCCAGTGCATGTCTATACACATCATTAATGAAACAGCAGAAAGACAAATTAAGAAAACAATCTCATTTACAACTGCACCAAAAACATAAAACACTTAGGAATAAACATAACCAAGAAAAGGAAAGGCTTGTGTTCTGAAAACCATAAAACACTGATGAAAGAAACTGAAGACGACACAAACAAATGGAAAGATATTCCATGCTCATGGACTGGAAGAACAAATATTGCTAAAATAGCCATATTACCCAAAGCAATCTACTAATTTAATGCAATCTCTTTCAAAATACCAACAGCATTTTGCACAGAACTAGAAAAAATAATCCTAAAATCTGTATGGAAACACAAAAGACCCAGAATAGCCAAAGCAATCCTGAAAAGGAAGAATAAAACTGGAGGTATCACAATCCCAGATATCGAGATACATTACAAGGCTGCAGTAATCAAAACACTATGGTACTGCCACAAAAACAGACACATAGATGCCAAGTAGAACAAAGAGCCCAGAAATAAACCCATGAAGAAGGAACCCTCACTTACTGTTGATGGGAATGCACACTGGTGCAGCCACTGTGGAAAGCAGAATGGAGGTTCCTTAGAAAAGTAAAAATGTAATTACCATATGATCTAGTAATTCCATTATTGGGTATTTACCCAAGGAATACAGAAACACTAATTTGAAGAGATATATGCACCTCTATGTTTATTGCAGCATTATTTACAATAGCCAAACTATGGAAGCAACACAAGTGTCCACTAATAGATAAATGGATAAAGAAAATGTACTGTGTGTGTGTGTGTGTGTGTGTGTGTGTGTGTGTGTATTCAGTGGACTTTCAGTTGGCCATAAAAATGAATGAAATCTTGCCATCTGCAACAACACCAATGGATCTAGGGGGTATAATGCTAAGTGAAATCAGTTAGTCAGAGAAAGACAGATACTATATGATTTCACTCATACGTGGAATTTAAGAAACAAATGAACAAAGTAAAAAAAAGACTCTTTTTTAACAAAAAGAACAGACTGTTAACTATAGAGAACAAAATGATGGTTGCCACGGGGGAGATGCATAGGGAGATGGGAAATAGGTGAAGGGGATTAAGAGTTCATTTATCATGATGAGCAAGGAGTAAGGAATGGAATTGCTGAATCACTATATTACACACCTGAAACTACTGTAACACTGTAAGTTAACTATGCTGGAGTTAAACTTTTTTCAATATTTTAAATGCTATAAAAGTGGAAAAGATGTGGAAAAATATTTGTTGACTTGCAGTGAATTCCAATATATATTACCACTATATCTAGACAATGAAAATTTTACATAAATGTTACTGTAAGAAAATGAGAGTGTTTAATTGTATGGAAAATTTCTATTACACTATTATCGGCTATTATTTTCCAGCTCTATTTTTTTTTCATTCATTCTATATGTAACTTTTCAGTTGCTACTATGTATTTGGATATGGAAATTTAAAAATAAAAAATAAATTTTAAGACAAAATATAACAGATTTATTCATTCCCAGGGCATTTTAGGTTAAAAGCCATGTTTTTCCAGGGGTGCCTGGATGGCTCAGTCGGTTAAGCGTCCGGACTCTTGATTTCAGCTCAAGTCATGATCTCACGGTTCACGAGCCCCACGTTAGGTTCTATGCTGACTGTGCAGAGCCTGCTTAGGATTCTTTCTCTCACCCTCGCTCTCTGCCCCTCCCCGCTCACACTCTAAGTAAATATTTAAAAGAAGAAAAAAAAAAAAAGAAAAGGATTCCTAACAGCATAACTATGATTTCTAACTACATTACAAACATGTTCCATTGTAGCTCGTTACAAACCATTCCAACTGAAGAATAAAAAACTTCTGCAACAAAGTTGCAGTTTTCATTTACCCCGAACAAAACACTCCCATTTTCAAAATAAATTAACACCCAAGGCTGTTTCTTCACATATTTATGAAGTTTTGCAAATACACTTCCTTGTAGGAAATCAAATAGATAAAGACAATGGGAGACTTAGCATCCATAATGTGCATTTGGTTTTAAGATCTTAAAAGGAATCAGATTCCTTGAGTTTAAGTGTCATATTTTATCCGAAAATAAAGTTACCTCTTAAATGTTAAATGATTGTTCACCTTACCCAACAAAGGTAATATTATATTTTAGTGGACACTACAGAATCTTAAAATCATTATTTAACTTCTCTGGGCCTCATTTCTCTACTTAGTTTCTTGGGGCTCCAAAGTTCTGCATATCTTTAATTCTATAATTCTAAGTCAACCTATTCCTTTAACAGGCACATGTTTATTTCATTTTGTAGATTACAGAAAATGCCTAAATAAGAACTATTAGTTGGCATATTGCCTCATACAAATATACATCCTGGCTATTTCTGTCTATGTGAATTGTAGAACTTTATAAAACAGAAATATCGTTAGTATTACACTCTTCTTCTGCAGAAAGTTGACACAGACGAGATCCCAAGTGAATCTGTTTGCCTACAGCCAAGTGAAAAGACATTTCAGAGTCACACTGAATGGGAAGAGAAAACTAGCTGGATCTAACTAGCTGGTCTAAAAGACCTACCGCTTGGGCATATGTGTTACAAAATCATTTCCACATCATACAAACTACTTAACCAAAAAAGAGCTCCAAAGAAAATGATTTCTACCTGGAGTTCAATTCAAAGTAAATACTAGATGAAAAGGTTTGAACTATATGTTTACCTTGAAAAATGCCTTCATTAGAAGCTCTCTTAGTAATGGTCCTTGGCAAAATAAATCAATAAATCAATAAATCAATAAATCAATCAATCATTACAAAGCAAGCTATATGAACAGCCATTCAGATCTCTGATTTCTCTTTGTTTTTCGGCTCTAACTGGCATTGCTATGATCCTGCCCTGTATTTAGGTCAGCCGTGGTTAAAAACTGTTTTCCCCTAAGAATTGGTAGGTATTTAACATTTTTAGGCCTCATAGTCAAATTTTAAGATACTTTTTTCTTTTTTTTTAATTTACCTAATTCCAATATAATTAATATTCAGGGTTATATTAATTTCAGGTGTACAACACAGTGATTCAACAATTCAATACACTGTTCACTGCTCACCACAATATATGTACTCTTAATTCCCTTCACCTTAAGATTTTTTTTTTTTATGCAGGACTTTTCAGAACCTTTAATAAGCTAATATTTGTTGTGAATCTCCAAGATGCATTATCCATGCATCCCTTTTGGAAGGAATCATTTTAAACATGCTATTAATTGACTCTATGGTACACAGTTTGGAAAATCTGATTTAAAAAGCCTAGGTCAATTTTCTGAGTCACTTTTTAGCACTTCCGCCAAACACACTCTGAAGTGTTAATGTCGTTTTTTTACCTTTATAGACTTTTGAGCACATGACCTTTTCCCGTATCTGCCCCAAACTTCCATCTTGGAGAGATTAAGATTTATCACAGAAGAACTGCAAATGCAAGGATCAAAACAGAAGAAATACACTAACATTCAGATAATACAAATTTGTATCAAGACAAGAGTTTTGTAAATTAAATTATCTTGAGAGAAGATTTCATAAGGCCCTTATCTTTCCTTTGCCATCTTTGCTGAGCTAAACCACAGAATCCTATATAAAGAAAATCCAAAAGGAAAAGGAAGGTGGAATTCTGCCTATTTCTGAGACTGGGAAGAAGAATAGAAAAGAAAAAAAAAAAAACAGGAGAGAAGCAAGAAACAGAGAGGAGTAGATACATGTCAATTCTGCTTAACTTCTCACAGGTCCACTCTGATCACAAGCTCCTTAGGATACTCTACTTGGGGTAGAGCCACATCAAAATAATCTATAGTTCACGGGCAGGCAGGGGAGTCACTGATGTTCAGCACTCCTGAACATGCCAGATTATTGTGTGGTGTAGACCATCCCACACTAGCTAAGGGTCTGGCCAAGAAGCTTCTCAGAGGAGGATCACTGCCATAGACTGAGGTAGCTCTGGAACAAGGTCTACAGTGTGGACTGCTCAGGACATGACCAAATGGATGTCACAGCCAGACCTCTAAGGATTTCATGGTCCAGCACAAGTCAAGCAGAAGTTTGGAGTTAGCCAGGGAGTACTCAATAAGAAAAATGAAAATGAATGGACCATGAGTTCATGACTCACAAGTATGAGCACTGGAGGTCATTAGGGCACTGAGCAACCAGGGAAGCAGAGATGTGGCCCCAGGGACAAAGGCAGTGGACAACGGACAGAAGGTCAAGAACTCCGCCCTACCTATCTGCTATCCTGTACATCTCATACATCTCGTCACATCTTGGAAAAGCACTAAGAAAAAGGGTGAGAGGTCTGAGAGATAAGCAATGTTTGCTAGAGAGAAATATTATTACCCAAGGAGACTGTTTAAATTATAGACTCAAACACCTTTTAATCTAGATTAGCTTAATAGTTTATCCCCTTCTTAAGCAATGAGTCAATGAGCCAAACTAGACAGTACAGATCAAGTATACAAGAAGTACATATATCTCTATACATCTACACACACACACTATTGCAACAGAAGTGAATTTTATGACCCCATGAACATTCTCCTCTACTCCTATCAAAACTTCCACTAAGACCCTCGATACGGTGCCAGTTCTAGGTATACACTCATGCGCTATGTGCAACACAACCTAAGTAAATCCTACCATCCCACAAAGTGCAGCTCAAATTCCGCATTTGCCGCAAAGTCTTTTATTTTTACCTCATTGATCTCTCTCTTCACTGACCTCCAGGGGCAAAGATAATTTTAGGCTAGATGACTGAACTCCTGGGATGACAAAGATCTCTTTAAAAAACAAAACACAGGGGCACCTGAGTGACTCATTCGAAGTTGAGCATTCAACTTCGGCTGAGGACGTGATCTCACAGGTCATGAGTTCGAGCCCCACATGGAGCTCTCTGTTGTCTGTGTAGAGCCGGCTTTGGATCCTCTGTCCCCGTCTCCTTGCCCCTCCCCCACTTGCACACTCTCACACTCTCTCTCAAAAAGATACATAGACAGACAGACAGACAGATAGACAGCAAAACAATACTGAGGAGCTTCCCAAAGTGACACAGCTCACCTGGCTCCTGGAGCCCCCTGGCCTCTCACAAGCTGTGCTGCCAAGGGAAACAGTTCTTGCGTCAGAGCTCTAGGCCAGACCAGCCTCAACACAAATACATGGGGTTCAGCCAGAACAACAACACACAAAAGGGAGAAAGTGAAAAACCCAGTAAAAGCAATGACTACGGCACCTGTCTCTCAACACAATTACAGCAGGAGACTACAATGCTACAACCAAACACAAAACATTCCTTGCCCCCAGGGAAAGTGTTCCTCCCAGCCAGAAATAAACAAAATCACTTTGAAACAATTAATCTACCTGCCTTGGTATATATTAATTCATTCATAAATTATATGAAATAACAGAATCCTATAAGCAGAATAAAGCATTCTTTGGGCTTACATAATATAAAATTTCACATGGTGAAAAGAGAAAACACTTGAAAACCCAAGTCAGTTATAATTAACTTTTAATGATCTCAACACATCATTTATCTCTATTCATTTAATCATCAAGTTCATTTTACCAGCAAAATCCAGTAGGGAAAAAAATAATAGGGAAAGTTTCCAAATTCAATTTTTGTCTCATGTTTTCTCTACATGCAAAAACTTCTTAAAATCGAGTATTTAAAAATTATCTTTCAGGGCTCCTGGATGGTGTAGTTGGTTAAGCATCCAACTCTTGATTTCAGCTCAGGTCACCACCTCACCGTTCATGAGTTCGAGCCCTGCATTAGGCATCTGCACTAATGACTTGGAGCCTGCTTGGGATTCCGTCTCTCCTTCTCTCTGCCCTTCCCCCACTTGCAAGCTCGCTCTCTCTCTCTCTCTCTCTCTCTCTCAAAATAAATAAATAAACTTAAAAATTTTTTAAAACAGTATCTTTCTATTTTCCATCACTGGGAAGAAGAGGTACATAGGCTTAGTTCAAGAGGTACATAGTCTTGTTAACTTGAGGTCCTTGGACAAATTATTTGGATTTCCAGAGACTCACAGATTTTTATTATTATTTATAAAATGGGGATAATAATAGTAATACCTAACTTGAGGAGCTGTTATAATGACAAAATGAAATGATACATTTAAACCACATGGCACCATATCTAACACTAGCTAATGCTAAGTGTCATAAGTAATGGAATCCTCCAGAAGGCACTAGGAAGGCAGAGGAGAGCAAGCTTACCTATGCAGCAGGGGAACCAGGATGGTGATACTTCATCAGTCAGGAGATACAGAACACTGGATTGGAGGGTGAAGAAAGAATTCCATGAAGAGGAACTATTATGTGAAAAGTAGTAAGCTGAGTCCCAGATACCACGGGGATCCACTATGTAGAGCTTTGGATGACATATGAAGGCAGACAATTTCCAATTCCACAGCACCTGAATGAAATCAGGTTGATAAGCTTCCCTACTTCCTTCCTTCCAACATGATCACACTCTGCCCTATCTACACTTAAACATCCAGATCAAACCCCATCTTCTGCTGCAAACCTCCTCTGACTAATCTACCTACATGCATCTCTCCTTTTCCTGATCTCCTTATAAACACAGAATTGCTAAAGAAGAACTGCATGTGGTTATATCCTATTTTACACTATCCTCTTTTTTATCCGTTTTATACAAATGCTATTCGTACAAACTGTAAGTTCCTCAAGGACATGGAATTGAGATATCAAATATATTTTGATACATCAAAACACAAGAGTAATTAGTACTACCAATTAATTTTAAATCATTACTTTATAGTTTAAAATAAAACAGCTTCTCTTGATCCTGAAAACAACCCAGTTAGGAAGCAAATTGTGTCCACGATATGATAGTTCTATTTGATAGGTGAGGACTGGCCTGAGGTCACAGAGATAATAAGTGGCAGGGCCAACCCAACTATCCAGGCACGCTGACTTCACTCCTTCACGGCTCCCTGTATATATGCTAACAAAGTGTTGGATTCCTATTAGATGCTTAATAGTTCCTGTCTTGTTTTACTAAAAGGCCATTTGCTGACCAAAGGAAATAGTAAAACAGTTAACTAAAAGACCTTAAAATAGTTTTGTTTCCCACCACAAGAAAATGCCTAAATAATCCTTAAAGTTTTATGCTTGGACTATTTCCTAATCCCTGAAATGGCATATAATAAATCATCTCCCACAATACTCTTCAAATATAAACTCTAACTACTATAAAATCTCACATCTGGATCCAAAAACTCTTCCTACACAAAGAGTATCTGTGATTATAAATGTGTAAAACCTTGGTAAAAGGACGATTCCTGACTTAACATAGCCAATGAGGTACTGAAAAAGTCTGGAATTTCTTTCTGTAGACACAGCAATGAAACAATGCCTTTTGCTGAAGATGACCAAAAGGCAAATGACAAGAGAAATCTGGGATCATCCTCCAGTTGTACCTAAACAGAAAATACTTATTCCAATCATAAATACTACACTATTCTACTGAATTCCACTTAGAAAAAGTGACACCCATTGAATCAAATGGACTCAAAACAGCAGACGCAAAGAAATCATAAATTTAAAAACATACATTTTATTTTTTTTCAAGTTTGTAGGTGAATTTATTTTTTTTTTCCAATATATGAAATTTATTGTCAAATTGGTTTCCATACAACACCCAGTGCTCATCCCAAAAGGTGCCCTCCTCAATACCCATCACCCACCCTCCCCTCCCTCCCACCCCCCATCAACCCTCAGTTTGTTCTCAGTTTTTAAGAGTCTCTTATGCTTTGGCTCTCTCCCACTTTTTTTTTCCTTCCCCTCCCCCCCCATACAGTCATTTTAAATCACATAAAAGTGAGATTCTTTTTTTTTTTAACTTGGCTCTCATTTCCCCTTTGTCTAAAAAGTCTAAACAAATACCCCAAAGTCATCTCTCCTTGGAGGCAAAAGGATGGGTCAGAATTACTATCCAAAGTAGCCAGTGCGAATACTATCCAGCATGGCATCTCAAAGATAAGTTCTTTTCAGCTGTGAAAAGAACAACCAAGAACAAGTTCTCACCTGGTATGAATGTGGGGAGGCTGCATTGAAAAAGCGTGTTCTAGAAATATATTATGAGTGCTAGCCATTGTTCCTCTTTTGTTTCAAACTGGATTGGAGAAAAGCTTTATTAGGAGTTGTCTGAGAAGCTACACTAAAACATGCCTGGGATACTTGATGGGAAATTTTATATGAAAACCGCAGTGACTCACATCAGCCAAATACCTTACTGAAGATACTGCCTAGCTTCTCTCTTCCTGCCTGGATGCAACATGAGTGAACAGATTCTCATAACTAAGGTGAATCAATCTGGTGGGTTTTTTTATTTGCTTGTTTGGTTTTTTTTGAGTACAGCTGACACACAATGTTACATTAGTTTCAGGCATACAGCATAATGATTCCAGAAGTTTACACATTATGCTGGTTTCAAACATGGAGGGGGTAGATGAGGGAAGAGGAACCTTCAGTAGTTATAATCCTAAGGACTCAAAGGGTAACCTACACTCTGCAATTCTTGCCCTCCCCCAGTCAACACCTCAGATTATCAGCACCCTGATTAAGCTCCCCACTCTGCAACTCTGACAGGCAGATGTCACCTAAGTTATCACTTAGGACTGAGGCACCTAACCTGCCAAAGGTCTGTCAGTAAGTAAAAACACTTGTCAAGGATTCAGCTGCCTATCCTTGAGAAAACACGTGGGAGCCCTGATGGGAGATTCTTTTGGGGGGTAATGGTGGTGTGTTGGTTTTATGTGCAACTCTAAGCTGTTATTTGGAAACTTGTAAGAATGGGGGATGCTCTAGGACCATGTCAGGCTACTTGCAACTCTCTGTGTACTAAAGCCTTCCTTGAGAGCTGTAGGGCACATTTCACTGGGAAGAGCAATAGTCCCTTCACAAAACTCCCAATAGTTAACACTGATTCTTACCAGAACTGCTTTCTTATTACAGGGATGCTGGGGTTAAGGATCTCAGAACTGTAAACTCTTATCAAAGAAAAGGGAATCAAAGCATACAATGCACCTAATCTTTGGTTCAGAATACTAACTCTGGGGCGCCTGGGTGGCTCAGTCGGTCAAGCATCGGACTCTTGATCTCAGCTCAGGTCATGATCTCAGGTTCCTGAGACTGAGCCCTGCGTCAGGCTGTGTTAACCACACAGAGCCTGCTTGGGATTCTCTCTCAACCTCTCTGCCCCTTCCTCTCTCTCTCTCTCAAGATAAATAAATAAGCTTAAAAAAAAAAGATTACCAACTCTGGCAACTGGACTGCCTGAGTTTAAATCATACCATGCCCACTCAATTGGACCCTAGTCAAGTCACAACTCTCAGATTCCCCATCTCAGAAAGGAGATAAAATTAGATGAGATATATCAAATAATAATCACAAACGCTGTGATAAACAAACAATACCTGCCGTATCTTAAATACTAAAAAAGTACTAGCTACTATGATGAAGGAACAATGCAGGTATACGGCTAGAGTTGTTTCTCACCATCAATATTATAAATTCACCCACTAACATGGCAAACAGTCCTCAAACAGTAGAATTACTGCTCTGTGTGTGGCAGCTGCAACTCAACACACACTACCTGCCAGTTTAACTCTTTAACTCCTGTGAGGATTTGCCAAACACGCTTGGTGAGAAAGAACCATCTAGGGTACTTGTTAAGAACACAAACTCACGGACTCCATCCCAACCCTACTCAATCAGGATCTCTTCAGAAAGGACCCAGAAATGTGTTTTAAGGTACACACATCCTCCCTCCACCACTCAGGAAAGACTGGCTATTAAGCAAATTTGGGAAATACTACATAGTCCACCCCAGACCAAAGTGAATCCACCTCACTGTTTATCACCAAGCCCAAAGTTGGTCACAATTTTTGCTTCAATTATTTCCAACAACTTTTGAATTCATATTTAATATTGTTGTATCATTTCTTCTGTATAACACATTTTGCAGTCACACCACTTCAGCTAGCAAAATAAATACTTTCAGGGGCACTTGGGTGGCTCAGTTGGTTTAGCGTCTGACTTCGGCTCAGGCCATTATCCCGCAGTCCACGAGTTCAAGTCCCGCATCGGGCTCTGTGCTGACAGCCCAGAGCCTGGAGCCTGCTTCAGATTCTGTGTCTCCCTCTCCCTCTGCCCCTCCCCTCCTTGCGCTCTGTCTCTCTCTCTCAAAAATAAACATTAAAAAACATTTTTTAAACATTAAAAAAAATACTTTCAGAAATATGTTATGTTTCTGAAAATTCTCAGCACTTTTAAAGTAAATATTCTAGAAATAGAGAAATAATGGCTCCAACTAAATTATATTTACTTCTTACAAAAAATAAAATACATATATATATGTTATATATAGATTATATATATATATATCTTGAACTCTAAGTACTCCGACAAAGACCAAACTATACTTTATACAGTTTCACACTACATTTAATATTTAATAAACAGGCAAATCTTATTAAACTGGTTGTAATTACAAGGTTTAAGATAAATGAGAAGCAAAAATTACTTTGGAGGCTATTTTTTGTTATTACTTTTCACAGCACACATCACAATTTCAAGAAGCACTGGAAAATAATTATCGTAACTATGTAATCAGTAGAAACTCAAGGAAACCTAATAAAGACACATGGACCACATAAGAACCAAAACCACAGAAAGGTACCCTATTTGGGGAAAATTTCTGTTACCTTAAAGCCTGTCTTTAATAAGATTAAAGAGCAATTAAAGGGATGTTTAAATAACATCCCTTATTCCATTCATTCAGTCCTAATCTTCAGTCAACCTAAAACAAACATCTTCTAAAACCTCTCCTGAAAGGCTTGAATTATTTCCTATTTGTATACAACCTGAGAAAAGTTCAGAACATGGATTTCTTCAACATATATTAATTCTAGTTGTTCAGTATATTCAGAAACATGATGATGCCACAAACATCAGTCACAAGTCTCCAATTTTACCAAACTTACTGTTCAGTAGAATCAGGGTCAGACCTACTGTTCCAAACATGACTTCACCTACGTACTATTCACTACATAGCATGTCTACAGAAGAGCACATTTTTAAAAGCTCATGTAAACTTAGCCTAGCAATTTACTGACCACCTCCAAATATGCGAAGTAATATCACTGCTTCCACAAATGCAACGTGAATTTCCTAAACATAAAATTCAAATAGCACAATTTGAGTCTAAAATGTTCTATAGTTCTGCTCATTGTCATCTAAGCCCCCAAATGTTTTAGTGCACTCAGATGTGGTATACCTTTTTTTTACTTCTTTTAAATGTTAATTGAGATGCAAACTGGTTTTTTTAATGTCTCAATAAGGTTTCTATCTTTCCATCAGAAATTAGTTATATCATGTTTTCCCTTTTTTGTGACTCTCTAAACAATGTCATTGCTTTTAGACAGTGATTTTCTAAAAGATAAATGCAGGATTGACTTGTAGACAGTTGTATATTCTTGCATATGTTTCTATAACCAATTTTGCTTCAAAATTTATATGTAACTATCTAAAAGCTGTATTTTTACAGTAGTATCTCAAGTAGTTATGTTTAATTAGAAAATTCAACTAACAGGGGCGCCTGGGTGGCTCAGTTGATTAAGCATCCAACTTCCGCTCAGGTCATGATCTTGCAGTCCGTGAGTTCAAGTCCCACATCAGGATTTGTGCTGACAGCTCGGAACCTGGAGCCTGCTTTGGATTCCAGGTCTCCCTTTCTCTCTGCCCCTCCCCTGGTTGTGCTCCGTGTCTCTCTCTCTCTCTCTCAAAAATAAATAAACATTAAAAAATAAAAAAAAAAAAAGAAAGGAAGAAAATTCAACTAACATAGCCTAGACTAAAAAGCAAACACCACCACTAACCAGTTAACAGAGATATCAGATGATAAATATGAGATTTAGATACTTTACTCATGATAGACTCTCTTGGCTTCAGATTAAAGCCCTATTTCAGTTGGTCAATTACGGGATGCCCTTTCCCATCTTAATAATGCCACAGAGTCTCCTGCCCTCTGTTTGGAAGAGCAGGTATCTTTCCTCCCGCCTCAGTTACCTGCTGAATTCAGCTTCATCCTTCACAGCACAGAAAGTCTGATGAGACCACTGCATCTTAGAACCATCTGTTGAAGGGAAGAAAGATAAGAAACTGTCTCCTACCCATCTCCCAGCTCTCACTAGGCAAAGTTTGCCACCCCAGGGTGTTATCTCTGTCATGCTTCCAGGATGTGCTTCCTGGTGCCTGTGGGCAGCTTTCCAGGCAGCCACGGCCTCTGTGTTCAGGTGGCACCTCAGCGCTGGAGCTACTGACACTCCTGCCCCATTGGGACTGATGGAGGTAGGCATATGGGGGCCCTCATCTCCTCAGAGGAGGCTAAGACAAGAAGTGATAAAGATGAGGTGATGGCAGAGACAGGCCACCACAGTTGCGACAGGAGAGATCTTGGGGCTGCACTGCAGAGGTAGAAGAGCAAGCTGCTGAGACGTGGGCAGGAGGCACCCAGGAGACCTGAAGGCACATAAATTGGATTTAATACAGTCCTCCACTTGTGCCACTAAGGCGACTTGCACTCTCCTAAGATACACAGATCCATATGAGAAGAAGGCTGCCATTACCTCTTCTTCAACAGAAGATGTGCAAGTCCAATTCTTCATGTAGTGACTTGCCAATCACTGAAAAGGTGTTTTTAATAAACTGAGTTATAGTCTATGCCATTTGTAGCTGGTTCTGTACGTTTATATTTTATCATCTCTCCTCCACCTCCCATTTTAGTTTTCCTTCACCCCTGACCAGTGCTCAGGGTAGTCTGGGGTTTGAGTTTATGGGGTGACCCATGTGTTTATTCCCAAGGGGCTTGGGCCTCTAATTGCCTTACCTTTTTGGGCTGTGGTTGTTTAAACTGTCCATTTACAGCTACCACAGGACATGGAAACAGCAGAAGATGACTCAGAGCATTCCCTAAGTCTAGGGTTCCCTCCTTGTACCCACTAGATGGTAGTAATGTTAATTTCTCCTTGTGTTCAAAATTGGTCCACCCGATAATTCTTTTATGTCCACTGGTGCACTGTCATAAGCCCAAAGTTAACAGATGGCAGCCGCAGCTTCCTGTCAGTTGTGTCCTCTGTCTAAAGTGTTCCTCATCCCACCCTCCAGGAATCAGACCCTGTTACTCAGTAGCAGAGCCTAAGACTGCAGACACAGAAGACCCCAAGTGTGCACGTAGGTCATTGTGACTGAGAGTAAAAGGAACATCTAACTTCCACTCCTTCACTTATCTTCATCTGTTACCAACTCAGCACTATCAAATCAGCACCATATACACAGTACATCCAACCCCAGAGCTGTCCACGACCTGTTGCTCTCACTGATCCTTTCCTCCATTTCACAGGCTACTCCATCCTTCTATCCAGATGCTTTGCGGTGTTGGAAAACGTGGTAAGACCAGTGAATCCTGTGAACATGCGCTCAAGTATAAAACAGGTCCCTTAGTTCAAGGAAATGTAGCAAGAGGTACCATGCTAACTTAACAGGCATTCAGCCAGTGGATTCAACACTCAGATGGTGATATTGACCAGGTCTCTGAAGGCAGAGGAATTAAAAAAACCTCTATCTGGTGTGTGTGTGTGTGTGTGTGTGTGTGTGTGCATGTGTGTGTGTGTGTGTATGTGTATAAATAAATTCCGTGAAGAACAATTTGCTACCCTTTCCAATTTCAAAGCTGTCCATGATAATCCATCTGCCACCAATGGTTGTCTGGATAGTGCCATTTCAAGAGCTCAGTGCCTAACTCTACTTAGAGTTGGATGGGCATTCAGTAGAAAGTTCAACAATGCATTCCTTGCTGTCCTGGTGAAAGGAACGTCCCAGAGAATATAAATGGTGACTTCTTAAGTCTTACAGAGCAAATCTTTTCTAATATTCCTGCCCACTAAGACTTTTGACCCATTCCTCAACCACATGCCAGGAAATTCTGACATTTCCACATGTCCTGGTCAGAATACTTCCTCCCAAGTCACAGTTAAGTGCCTATAAAATAATGAATTCTCACTCATTAGTGCTCTATATTCCACGTCCTGCCATTTTTTAACATCTTCAAGATCTATTCCCACAAATGTTCACATAATCCCTGAAAGTACACACTTCCAGTAAGAATTGCACAGACTCCAAAGGGAGGGCTACTTTCCCCTAAGAAATATAGGGAAATTTGAGGGTTCAATACTGTCAGACACATCTACCCAACGTCTTCATTCCTGGTCTGTCACAGAGTCCTACTATGTCTCTACCAAAGTCCCGAATTTGACACAGGGGGCCAGTCAAAATATACACTTAGTCTACTTAATAGCCCTACTACCCTTATAATTATATCATGAGTCTGGTTTTCAACACAGTATAGTCTGTGCATATAGAAATGAATCCTTTTTTTTAATGTTTTTTTTTTATTTTTTTAAGCGTATTTATTTATTTTGAGAGAGAAACAGAGAGAGCAGGGGAGGGACAGAGAGAAAGAGAGGGAGAGAGAATCCCAAGCAGGCGCCATGCTGTCAGTGCAAAACCCGACATGGGGCTTGATCTCAGATCATGACCTAACCCAAAACCAAGAGTCAGATGCTTATTAACCAACTGAGACACCCCGGTGCCCCTAAATGAGTCTCTTAAACCAACTAGAGAGGCCCTCTGGCTCTCATGGTGAGCCTTAAGTTCCCTTTCAGGTGCCCTGGGCCTATCCTTTTCTTTTTCAAGGGCTCTAATGCTGCCCAAACATCAAAATCCTTATACTTATCCATGCCCATGTGTCAAGTGCAACAGCCACATATTTTTCCTTTCGCACACACCTCACACCAAATAGTCACAGCTGAAAGCTGCAGTCCCTGTGATGCCACTGCATGCTGGGGGTCTCTGCTGGCTTCCTGACAACCAGCAGTCGTTATAGCCCCCCAAGAAGTAAGCAAACTGTAAACCCCCTTTCAAGTACCTACTTCTACTTCTGTTCCTTAGAAGTCAGAATTTAAGACCAAGCTTACATGCCAATTATTTTTTTCTAGTGAGTAGAGGAAAGGAAGAGGGAGGGTAAAGAAAATGATACAGGACACAAAGGAAAATAGCATTAACAAACTAGCCAAAGCTTTCTAAGAAATCACAGTTGGCTGAATGTCACTTCAAACATCTCCAGATAAAATGGAAGCATTTTATCTCCCATCTTCTTCCTATCTCCCATCACTCATTAGTCAGCGTCTCTTATACTGCATGATAATTCCCATGTGTCCAGGCTATGTTATGTGGCCCCTCCTAAGCAGCTGCCGGGGAAGGCTGACCTAGTACACATAGACCTAGTCTTGAATTTGTTGTGGCTCCCACCCCAAAGGTTATACAGAGTCTACTCCAAAGCACAGAAGAGGAGGCTAAGATGATCTATGGCATCAAAGATGAGGTTATGATGAAAACGGCCAGAGCTTTACAATCATGGGAATAGTGTGAGCTGCTATTCAAAGTAAGGCAAACAGCTGAGGTCCAAGGGGTTCATGGAACCAAATGAATCTAGGGAGACACAAACTAAAGCCAAAACAGGCATACCTGGCTTTATTGCATTTCACAGATGTTGGTTGTTTTTTTTTTTGTTTTTTTTTTTTTTTTACAAATTGAAGTCTTGTGGTATTCTTGCATTAAGCAAATACATCAGCATCATTTTTCCAACAGTATTTGCTCACTTCATATCTGTGTCACACTCTGGTAATTCTCACAATATTTCAAATTTTCTCATTATTATTATATTTGTTATAGGTATCTGTGATCCATAATTATGACTCTGAAAGCTCAGATTGTGGTTAGCATTTTTTTAGCAGTAACATTTTTAATTAAGGTATATGCATTGATGTTTTAGACTTAATGCTGTTATACACTTAACAGACTACAGTATAGTATAACTTTTATATGCAATGGAAACCAAATTTTTCATCTGACTTGCTTCATTGCAGTGGTCTGGAAAAGAACCTACAATATCTCCAAGGTATGCCTGTAAAAAGTTTATGCCAATATATATTCAAATTTAGACAAAAGAGCAAATTCCTAAAAAAAAAAAAATTCTAAGTTTGAAAAACTAACTCAAGACAAAATAGAAGATCTCCTACCACATATATAATCAGTAGTTTGGAGAGTAGTTTGGTAGGAGAAAACTCCTACCACGTATATAATCAGTAGTTTGAAACTAATCCCACAGGTTCAGATGATTCATACAGTTCTATAAAACTGTCAAGGAACATAAGATTCTAATCTTATACAAGTGTCTCCGTTCGGGCTAGTGTAACAAAGTACCATAGACTAGGTGGCTTAGAAGCAACAGAAATTCATCTCGGGGTCCTGGAGGCTGGATTTCCAGCACTGCTGAGTTCTGGTAAGAGCCCTCCTTCAGGCTGCTATCAACTTCTTTATAGTCTCACCTGGCAGAGAGAGGAAGCAAGCTCTCTTGTGAGGTTTCTAAGGGCACCAATCTCATTCTCAAGGGCTTTTCCCTCATGTTCTCATCTAATCCGGATCACTGCCCAAAGGCCCCACCCTCCCACCCTACTAATACCATCACACCAGGGGGTAAGGTTTCAACATATGAATTTCAAGGGGACACATTCATTCCATAACAGTAAGTTCATCCAAAGAACAGAAAAATAAGTTGCATTTTCCATCTCACCCAACAGGCTAATAATATACCTTTGATACCAAAATTTCTCATGGAAAATAAAAGTAAAAAAATTAAAAACAATTTCATAATAATCCACTTCCAGAACAGTAACATGAGGAGCTCTGCAAACCTACTTCCCTGTCAAAACCATAACTGGTGAAAATTACTTAAAAATCAAAAATTTTTAAAAACCATTTAAAGTCTCTGGAAATTGTCAAAAGGGTACAATGCATTCAGGAAACATTTATTCAAAAAAACATACCAAGTCTTGGTAAGAACACTGACAGCCTGTGGCACCTGAGCCACAATCTGCCCCCTCTCTCTCCACCTCCAGCTCAGTTTGAGGGAAGCTCCACTCCATATGGATATGGCCAAGAAAACAGGGATCCCCTTCCCCTCAGCCCTCACTCAAGGCATTCTATCTCACTGGAAGGAAGAGGCCACCAGCATTTGTCATCCCCCCAGCTCTCAGGTGCAATAGCTGAATTCCTTATGTAAGTAGCTAAGAGATTGGTGCTTCCTTCCTCCACCAACCCCCACTCACAGGGTGAAGGCTCTACACTGAGCATGGCAGGTAGAGTATCTTGGGGCTCCGAAGGCCCTCACACCAGCTCACTCACGGTGCAATGGTTCCATACCAGGAAAGGCAAGATGTGAAGAACAGAGGTTACCACCTCAGCCCAGCACCATGCTTGCAAAATAGTGGTATCACACCAAGAGAAGCGGACCATCGTCCCCTCCCACACCCCACATTAGTAGCTCAGAGATTTTGCCAATCCATAAAGCAGTCCATAAAAACAGAGCTTCAAAACTCTTACCACACACACTAAGTTTAGCTGAAACCATAGAGTGTAGTAGGAAAGTACAAGCGATGCTCTAGAAAGAAACAAAAAACATTCTGGTGGTAAGCAATTAAGAGGAGGCTGGTAGCTCCATGAGAGATATAAGCTAAACTACTAGCCAGCTAGTTTACCAAAGAGAACTAGGGAAAGAGCAAAGAGCCCTTCCAGAGGCAGAAAAAATATCAATCACTGGCCTCAAAAACTAAAAAGCTAAAAAGTAGTTTGAAATGTATTACACCAACCTGTGAAGAAATTTATGCTCCAGAGCACCATCATCATAAACAACAGAATTATCATTCAAAAATTAGTAGAGCCTAACAGCTAAGTGTGATAACAGAGGCACACAAATTAATCTAAGAAAGAGACAGTAAAGAAAGACCTGCCCAAACCACTGTAATCCCAGGGCCCAGGGCCACCCAGGCACTCCTGTAAAATAACTTTTTTAATGGAAGTTATGGAGATAATCAGTACAGTTACTGTTATGGAAAACTGAATAGAGGGGCTTAACAGACTCAAACTGGCAGAAGAAAGGGTAAGCAAACTAAGACACAGCAAAGATTACACAACCTGAAAAACACATTTAAAAAATGAAAATTAAGTAGAGCTTTAGAGAAATGTGGGACACTATTCAATCTACCTAAAACCAATAACCAAAAAAACTCAAATTCCAGGCAGTTGGGTGGCTCAGTCAGTTAAGCATCCGACCTCAGCTCAGGTCGTGATCTCACTGTTCGTGAGTTCGAGCCCCACATCAGGGTCTCTGCTGACAGCTCAGGGCCCAGAGCCTGCTTCAGATTCTGTGTCTCCTTCTCTCTCTGCCCCTCCCCCCCCCCACTTGCACTCTGTCTCTATCAAAAATGAATAAATGTTAAAAAAAAACTTTAAAAAAAATAAAAAGAACCTCAAATTCCAAGTAGAATAAACATAAAGAGGTCTACACCCAGATACATCATAGTAAAAATAATTAAAGACTATTCTGAAAGCAAATAAACAAGAATGACCTAGCATGCACAAGAGAACTGCAATCAGATTAACTTCTCATCAGAGACAATGGAAGCCAAAGGCACTGGAATGATAATATTCACATGCTTTTTAAAAATGTCAACCAAGAGGCACCTGGGTGGCCAGTCAGTTAAGCATCTGACTCTTGATTTCAGCTCAGGTCATGTGATCAAGCCCCACTGGCAAGCCCCACTGTCCGACTCTGCACTGGGTGTGTAGCCTATTTAACATTCCCTTTCTCCCTCTCCTTCTGCCCCTCCCCAGCTCACATGCACATGCACACACATGCACAATCTCTCTCTCTCTCTCAAAAAAAAAAAGTCAATCATTAATCTTATATCCACCAAAGCCATCTTTCAAATACAAGGGTGAAACTCTTTTAAGAAAACATAGATGGAAATACTTATGATCTTGGATTAGGCAATGGTCTCTTAATATGACGCCAAAAAGCACAAACAACAAAAGAAAAAATAGACAAACTGGACATTGAAATGTAAAACATTTCTGCTTCTAAGGACACCATCAAGAAAGTGAAAATAACAACCCAGAGACTGGGAGAAAATATTTGCAAATCACAGAAGCAATATGTACCTAGAACATACAAAGAGCACTTATCACTAAGTAAATAACCCAATTTAAAAAAGAGGCCAACGATCTGCATAGGCATTTCTGCAAATAAGATGCACAAATGGCAGATAAGTGCATGAGAAGATTCTTGAAATCAGTAGCCATCAAGAAGATGCAAAACAAAACCACAAGGAGATACCACTTCACACCCATGAGGATGGCTATACCCAAAAAGATAATAAATGTTGATGAAGAGGTGCAGAAACTAGAACTCTCAAACACTTATGGTGGGTATGTAAAATGCTGAGATCACCTTGAGGAACTTCCTGGAAGTTCCTCAAAATGTTAAACACTGCATTACCTATGACCTAGCAACTCCGCTCCTATGTATATACCCAAGAAAAATGAAAATACATACCCACACAAGACCTTGGACATGCATGTTAATAGCAGTATTACAAATATTAGCCTAAAAGTGCAAATAACCCAAATGTCCATCAACTACTGAATGGGGTATATCCATACAATGGAATATTATCTAGCTATGAAAGGAAACTAAGTATTGATAAATGCCACAATATTGATGAACCCTGAAAACATTATGCTAAATAAAAGAAGCCAGTCACAAAAGATCACATATTGCATAACTGCATTTATACAGACTGCCTAAAAGAGAAAACCAAAGAGCTAGAAATTAGATTAGTGGCTGCTTGGGAATAAAAAAGATGATAGGAGAAAAAAACTAATCTTACTAATCTTACTATGAACACATATGCAAAAATCCTAAATGGGATTATCTAGCAGTTTATTAAGACAGTAATTATATATCACAATGAAATTAGTCTATCCTAAGAAGGTAAGAACAGTTTTACATTATAAAGTAAATGAATGTAGTTCATCATATAAAGAGACTAAAGGAAGGGAGGAAAGCTCACAGTTTCAAGGATGCAGAAAAATAATCTGATAAAATTTAATACTGACTTATAATGAATACACAAAAATAAAATACTCAGCATATCAGAAATGTAAGAGAATTTAATGTGGTAAGTATACATATAAAACCTAGATTAACTAGTAACAGTGACAAACTTAGGCCCTATAAGAAAAAGAAAAGTACAATCACTATCACTACTATTCTATATTATATTCTAGTTCTCAGCCAGTACACTAAGACAAGAAAAAGAAATCAAATATCTAAGACTGGAAAGCAGGAATCAAAACTGTAATAATTCGCAAGGAATATAATTTCAACAAGGAATATATTCAACAAAAAATTAAAAAACATAATTAATAATTAATACTATTTACAGTAGCAAAAATAAATAAATAAGGTACCTAGGAACAAACCTAACAAAATACGTGCCAGATCTCAATAAAGAATATATCATATCCTAAGTGAGATGCTATAAAAAAGCTATCTAAAAAATAGTGAAATATGCCATATCTCTTAGTAAAAAGACTATCATAAAGATGACATCTCCCCAAATTCATATTTAAATTAACTGTAATTTCAATCAAAAACTTGCAAAATTATAAAGTTTATACAGAAGAGCAAAGCACAGGGCCAAGATTCTCATAAAGAAGAAAAAGAGGAAGGGACACACCCAAACAGGTATCAAGACACACAATAAACTTTCATAACTAAGACAGTGTAGTATTGTCACAAGAAAAAACAGAGCAATGGAACAAAATTTTAAGGTTCAGAAATGAAGATATACATATATACTTGTGTGTGCATACGCAACAGAGCTGACGTAAGTGGACAATCACTCTGGAATGAGTAACAGTTTAAACATACAGAAATAAAATTACATTGGACCTTAACTCACACCTCACAAACAAAACTCAAGTGCAGACAGAATAAGGGTGTAAGAGAGTATCATTATGACCTTGGGATGGGCAAGGGTGATTTAAACAAAAGACTAAAAAATATAAACCATAAAGGAAAATGTTGACCACATTAAAATTGAAAACTCTGTCATTAAAAACTACCATACAAAGATAAAACAAAACTACAAGTCAGGAGATGTTTGCAATTCATTTAACTGATTAAGGAATTAATATTCACAATAAACAGTAAACAGTAAGAACAAAATCAGTACAAATCACTAAGAAAAGAGCAAGCAACATAACAGATAATAAGCAAAAAACATCAACAGGCATTTCACACTGTTGGCAGTGGCGTGAGGGGAAGAGAACAAATGGACAAAGAAAACGCATGAAAATATGTTCGTCGTTATCAATTAAGAAAAAATCAATTATGATCTTTATATCATGTTATATATGGATCAGTAAATATTTAATAAACTGATAACTTCAAGAATAGGTTAGGAGGTACCACAACAGGAAATAGCATATGCTGCTAGGGGGGAGGATGAAAACAATGTGGCAGGATCTCATAACTGTGCAATGCGCCTTTTCTGTGGCCAAGCAATCACCAAGTACCTTATAGCTGTGCACCACAACACAAGAAACTCATAACATCATTCCTTATAATAGCAAAAATCCAGAAACAACCCATCAAAAAGCAAATGAGAAACTAAGTTGTGGTCTATTCACCTCAGAATAATACAACATAATAAAAGTAAGTGAAATGCAGCTTCAGGCAACATGGATGTATCTTAGAAACATAAATTTGAGAGTGGGGGGAGGGGGAGTAAACACACAGAACACTAATTACAGAATGATCCTCTTACAAACCTCAAAAATTCAGTTTAGAAATACACATGCATATGGAAAAATTATTTTGAAAAATAAACGAATAGGGTGCCTGGGTGACCCAGTGGTTAAGCGTCCAACTCTGAATTTCAGCTCAGGTCATGCTCTCATGATTGGTGGGATGGAGCCCTACATCAGGCTCTGTGCTGACAGCGCAGAACCTGCTTGGGGTTCTCTCTGTCTTCTGCCCCTGCTCCCACTTTCTCTCTCTCAAAAAATAAATAAACTCTAAAAAAATGAACAATAAACACAAGGCTCAGGGTGGTGTTTACTCAAATGGGAAGGAAAGGAGCGAAATGTGACTGAGGAGTACATAGGAGGCTTAAAAGGATTACTTTCTTTCAAAAGCTGACTAGCAGATGTAAAAGCATTCATTCTTATTCCTTAAAATGTACATATAGGTTTGTGCCCTTTAATATGGAAGAAATGTTTCATTTAAAAACATACATTTTGGGGGCCCCTGGGTGGCTCGGTTAAGCACCAGACTTTGGCTCAGGTCATGTTCTTGTGCTTGGTGACTTCGAGCCCCACAGTGATCTCAGTACTGTCAGCGGGGAGCCTGCTTTCAGATCCTCTGTCTCACTGTTTCTCTGCACCTCCCCCACTTATGTTCTTTCTCTCTCAAAAATAAATAATCATTAAAAAAATAAGTAAATAAAAACATACATTTTTTTCAAGCAAGAAAAGAGCAGGGCTCAGACAACTTAGTTTCTGTAGCTCTGCTATAATATGAAAGCACTTCCGCAAAGCACAAAACCATCTTATATTTTGCATATCAATTAAGAATTTGGGTTAAATTTTTTTCCTGAGGTAACTGCTGCCTTTGACTTCAGGGATCTGTGTACGAATTAATAGCCTTTTCCTTAAATCATTCCTATGGTTACAAATTAATGCTCAAACATAATAATAATAATAATTGGAGTTAATTTACATTTTTTAAATAAATTTTATGAAATTATGTATCAAAAGTAATGGTCGGTATTGGTATTAGTAAAAACTTGTGCTTTTTCTTTTTTTAATAAAAATAAGAAGAAGCATGTTCCCACATATCCCAACTACCTTATTGTTTGGGTCTTTCACATTTTGTTTTGACTTTTTCTGAGTGTTACGGAGATTTCACAGATATAACTGAAATATGTATTAACACATCAAAATCTATGGGTAAAATTAAATACCCTGCTGGTAAGATTATAAATTAGAATGACTTCATTGGAAAGCAATTTGGTGTTACACATAACATTCATAATATTCATATATTTAAAAATCTATTCACAAAGATATTCATTGCAGCATTATTTATGATGAGAAATTAAAAAATAAACAAATGAATTATTTTCTAGTCATTAGAATACTTGGAAGCATACTTAATAACATGAGAAGAACTCCACAGCATAATTTTAAGCAAAAATAAAATACAAAATTAAGATGGTAATTTCCCGATTTTTTAAAATCCAAAAATACATAAGAACAAAGAAAATATATTAAGAAGGCAACAAATGGACTCCAAGTAATACAATTTCCTTTTTGACCTCTTCCTATTTTATTTTACAAAGTTTCCATCAAAAGTGTTCATGTAATTATCAGTTCTTGCTGACTGACATAGCAATATAGCAATATAGTAAATGAATGGATTCTGAACTTTGGGATATCACAAGCTTTGTTTCCTCCCATTTTGGTGAGCATGGTTTAATAGGAAATTAAATTCTGCTGTTCTTTCTCTAAATAGCATTAAGTGTTATCTGAGTGAAATATGAGTTCAAGATTTCTTTCCAGAACTGAGGGTAAAACACATATACAATAATTAGCTGAAGATATGCAATTGGTGAAGAATTTTCTGTCATTGAGGCAAAGAAAGGAAAAAAGAAAGTGATGGCTCTTTATCCTGAGCAAAACGACACCAAAATTTACTGAGAATTAGCTCTCACTTCATAAAGAACAAAAGCAAGAGAGGGAGGGACAGAGCACAAAGGTCCTCAATCAAGAAAGCCCTCGTAAGTGCTTCTGATGCATCACTATAGAAATCTGCTTTCAACATAAAACAAAGAGGAGTCTTGTTTTATTGTTCTTAGATGAAATACTTCTAAACACTTTCCTGCTTTTCCTTAGTACAGATATTACAAAGACTATGAATGTGATTTTTAAAATAACCTTAACATCTCGAAAATATGTTAACATAGAGGGAATAGTGAGACAGAAACAAGTTTCAAAAGGGAAACATTCAGACTTTCAGAGAAAAAAGCTATTAATTTCTAACTGTAGTAATAATATTTGAAACAGATGTCTATCTACTTTCAAATCCAAACTGGATCATGGTTTACACAGTTTAATAAAACTTTAATTAAGGTTCTGGATCAGGGTAAACTGATCATGTCATGCAACTAAACACATGCCCAATATTAACATCTCTTCAAGTTCCACTAATACTAAACTTAGCCAGACTTTTCATAATTCATCCAAGGGAAAACATCATTCAAATTAATAAAAACACACAATTCATCCTCTTATTTCATTATACGAACTCCTTGTTAGAAGCAAGCATTTGAAATAGAAATGGAAGAATCCCAAATTGAATAAAAAGGGAAGGAAATAACTTTGTTTCTGAGAGCTTCTTGTTTCTAACTAGACACATATTTTAATATGAATATCTGTGACCTTAAAATTTTGCATTTGAAAACATTTTGTAAGAAAGCTTTCTCTTAAATATTGATCAATTGACTTTGTAAATTTTCCTCATTTTATTTTTAGCGGAACAATCTTATATAAAGTAAGCTACTGCGCCAATGCCACTTAAAGACCTCTAAAATAAAGAAGAATGAACACTTGCTGAACAACTATTGTATGCCAGGCAGATTTCTAGGTTCTCCATTTACTTCCCCCAGCATCCTTATTTAGTAGGTACTCTTACTATCCCCATTTTACAGATGAGGATGCTGAGTGGGACAGCCAGCCTACAAACCCAGGTATCTACTTCCAAAATTCAGTGTCGAACATCTACACTGGCTTTAATTAAAATAGAGAAGAGAATTTTTTTCCTATTTCATGTCCCAGAATGTGTTTTTAAAACAAATGACATTTTTTAAAAATCCCAAGCTTCTCACGTATTCTCAAAGTGAAATTTTCCACAATTACAAAGAAATAAAGATTAGAACCATATAAAAACAGAGAATTCAGTCACTCAACACTAAACAAGCAACTCCATATTTGAGAAATATGGAGGAAAGAGAGGAACAGAACACACTTTTTGGCAATCAGTACAGTAAAAATGATGCCACTTACACTAACAATTCACGAAATTAGTTAATTAGCAACAGGGTGCAAGCAGAGAGAAGGAAGAAAATGAGTACAGTTGAATGGGATAAATACAATATCTTGTAAAAACTCTGAATCAGGTTTCAAAAGAAGGGAACAACACAAGAGTAGTATCAGTATGAGAAATTGATAAGTAATCCATGTAGGGTGTAAAGGTAGTTAGATTTTTTTTTCAAACCAACTTCTAAGAAAAGAGTCCATACAAGGGGGATTTGCCTTACTCTGTTTCATATTCATTCTCACTTCTGATTTAAGAGTTTTAGGATCGTGAACCCTCACTCATTTCACAATGTTGATTCACTATGAACATTTTCAGCACTTGTTAAGAATTCAATTTTTTCTTTATCTTGTTTCCCTTAAGAACCAATAATTCATGTAAAACAACCAACTCTATAGTTTTCAGTGGAGGCTTCCTGCTTTAGATTAACAGCAAATGCTCCAAGATGAATTTCCAGTGTCTCTCTTTGTTTTCTCAATTTTATTTTACTTAGCTTGATAAGTGTAATGAACCTGTTACTACAGGGTCTTTCAATACATACTGACATACTATAGGGAAAGGTTTCAGAGAGGCATGCTGGGATTAAAAATTTGATATGGATAATATAGAAAATACCACGGAAACCTTAACACATATAAAAATAATAGAGTTGATTGCTGATGAAAATACAGTTTTTAAAAGGAAATTACTAATCAACTTGAAAATAACACTATATCAAGTTGCTTAAATGTTCTAAAGGAATGTGAACATTAAATCAATCCTAGAACAATATAAAAAAAGAGTATTATAGGAATAGAATGGGCACTAAATTCTCATACAACCAGCATAACTGTAGAACACCTCAACCTATTCAGTCTCTGTTTCTATTAAAAATCATTTTAAAAGACAATACTTAGTACAGGGAGTCACAGAAACAAGGGTAACCAATAAAGCACACAAATCATCTCATTGATTAGTGAAGTTACAATCACAAAAATGAACTTACATTGCTGGCATGCTCTGCATATTTTATCTCTAGTAAAATTAGCCATTATAATCCAACACAGTCAAAACATGGAACTGAATCTGACTTCTGAACAAAACCTTTTCAACAAATGCCTTAAAGTTCTTAGAAAATAATTCAAAAGAAGGAGTAAGATATTGATTGTAGAGTTACTTCCTACTCACCAAAATTATATGGAACCCCTGAGGAAAGGAATTATAGAAGCATGTAAAATGGTGCACAGTATTATCATATGAGTTTTAAATATCAGTCTCTCATGCAAAGAACTATAAAATCTCAGACATGATAACATTTGGAAAGGACTTAATCTGTGAACATTCTCTTTTGTCTCTGAAATTCCAAATACCACCTGGGGCAGGGGGGAATACAAACACACCACAGTTATGGTGCCTTGCTCTAAAGAAACTAATGCCATACTACCATTATTAAGTATGATAAGATTTGCCCATTTAGGTTACAGAATCACAGCATTTCAGAGCCAGAAAGACCGTACGGAGTTTGACCAGTCTTTTATTTAAGTGATTAGTCTAAGGTTCCAAAACTAATTATGGCCTTTCCTGCCTCCCAGTCGTGTGCTCTTTTCGACATACTACTTGTTTTCCTCCCCTAGAAGAGAGAACAGATGTAAAATGCTAAAATGAGAACAATAAATGTACTGAAACATATTAGTGTATCCCATCCATTACTGTGATGAGAAATTGCAAAACAAGAATTATTTGACCTGAGAAATGAGAACACAAAGAAGACTGGAATTATATAAGATTATGAAAGTTAAAGTAAAAAATAATCAACTGGTCCTTCCTTATTATATGGCTTCATAATAAAATTATGAAGGGTCATTCAATAATTTAAATGGCAGGTAAAATTAAAACAAATAAAAGGAAATACCCTTGACATGTACAACAAGCCTCCAGAAATACACAAGGTCACAGAACAGAGGTCATGTCGTTAAATCCAGTAACATGATTTTAAAATAATCTGGATCATTAGGGAAGCAAATATCTGATTATTTATGTTCAACATAAATATAATTTTCCATAATGGGAAAATTGTATTTTAGAATATAAGGAGTCACTAAGGAAGATTTCTATTTGTTACAAATCATACTATAGCTTAGTATGTTTGTTATAAATCATACTATAGCTTACTATGTTTTTGTGTTATTTATACTCCATACTCCTTAGAAAAATCAAATGGTGATTACTGACTAGCAAAAATGTATTCATTTAACACATATATAGTACTTATAATAATAAATTTTTAAATTTAATTTTACTTATAATTACTTATAATGCCTCTTAATCAATTTTAAATTTTGCTTTCCTCATAGCACTGTCTTCATGCAAAATACATGTTCGATCTGGTTTATTTTGGAAACTAAAGATTTCTTTTTTACTTTAAAAACTATCTTAGCTAAACTCCATGGACACAGCCAAGAGACCCCGTTGTATTTTGCCATAAAACACACACTACTATGCTACAAATAAGGAAGGTTTTATGATTCTTTCTAGAAAAGATGTGTGTGAAGATAGAAAGCAAGCATGTCACATAACGTCCATTCTGGCAGGTTGCAAACCAGTCTGGAGAAACACTGTAGGAATTTCATTTCACTCTAGTGCATTCTGACAGATCAAAATAGAAGTGATAAAATATAGGTGATATCTCTTTATAGATGATGATCTAGAGTCCATTTCAATATTTTAAAAAATGATATACTTGAGTTTCAATACCAAACTCTCCTTGAAGGTTTTTGGTTTTGTTTTTGAGAGAGAGGGAGGAACAGAGACAGAGGGAGAAAGAGAGTCTTAACCAGGCTTCACACTCAGTGCAGAATCCATGCAGGGCTCAATCCCATGACCCTGGGATCTTGACCTGAGCCGAAATCAAGAGTCGATGTTTAACGGACTAAGCCACCCAGGCGCACCCCCCGCCTTGAAGATTTTTATTGTGTTTTTAGTATATACCTTCTGTTCCCTCGCAACAACTGAACTTTTGCCAAACCCCAGAGTCCAGTTTACTATTAGGTATACGTTATGGTGCCTCCTTCAAAATCAGGTTTTGAATTTAACCAATCATTTCAGATAAACTGGTGATTTTTAAATGATTTTTCATCATTTGCATCTCTATATTCTCAGCAAATTATTTGAGGTATTTGATTTCCCAAATTCACTAATATGTCACTGTATTTAACCCATGTTAAATGCCCCTCATCTATTTCTCTCTCTCTCACACACACATATACACAAATATGTGTGGATCAAATCAAAGTCAATTTTACTAAAGAGGTGGTAACTTTGCTCTAAAAAGCAGTGTCCATACTCTCTGTATAGAAATGTTCCATAACTTAAAGGAGAAAAAAAAGGAGATTATACCATTTAAGGTTCAAAATGTTTTCCCAAAGATTTTCAAAATTTTCTCTTTATCAATCTCTCTTCTCAAAACGCAATCAAGAACCGAAGTCTCGGGGCGCCTGGGTGGCTCAGTCGGTTAAGCGTCCGACTTCAGCTCAGGTCACGATCTCACGGTCCGTGAGTTCGAGCCCCGCGTCGGGCTCTGGGCTGATGGCTGAGAGCCTGGAGCCTGCTTCCGATTCTGTGTCTCCCTCTCTCTCTGCCCCTCCCCCGTTCATGCTCTGTCTCTCTCTGTCTCAAAAATAAATAAAAACGTTAAAAAAAAAAAAATCTCTAAAAAGAACCGAAGTCTCTATCTTGAAAACTCCTTAACAATCAGCCTTTTCCTATGCTCTCACAGCACCTACCACAGACAATTACCATCTCAAAGAGTTTTTATGCATAGGCTTCTTCCATCCTCAGGAGTCTTTACAAGTTCTCCAAGGCTCTTTCCAAGACCACCAGGACGGAGTGACGGTAATTTTGTAGTATCAATAACCAACACAACATCCGGCTCTAAGAGGTTTTCAACATTTAAGCAAGGATTTAGAATCAGGTGGTCCTATGCTAGGTATAGATTAGGATCTAGATTAAGTCCTACACCTGAACTTCACTGTGCCTTAAATTCCTTCACCTGTAACATGGAGATGACAATCACTACTATCTTAAACAGGATGGACTTATTTAGAACATGGTCTAGAGCTTAAGAAAGACTCAGACACAATAACCCCCCACCTTTTTTAATTAATTATTTTTGAGACAGAGACAACCCAAGCAGGGGAGGAGGGGCAAAGAGACAGAGAGAAGCTCAAGCAGGATCCCCACTGCCAGCACAGAGCCCAACTCAGGCTCGATCCCACCAACCATGAGATCATGACCTAAGCCAAAACCAAGAGCTTGACACTTAACTGACTGAGCCACCCAGGCGCCCTAGTAACCCCCTTTTTTGCTTATATATAATTTTTGTTTATATATAATTGCATTTCAACCATCCCTATTAACGCTAAGTTTCATCTCTTTTATCCACCGTCTTTCAAATTTCTCTAAATTAGTGTTATAATTATTTCTTGGTAATTTGGCAATGTTGTGAGGTCTACATATGCTAAAGCATTCTTCACTGAAGAATTCAGCAAACAATGGAGGGGGCGCTAGCTCTGAATTTTTTCAACAGTAATTATGTCTTAGCAAATTAAAAGATGTGTGCAGCCTCAAGGGAAAAACCAGTGGATACAATCCATGTATTTTTTTTAGAATCCCTTGACAAGGTACTACCACAAAAGTTATTTAAAAAAAAAAAAAAAGTGTCCCCAGAGGATTTCATGAACTTCTGCTGGAGAAAAAAAAAAAGTGAAAAAAAAAAAAAAAAAAAGGCAGTGCTTTGGCTGGAAAGCTATAAATAGGGAAGGTGCTGGAAGTGGTCTTATTTAACATCTTTATAAATGATGTAAAAGAGGAAATGTAGATTAAATTTTCCAGGTCTGCAAAAGACACTAACTTTTTCCAGTACATGAAATGCCAAGTCAGTGGGATAACCTACAAGATTTCCAAAACTTTATGAGTTACTAGGGGGAAAACATCAAATAAAAGTCAAAGTGGAAAACTATAGGGTTAGGCATGTAGGGGAAGAAGTAACAGACCATACTTCTCAGGATAATGGGCCTTAGTTATCATAAAAAGGAGCTTAAAAGACTGCATGAATGTGTTCCCATGGCCAAGAAAGCTAACAATGGCACCAATATCACTCAAGAACAAAAATCATGGTACTCATCCCATTTAAAACTACAGCTCATCTTTACAGTTCATCTTTACTTGAAATACCACAAGCAGTTCTAGTCTACTACAGCCTAGCACTCCAAAAATATCAGTTGCTGAATGAAGAAATTATAACTCTAATTTCACCAAAAAGAGAAGAGAAAAAAATATTTAGAAGCTAAGGAAAATCCAAGCAAATAAAAATAAATGATCAGGTTGACCACAGGAGAGTCTTGTGGAAAAAAAAAAAAAAAAAAAAAACAAGGAAGATCAGCATTCTGTCAGCCAACAAAGGTGAAGACTACAAGGGAGCATTACAGATGTCAAGGCTCTCTACAATGTCAAGGCTCGCTACAATGTCAAAGCTCTCTACAATGACGGAAAGTAGGAACATGGCAAAAATGGAGCTAAGGAACTGCTGCCATACTTCAACGAGAATTCATAATCTGGTTGAGAAATGAAATATAAATATAATCCAGGAAGTTAAGCTAAAAAAATTCTAAGCATTTTCAAAAAGAGGGGAATTTAATTGAGAAAAACTAAGGTATTTGAAGGATAGAAGTCTGAATTTTAAGCCTGAAATCATGGAACACCAACCCAGCCTTCCCAAAACACACCCCCTGATGCATCATCTAAAGACAGAATAATAGACTGAGTCAACATGGCACTTCATAGATGTTCTCATCAACTTCTCATTTTGTCTTTCCCATACTCTGTCTACTTGTGCTCAGCATTTATTTTGTGGTAATGTATCATCTGTAATTTTAAACATCTTTCCCCTCAGAGCAAGACTCAATTATCTCTTTGACACATAACGCATCAAGTTCTTTCACACTGCATAAACATTTAATAATTCCAGCTGTAAGAAAGACATTATTCACAAACTGAAGATATAAAATATTATTGTTAAACTGCATTATACCTTCCAGGTTTAGGAGAGATGAGCCAAAAAAGGAATTTACAGTCTCATGGTAAGTCAAGCTGCATACTAGTTGAGTTGTAAGAAAAATGTTTAATATATAACAATAACTTTCAAATCACAATTATAAATACGTGAAATTTCAAAAAATATATAAGCTAGAGAGTATCTGGAGAAAGTCTATATAATGCAATTACAGATTTTTGTATATCAAAGAGATTGTATAAAGGAATAAAAACTGTCTAGATATAAGAACACCTACAATATATTTTGTATAATATGTCCATGCCATGTTTAGTTTTAGCTGTAAGAATGCACTTTTTAAAATGTTTAAAACATGGATATTTCATAAAAACACCGAGTGGAATTATAGTTAAATAAGTGATTTCATAACAAGATAGAAATTTCTCTTGCTGCTATTATCAGTCTATGATATTAAAGTATTTTAAGATTAGGTCTGAAGAATATCAAATCGTCATGTCAATTATGCTTAGTCAAAACTCCAATCAGTCAGAGGATGTGAAGCTAGTAAGGACCTTGGGAATACTCTACAGGTTCAGAATCCTAGAAATGAGCAAGTTTTAACCTCTCTGGCTCAGAAAAAGTAATCCGAAGAAATGATGCTTTCAAAATAAGAGCGAAACTGAGAGAAAAAACAGAAGGGGAGAGGGAGGGAAAGCAGGATGGTACAGACAGTATACAGAACACAAAACAAACGAGCATTCGTGTATGCACAGAAGAACTGCAAGTCTCACATCCAGACTGTGGCAGATTCAGCAAAAGTTTTTTGAAAAGCTAAATATGTTTTTAATACTTCTAAAGTGCTATACACATGAAGTATCAAGCAATAAAGGCATTAAGTTATAGTCCTCGTACCAAAGTATATAAAACATGTCCCCATAATGCTGATCACACAGGATAAATTTTACAACTAAAACACTTGAACACTGAGTTTTTCTAAGGAGTTTTCAATTTCTACATGGCTTTGGAAAACAACAGATTACAACATTAAGAGAAGGCAGAAAATGTAGTATACAAAATCTTTGATGTGCCTGAAATACACAAGGTTTCAAGGAAATAGATTTTTTAAGAACTTTTGGATCATCTGCCATTTTTACAAAACAACAGCGCCTGCTTTTATTAGTAAAGAGGTCAAAACTTACATTCTATGAAACATTTTTCAGGAGAAGTTTATATATGACTTAGCCTTAACATACTCTACAGAATGCTAAAATGACAAAATTTAAATAAGTTTAAGTTCTAGAATTAACAATTTCTTACACCATCTGTATCTAAAGAAGAAGCACACATTATTCCATAAATATGCATAATTATTGGGTAGGAAATGCCTAATTTGCCTACAAAACTCACAAGGGTTTGATGACTGAAGCAAGGAGTGAATCAGGTCCACTGAGAATTACTAAGAAAAACATAATCAGACATAAATGCCACAGAATACAAAGATCATTTTCCAAATTGGTTCCAGAAACAGCTCCTAGGTAAATTTCCATGAAAAGCTAATTTAATTCAATTAAACAGTGTAGCATGGTTTTCCTCTTTAAAAAAGAGTTTAAATATTTTCATTTGCTAAAGATATTAAAGATAAGTGTTTTAAAGAGTGACTGATTTAATCTTGAGTCAGATGAGGATTCAAAATTGTGGAAGGACTTCTGAATGAAAAAGGACTTAGCGAGCAAGATGCACTTTAATCACTACAGCATAAATCCATCATTTACGAAGTACACCGAGTAAAACTTACAATAGTTAGAATTGTTCAAGTCTCTATACACTGCCATATAAATACAAAATTATTTCCCACTCAAAATTGTAAGACAAGAAAAAATACTGAGAGACACTGTCCTCTGTATTAGTATATTATGAGAGCCCTACCTCCAACATGAAATGAAAGAAACAGAGTTATCATCTTAAAATTAAATAAATTTGTTTTGGATAACTCAGGTTTCCCTGGATAACATTTCCTAGTTAACCTCAAGATTATATAAGTTCACTCACAGTCCACTTGGGATGAGTAAGTAATGCCTCCGAAGCAGTCTGGTCACGGACTCTTCTGCGTCCATCTGGCTGCTGGCTGGAACACTGGAATGACTCATAAAAATGAAGCAACCTGAGGTCACCTACTCCAGGTCTTTTAAAAAGAACTGCCAACTGCTTACCAGGTGGTTCCAATTTCCGAATGAGAGAGAAACTCATTCTAGATACACCATTTTATTTTCATATTGTCTCTGGCCACAGAATTTGGGGAGAAAGGAAGGAAGCTCTTTTGAAATGTAGATTACCAATCATCTGAAAGCCAGAAATCACCAAGTTTCTTGGATTAAGAATATTACATAAAGTCAAGTGAAAAAGAAAGGCAAGACACAAAACTCTATTATATTATGCTCCGAACTTTATAAAGAAAAAAAAAGACCCAAAATGTCAAGAGTGGCTATTTCCGTGTAGTAGAAGCCTGAGTGAGTTTTATTTTGTTAGTTTCCTGCATTCCCCAAGTTCACATCAACGAATACATATTCTCTGCTGTTAGAAAAAAAATAACAGTAAGTAGATTTCTAGAAAATATTATAGACTGTAAACTTTGGGCTCAGTAAGTCCCAGAGGTCCAGAGTATACTCACAAGTATACTGGCAAAAATTCTTTCTCTGGGTAAAAAAAAATATTCATTTTACTTTTATTTTTTTTTTAACGTTTATTTATTTTTGAGACAGAGAGAGACAGAGCATGAACAGGGGAGGAGCAGAGAGAGAGGGAGACACAGAATCCGAAGCAGGCTCCAGGCTCTGAGCTGTCAGCACAGAGCCCGACGCGGGGCTCGAACTCACGGACCATGAGATCGTGACCTGAGCCGAAGTCAGCCGCTTAACCGACTGAGCCACTCAGGTGCCCCTCATTTTACTTTTAAAAAGAAAAAGGAAAAGAAAAAAAAAAACCAAGAATGATGTGTGTGACAGAGGAAAAATATCCCGGCAACAAGAATGGTTCCTTTCTTTCAGGAGACAATAAATAGACTGGTGAAATGTTTAGTAAATTATTTATATCAATTTTTCCCAAAGTATGTTCTAAGGAATACTAATTCAATACTAGCATTGAATATATGCAAGGAAAAATACAAGTCCCGTGCTCAAATACCCCCTGGGGGACTGCCACAAGGCACAGGAGCATAATACAGGTTCACAGAAGTATTGCAGTTGGAAAATAGCAATTCCCTCATTTCTTTGATCATTTGTTTACTTATCAAATGCTTCTGTGGTGTTTACTGCCTGCCTGGCATTGTTCTAAACCCTTTACAAATATTCACTATTCTAAACCTCAAACAAACCTATGAAGTAATCACTGTTATTGTCATCCCCATTTTACAGATCATGCAGAGACAAACAAGGTTCAGTAATTTGCCCAAAGTTAGACAGCTAATAAGCAATAGAGCCAAGATTCAAAGCCAGTCAAACTCCAGAGTCCCCACAGTTAGCAATGGGACGCTGCCACCCGTGGGATCCTTCTTGAGTTAAACACCTGACATTCACAAAACCATGGTTCCGTGGGATACACTGAGGAAAGAAATGAAATAAAGTAAAACCTACTGTTATACGTAAGTTGCTTTCCTAAATTAGTCATATAGCCCACACTTCTTCAAACTCCAATTTTTCATTTAATATGTGATAAGATAGAGATAACTAGCAATGATGTTAGGCCTAAAAATTTCTGGAATATAATTACTAGATAAAAGAGGTTTGATTACATTGTTTTCCCTCTCTGTTGTCATTTGGTTTTATCAGACATAATTCAAAGGAGTTTTGATGAAATAAAAATCTGTATAACTTAAGCCATTTCTTTTTAAGTTTATTTATTTATTTCGAGAGAGAGAGAGAGAAAGCACGAGTCAGAAAGGGGCAGAGGGAGAGGGAGAGAGAGAGAATCCCAAGCAGGCTCCACACTGTCAGCACAGAGCCCAATGTGGGGTTCAAACCCATGAACCGTGATATCATAATCTCAGTTGAAGGCAGATGCTTAACCCACTGAGCCACCCAGTCACCCCTGACTGAAGCCATTTCTATACCCTCAAGTACCGAGAGACTCCTAATTTCGAGAGACTATTTTTGTGGTAGGATTATTAGTCATTTTCATTTTCTTCATGCTTATCTAACTTTTCAAAAATCCTAATAAATATAACCAACAGTGATCATTAACTATCAGGTTATACATTAAATGTTATGTTTTAAAATGATAGATTGATGTACAATGGTATTGTCAATGTCTGGTTAAGTGAAAAATGCAAGTAACAAGATAATCTATGTGACCTTGGTTTTATTTAAAAATACATAAAAATGCACAAAAAAATTCTTAAAGAGGATATAGATGTATACCATAATACTAAGTTTAAGTAATGGTATAAAGCAACTGTAGGTTTACCTACAATTTCTACTTATCCTACCAAGATTTATTATTTGTGACTTTAGGAAAATCTTCTAAAATTCATACATAAAGAGCTTGAATAACAGATGCAGGTCAGCAAAAGCCCCTGACCACTGCTTGTGATCTCAAGCAAAGTGAGAGTTCTTCCTACTACTCCCTCCCACTACACCCTTCTAATTTCCTTCACAGCCTTAATCACAACTTCATTTCTAAATATTGTTTAGGGATTTTTTTTGTTTTTTGGTTTTTTTTTTCCTGCCCCTTCCAATCCTCATCCCACATAAGGGTAAACATCTGCCTTTTGGTATCCACAATGCCTTGCATACTGCCTGGCCCTAAATACTGACTCTGTAAATATGTACTGTACTAATGAATAAGAGTGAATGAAACAAATTACATATAGAGGAGGTAAACAGATGACTGTCAATTAAAGTGTTTAAACCAATAAATTTGTTGACAGATTTATATAACAACAACTTAGGTTTTCTATGCCACTGTTGCATGAATAGAAGAATAAAAATCGGGGTGAAAAGCAGATGTCCAATACAGGTAAGGGTGGCCAACTCTTCTTATCAGTCCAAGAAGCCTCCAAAAAGGAGGCTTTCAGAAGCTGAATCAACAGAAAATGACACCGTAACTGTTACAACTTCTGATAAGTTGATAAGAGGATTTATCTAAGGTACAGACAGGAGTTTAGAAGAACCCTGAAGGATAGTACAGTAAAGCAGGATAGTAAAAGCAGAGATTCTGAGATTACTGGAAGGAAGCCTACCTTAAGAAAAGTAGTGCCTTTCAGTGCAGGGACCCAGACAGCCCAAGTTGATCTAGCAGAGAAGGAGCCAAGAAAATTAAGAGCCTCTTCTCCACTCTCCCCTTAATCTCCTGCTGGGGTTCCCCAATGACCTAAGCCATCTGGAAATCAGAAAAGCTCACCCAGATATTGTCCTAGGCAGAGAGCATAAGGGAGAAGGGTTCAAAGTGGATCTGGAGAGGCAAACAGAACACTCCTGACACAGAAGGCAATGGGATACTGCAGGAGGTTTTATTAACAAAATAGAGGTGGGGCGCCTGGGTGGCTTGGTCGGTTAAGCGTCCGACTTCGGCTCAGGTCATGATCTCACGGTCCGTGAGTTCGAGCCCCGCGTCGGGCTCTGTGCTGACAGCTCAGAGCCTGGAGCCTGTTTCAGATTCTGTGTCTCCCTCTCTCTCTGCCCCTCCCCTGTTCATGCTCTGTCTCTCTCTGTCTCAAAAATAAATAAACGTTAAAAAAAAAAAATTTAACAAAATAGAGGTAAGGAAACAGAGTTAAGGAAAAGAAGATGTGGCCTCTTGACTAACAGAAAAGGATTAAAACAGTGAAAAGAACTGCTAGATACAGTAAGATGATTCCAAGTTGTTTGCAACCCCATTTGAATAGAGCACTACATTCAGTAATAAGAGGAAGGATTTGGGGATAATCCCTCATTATATGTACTATTATGGCTCAATGTCTATTGGACAACAGAACTGATAATTTCGTATCTTTTAAGATGGCTGTAAAATATATTAGTTAGATAAAAGTCACTGATTTCTGTTGATAGGTTAATTTAGACAAAGGCACCATCATTACAGACTTCCTTGGGAGTCATTTTAGGTTCATAAATCAACAAATTAACTAGTGACAGATGTGTCTGTACTTGTTTAAGTCCCTGTCTATGCAACTGCTATAAAAATGACTAAAATGTTTATCTCAAGAGAGCCAGGCAAGAAGAGGTTATGAAGAGATACCCTGAATTGTTTCTTTCTTCTTTAGCCAATAAGGAAATACAACCTTCAGAAAAATCATTTCCAAACTTGCCACTTAGTACCTTCTAAAGCTGCAGGCACATGCAGCCATATACTTGCTGAAACACAAGAGAACTGAAGTGAGCTGAGTGAAAACTATAGGTCCTCTAGAAGACTGCATCCAGCAGCATTCCACAAATATGTACTGAATGCCTCCTATGTACTGATTCTTTGCAAAGGGCTGAGATACAAGGATGGGTGAGATCCATGTCTAACAACGTGGACTTCGCAGTGAAGTTCTTACAGAAGCACTGCTGTTTTCAAAGCTGAGAGCTAGAGAAAAATGCCACTGAAGACTGATTAAAGGAATTCTAACTTACTTGCTTCCTTTCCTCTGTAACCAGAACACAAATTGTATGTAAAATGAAGTGATGTTAGTTGACACTGTCCAGCATCCCTGCATAGTCCAGAGTCTGCCCTGAAGAACCTTGCCAGGATATACTGCACCCTCTGAGTCAAGGCGCTTATAGCCCAGGAGATATTTGAAGGAAGGTAAGGAGGTGACATGTGGGAAATGAAATGTGGATGTAAGAGTAAAAGCAAGTATTGAGCCAGTGGGTTGCTGCAATGTTGATCAAGATGGGGGAAATGATTCAACTCAGTGACTCTTATTCAGTAATAAGAACAACATCTGATCAATTTCTCTGGGTTCCACCCTTGGCCAAACCACCGAACTATCAGCGAGATCCTTCTCATAGCCTCCCTCATCACCTTACTTGAGACATCCCCGCTCACACTACAGACATGCTAAGTCATACTTATTGACTCCTCTGTATAAAATCTTCCAGGGTGGTTCAATAAAATACTCCATAACATGGGCCTGGCTATCTCTCTGACCTCATTCTTACCATTTCCTTTAATTGCCTGAGTCCAACCACACTGACAAGCGTGTGCCCAACTTGCTGCTGCTTTAGAGACAGCTTTGATATTCCCTCTTCCAGGAAGTTCTCCTGGATTTCCACTGTGCTGGCTTTCTTGGTATTCAGGGACACCCTCAGAAAGGACTTCCATGGCTACCCCATATAAAGAATAGCCCCAGTCACGTGCTGTCATACCTCCCTGTCTTATTTTCCGAATGTCAGTCTTCACTCCTGGAAATGGTCTTACTCATGTGCTTGCTCCTGGTTGTTTTCTCTTTCTAGAATGCAAGTTCAACGACAGCAGAAGCCTGGGGTCTCTTATGGCTACAGTATCCCTGAGGTGTATAACAACACCAGGCAGAGAGGAGGCACTCAAACATTTAAGTAAAATGAATGTAATTAAGATTACCAGGATGTAAAGTAGATACTCTAAAAATCGTGAAAACAGTTTATTGCCTGATGTGCATTATTATATAATACCCTACTTTTGTCTCAATACTATAGACCTTAATAAATACTCAGAAGTAACAAAATGCCCCTCTTGTCCACTCCCAAACCTTCATTTATTTATCTATCTCTAATAAGTCTTAGTTTTCTTCAATTTTAATTATAAATTCAGTATGAGTACGTATTTCTAGCCCTATCCCCTCCCTCCTGGGAATGCTGGGTGCCTCTATATAGTCCAACATTTCCACTTAAATTTCTACCATCACATCAAATTCAGCATATGAGAACTTGAAATTAGTATCTCTCAGGCAAAATCAGCTCCTCCTGGGGCGTCTGGGTGGCTCAGCCAGTTGAGTCTGACTTCGGCTCAGGTCATGATGTCATGGTTCCTGAGTTCCAGCCTTGCACCGGGCTCTCTGCTGCCCACTAGAGCCTGCTTTGGATTCTAAGTCCCCTCTCTCTCTGCCCCACCCCCACTCATGCTCCCTCTCTCTCTTTCTCAAAAATAAACTTTTTTTTAAAAATCAGCTTCTCCTTCTATCCTGATAACTTTATCAACCATCCTCCAAATACCCAGATTTAAAAGCTAGGAATTATCTTGATTATGAAATTCAAGAATCACAAGAGAGACTGGAAAAGTAAGTGGTCGTGAAGCTTTCTTTAAACTGTGTTAGCCTTTTTTCAAACAAAAGTTCACAGGGAAGTCTGATATGTAAAACAGATGAATATGCAGTTGTTCTGGGAGTTAAACTGGTGGTCTCTGAAGAAAAACTTCAAAAAGTGCTCCTAATCTGGTCCAAACTTCCTTTCTTTTTTCCCTACCCCCACTCAACACATGCACAGAAATTTACAGAGGAGAAAATTTCATCCAGAGAATGTGAATCTTCTATTCAGGTAGAAGTAAGTAGTCTGCCCAAGATGACACAGCACAATGCTTCGCATAAATGCACTTAGAAGTCAATGTTCGAAAGACAACTATTACCTCCATGATTACGTATAACCAATGATTATCAGTTGTTGCAAGATGGTCAGTTTCACGCATGACTGTCACTGGTCAGCATGAGAAGAAATCTTCAGAGGTTAGATAGTAAATGTTAGCTCCTGGTAATGGATTTACTTCTAGCGAATGAAGGCAAGCAGGAGTCCAGGGGAAAGGACTGTGGCTTCATTGTCTATTGTTGAACAAGGTTTTCAAATTGTTTAGGCCTCATCCTCTTCATCTTTAATATTAATGTGTGTGAGGAGATGCTTTCTGAGACTGTCTCATCCCTCCGTCTGTGATCTATTACACCACACTATAGCATTTCCTTTGAGCTACTGCACCTACAGAGAATTAGCATCACAAGTTAAAGACAAGTCACCCTTCAAGGATTTTTTGACTATCGTAGGGCAGGTACTTCACTGGGCTTCTGAAATTCAGGGAAGGAAAGAAAAGACACACTATTTTATTTCAATGAAAAGACAGCCCAGGGAGGAAGAGCCCAGCAAGGAACCAGACAGCGGAGAGGGAAACAATGAGAGGTGTGCCCAGAAACGGAGCAGCAGAGATGAGGAGGCTTAGGAAAATTAGGAAGGGATTTGCCAGGTTGGAGTGGGTGACAACTGACTTTAGATTTGGATGATAAACACGAGTTGACTGCCGGAAGCTGCCATACGCACCAAAAGAGATCACATTTTAAATTACCTTACACTGTTAAATAATAAAATCAGTATTTACTGTATAAAAATGTTTTATCAGGCCATCTCACACAGTTTTCAAAGTTTACGAGGAAAAAATTAAGTCAATTTCCTCTTAATAAATATTATTTAATGACTGGAACATTCTGAGGGACATATGTGAACACACCCCAAGTAGAGGCAGCACGTCACTGAGGGACAATAATCTAACAGGGAATTCAGACAACCCTGCCTGGGCTAAACACCACGCAGCACCTGGCAGACAAGGTGGCAAAGCCCCTATAAATACTGATGATTCACTGACGTGACATAAATCAGGATTTTAACTCACCAAAAGCTAACATTTTGATTTAAAATCACAAATCAGTGCCATTAAAACTCATCAGGAGACCCTAGCACATGAGTAATGAGATCATATCAACTTCTATCTCGTGAGCAAAAGGAAAAGGTGGTTTTCTAAATGGTAATTCAGATTGGACAAATAACACACTGTATCAAGTTTTGTAGCCCTCGGCCATATTTTGCTAAAAACAAAGGTACATTATGCATGACTAAAGAAAACAGTGAAAATCAGAGCAATTAATTTCCCAGCTATGTTTCCCATAAAAAACCATCACTACTATGATTTGCTTACAGCACACAACCTGGTTTTGCATCACACAATGATCTAAGTGTGTAATAACTTGCATATTTCACTAAGATGTAATATCCTTCAAAACGTCCTTACAGTGAGAGTTTTCCAAAGAAATTATTGATCTCTGGAAGGTCTCATGTTTTAAAATTACTGACAAATCCTTTCCTATTTTCTTTGCAGTTAAAAATAATTCTTCTTGATCACTGGAGTGTAAAGAGGTATAAGAGTACAAAGAGGGAATATTTTCTCAAAAACAAATGTCCCAGTTGACACAGGACATTTCTCATAATTTTCCCAAAACAATAATTAGGAGAGTTGTCACTAGGATCCTAAAAATATATGCAAGAAACACAGATAATTCGTTGGCATCAGTTTAGTACAGCAAGACATTTCCATAAATACTTTTCAAATTATTTTCAAATACTTTTTAGCTGACTCCTCTCATGATTGGAGGCTTTGTGTTTCTTTCCACAATTCAGAAACGTTTCTCAGGTGGTTCTGCTTCACTGCAGATACGTTTGGTACATTCTCTTTATATGTTGGAGGCAATTAAGCGGCTCTCTTCTTCTGTTTTCTTTCACTGGCACCTCTGTGGCTGCTCAGTCACTGACCTCACCTTGGTGGAAAGGTGACTAAGAAAAGAGCAATTCCTAATAACTCACGGAAACTACAGAGTTCCCATTCTATGGAGAACAAATGCGAAGGACCGAGGATCCAGCTGAAGTGGTGCAGCTCAAAAGGAATAAGACACTGGACAACTTCCGGAGGATCCTCTCTAATGTCTGAAACCCTAACCCCGCAAGGGACAGACAGAAATATGGGGCCCTGACAGACACGGTCACGAGTGGATTGATGAGCGCTGAGAGCGAGAGTCAGACAGAAGTAGAGACGGACGAGCAGCAGAAAGCCTGCAAACGAGAAAGACTGACAAGAGTGTAGGAGACAGAGAGGGAAGAAGATAAGGAGACAGAGAGGGAGGGACACAGAGACTGAAAAGGGGGTGGGGAGAGGGAGACACACACAAACAGGCCCAGGGAGAGACAGAGAGAGGAGGTGGGGAGAGGGCGAGAGGCAGAGATAGAGAACGGGAGAGAGAGAAACATTTGAGAACGCAACAGACACAGTAAGAGACAGAGGGAAAGAGACGGAGGGAAAGAGGCAACAGCGGCAGACACCGAGAGCCGAGTCCGCGACACCAGACCAGCCCGCTGCGCACTTTCTCCCGCCGCAGAGCGCAGTCCCGGGAGGCTTCCGAGGCAGGTGGCTCGGCCGAGCTGGGTGTCTGCGGGTCCTGCCTCCCAGGCTGCCGGACTCGCGCCCATTTCCCCCGTTCCCGGGCTGCCCTCCGCTCGCCCTCCCGCCCCATCCCTGGGTGCGCAGGTCCCGACTCCCCGCCTCGGCGCGTCCTTCCTTCCCCCGGTCCGGAGCACGTGTCCCGCCCGCAGCTGCCTCTGCCCCCAACTCCCCGCCAGCGCCGGCACGAGGTTTCGGGGTCCCGGCAGCGCCGCCCGCGCACAAAGCCCAGGCGGCCACCTTGTGACCCGCTGCCCGCTGCCCGCCGCCGCGCCGCCCCACGGCCGCGCTGCACGTTCTCTTCCTCTCCCCCTGCGCGCTGGCTCCTTACCGCAGCGCCGCCACCGGCTCCGCGCCGCCCCCCTGCCCACGCCGGCTCCGCTGCCTCCCGCTGGCTTGCAGGGACGAGCCCCGCGCGCAAGCCCCCCCCCCCCCCCCCCCCCCCCCGCGCCTTACCCGCCGCTGAGCTCCCGGCACCGGCGTCCTGAGCGCCGCTGTCCCCGCGGCCCCCCAACTGTCCGGGCGCCCCGCGCAGGCCCCACGCCAACTCCGTGCCCCGTGCCCCGCGCACCGCCGCACCATCAACTTCTGGCCGCCGCGGCCGCTCTGCCGCCGCCGCGGGACTTTTTTTTTTTTTCCTCTCGCTCCTCGGCTGCCTCTGGATTTTTTTTTTTATTTTTTTTTTTTTCACTTGCCCTCTCCAGCTCCCACTAGTGATTGGAGACTGAGAGCCAAGTACTTAGCGGAGGGATTACGCTTCTCGGCGCACTTGGAGCTGCCCCAGCCCCGCTGCCTGTGTAAGGAGTGGTGAGCGGACTCGGGGAGCTGCGCTGTTCATGCCCTTCCCCAGCCCCGGGTCCAGGGGGAACTTCCACAGCTTAGCCCGCTTCGCAGAGCATCACTTGGATGGCAGTCCTAGATGTGTGGAAGAAAGGGTTTCAAAACAGGCTAGGTTACAAGAACAAAGATTCGTGGGATTACGGTACATTGAGAGCTGAAAGGGACTCCCAAAGACAATCTAGTGCCGGGAATTTGAACTTCTCAGGGCCACTGACACTTTTGAGAAGTTGATAAAATGCTGACGCACCTCGCAGAAAATACGCACACACATCCGATTATGTCTGCTTTTCTGGGCCGGGGTGTAGGAACTCTGAAACACACAGTTGGACCTCCTAGGGAAATGAATTATTTCCTTTCCTCAAATATTTTGAAACTGGTGAAAGAAAGAAAGAAAGAAAGAAAGAAAGAAAGAAAGAAAGAAAGAAAGAAAGAAAGAAGAGAGAAAGAAAGAGAGAGAGAAAAGAAAAAGAAAAGAAAACGCCCTCCATTTATATTTGATGAAATTTTATAATTAGTAGTGTTTATTTTGGAAAAGTATGTAACCGCTTTACTTTGTGGTCTCCTTGCGAAAACTTTGTGTTGAAACATTTTCTACGGAAGTAAATATAAATTAAGCTAGTCCACAGTCTTTCGGGAGACTTGGGGGAGAAGAGTTAACTTTTTTAAATCAGCGGTTTTCCAGTTCTGTCTCCCAGGGAGATATCTTGTGACTTATAATTTTTTTTTTTTTTTAACTTCCAAGGCCTTTTCAGCTGCCTATCCTCAGAATTAATTTCCTTTTTTTGAAAAACTTTTCTATCTTGTAAATATACCGATAATTCCTCCTTCATCACCAAATGTGTGATTTAAATGACTTAATGACATTTCACCATGACCTAGCTTTTTTCCAATTTTCTTCATCTGTCTCTATTGCCTATTTATTACCCTCTCTTGGCAAACCTTTTTCTTTCAACTCCTCCCTTTTCTAAAATTATTCCCATTGGTTGTTGTTGTTGTTGTTGTTAGACATTAAGTATCTTTTTAACTCATCAATAACTCAATTGTATATAAATTTATTTTATACAGCTCCCAAGTTAGGAACAGGTGGTACTCCAGGCATTTACTGATGAGTCTGTGAAATACACACACATTTCCCCCAAAGAAATTTTAGGATCCCTGTGAAAGTATATTTGCCCCCTAAGGTACCTGAACCATACATAATATTATCAGGACTAAACTGAATTCTGGTGCCTGATGCTGGACTGGAAGAAGAAAGGTCTGTTTAGTATAACACTAGAAAATTTTCAGAACAGGTAGCGTTTGCCATTGACATCATCTTGCCTTCCTGATTCAACCTTCATAATCTAGTCCTTGGTACCCAAGAATCGTAAAATAGAAACCATTCAATTCACCCTCACTTTAAGTCCTCTGTGCTCCTAAATTACTTTGCTGGTCTTCGGTCGAATTTCCTATCATTTCCATCCTGATATTAACTAGGTTTAAAGAGAAAAGAAATCTAAATGAATGTATCCCCTGTACTGTGTGAATTACTGATAACTTTTATTTGGCAAACGTATTTTTTTCTCTTAGAATTTCTGTCCTCAGAAACCACAATGAAACCAGACATTGTGGAGCAGTGTTTGGGTCATGCATATCTTTTCAGAAGATGTGCTAAGGATTGGCTTTTCTTGGCTTAACTCTATTCAGCAAATATCCTAAGCATCTACTGGACATAAGACACAGATCCAGGGAATACAGGCATCTCTGGACACAATTCTATTTCAGCTAACTTATAAATAAGGAGATATTTTTAATTATAAGGTATAGAAAAAACTCTCCAACAGGAATAAAGAAATTTGTATAGTTTTTCATGAAAGGAAAAAAAGCGCTCTGCATGGGAGAGAATCAGAGCACCATAAAGGAAACTGTGAAGTGGACCTGAGAAGGTAGCATTGAAATTAGCAGGGATGGGGAATCTGAGGTATAAGCCATTCAACAATCAACATTTATTGAGTACCTATGGCATGCCACACACTGGTGTTTGAGATTCAAACCCTGTTGATTCCTTTTTGAAACTTATAGAACAGACAAAAAACAAATTATATATATATATATATATATATATATATATATATTTTTTTTTTTTTTTTTTAGAACATTCTGTGAAGCACAGTGATCAGTACATGCACACACAACTACTAGAGCACAGAAAAAGCAGCTATTCTGCCTGGGAATGACAGAGTGGTCACATCAGGGTCCTGAAGGGTCTTTAGAGATGAAAGGGCAGCTGCAAACAGAATAAGCATTTTAAGCAGAGGGGAACAACATGGAAAACAGCAGAGTGCATCCAGGGAACAGCTGGTAGCTCAGTGCTGCTACCCAAGTTAGGAGGAGAAGGTGCAGCAGATTGAATCTCAGGTTCAGCAAGGTTCAGGAATGACCTTGTCAGATATGCTAACGACGTAGATATTTCCTTGTTAGGCGATAGGGAAGCATTAGTGATTTTTAAAACAAAGAGTTAATTGCTGGAATGGAGTTTTCAGAAGGTCATTTAGAGGTACCCAGAGAGGGAGAAATGGAAGCACAGAACCAGTTAGGAGTCAATCGAGTAGAGTGAAGATCTGAACCAACATAGTGACATGGCTACCAAGATCAATAGCAGACTTGAAAGACACTTCAGGTAGAGTTGTAGACGTTGCTTCCCTGCTTTGCAGCCTGGGATGGTGGTGCTTTTAAAGGCACGAGGGACGACAGGGTAGGGGAAGCTATTGCAAAGAACAGGAGAGAGGGTTTCTGTTTGGTGGAATGACAAAATTTGAACAAAAACACAATGTCTTTTTTTTTTTCATCTAATTGTAAAAATAAATCCTATAAAAGTTCCAGATATCTCAGGAGAGAATACCAGGTCAGCAAAGGTGAGGACTCTCAAAGAATTCACAGGCTTATTTCCCATTAAGGTAGACATTTGCCCACCTCTGCTAGACTCAAACTACTTGGGGAATTTACATGCAGCTAAATAGGACAGGCCTGAGGAACAAAGTAATACAGTGAGCGTGCTTCTGGGCTTTCCGCTCCCCTTCTCCAACTGTTTCCTCTTCATTGGTATCCTTACTCCCACATCTTTCCCTTTTCCACCTCCCCTCTTTCAAAACTATAAAGGACTGACAACCATTAATATATTATCCTAAATTAATGTATACTATGTTAAGTAACATTCTAGAGCATGTGCTTTTAAATTGCTTCTCTCTAAATGTGGAATAAAAACTTGTCTCTTTTTTGAGGTATTTTGGGAATCAGATTAAAGAAATATTTCAGCAGAAGCAAGAAATCTTTCCCTACAATTCACACAGCTGTGGCTGCCTTTTAACCCACTGCTAATGCGTTGACTCTGCATACACAAAATAAGAGATTAAATCTCTCAACAACTGGAATATTTAAATCCTCACTTGTTAATATAAGAAGGTATAAGTATTGGTGAAATATGTAGCTTCTATAATAAGAGCCATATTGAGTGATCACCATGTGTTAGGCATGCTGCTGAACACTTCACACATATTAATGTACTGAGGTCTCATAATAAAGAAGGTACTATTTCATTCCCATTTTACAGATGAGGAAACCAAGGAACAGAGAAGTTAGATAACATGTTCAAAGCCATACTATGAAGTAGAAGAGGCAGGATATGAACCTTAGGCAAGACCTCAGTCTTATTCAGTGCACTAAACTACTCTATACCAGTGAGAACATTTTTTTTTTTTTAAGTTTATTTATTTTTGAGACAGAGAGAGACAGAGCATGAATGGGGGAGGGTCAGAGAGAGAGGGAGACACAGAATTGGAAGCAGGCTCCAGGCTCTGAGCCATCAGCCCAGAGCCCGACGCGGGGCTCGAACCCACGGACCGCGAGATCCTGACCCGAGCTGAAGTCGGACGCCCAACCGACTGAGCCACCCAGGCGCCCCTCAGTGAGAACATTCTTTAAGTACCCAGTGAACAGACACTAGAGAAAAATACCTGAAGATTTTTAATCTAAGATAATACATGAGCCTGATCCTAGAAAGTGTGAAAAGACAAAATACTTGTGTCCTTTATATTTTTTTTCATGTTTCCTGAGCTCCTTGGAAAGGTAGCAGCTGGGGGAAGATCTGGCCATGCCAGGAACATGGGAAGCAATAGGGTTTGTGGCTTTTAAAATTTCCCTCTCTGGTCAGCATTTAATGCCCTTGGCTAGCCCTCTGCCAAGTTGTGAACTTCCTGAGGATCCTTTCCCTGTCTTTTACTACTCCCCCAGCCACTTTTTTTTTAACACAACCACTTTTACTAGATTGGAATGGGTGAGTTTAGCTCAAAAATCAGATTTTTTCATGTTGTATAGTGGATTGCATCATAAAGAAGTGAGATTCTCATCACAAGTATCCAAGCAGAGGTAAAGGTTGACTATTACAGAAGGTGTTTCTACAGTGGGTGAGCGGACAGACTAAAAAATCTCTAAGACCCCTTACTACTCTCCGCATCTATATTTAAATAGTTAATGTGAATAATTCAAAATATTAACACAAATATCAACATTAATATAATTCATTTAAATATAGATATTAATATGTATTATTAAATAAATTCAACAAATAAATGTGAACATATTTCTATCCATTCACTCTGATACATGTCAGTCATAGTCTCACAATTAAAATACACATCAAATTACTCCCAAACTCATGGCCTAAAACTTCTACTCTGTTTTCTGGTGTCCTCTATTTATACAAAACAACTGTAATTATATACAGGAAAAACTAACACAGATTCCAATTCAATAACAAATTAATTTTGTTCACTATGTAAGCTCAAGAGAAACAGAATTCCTCAACTGAAATGGGAACAGTCATGAAAAAAACCTGAAGTAAAAATGCTGAAATGATTTTGCTTTCTTTTTATTCAGTTTTTCTTAATAAAACAGATATTAAGCAGATATTAATATCCACCTATTTATATGTTGCCAAATTATCCAGGGCCTGATATAAATTAATCCCGTTGAAATTGGAAGGCAATGTCGTTTCAATATTTAAATTTTTTTCTAAATTTCTAAAGTCCAAGTATCTTTTTTTCTGAACCATCCTGATCCATACACGTACATATTTTCTAAAACTGGGAGATTAGGAAAAAATTCTGCAACACAACTTATAAAAAGTAATTCTTACATCTGTTTCTTTGGAGTCTCATGTTCCTGATGACTTTTTCCTTCTAAAATGATTTGCCAACCTTGGAACTTTTCTGTGTTTTCCTGACTCACAGTATATTTACAGTGTGTGCCTCAGGAAGAAATATACAGCAACTATTTCCTTCTGTACTAGAAAAAAGAACAGAAAAGTTAAAGAGCAAAAACACATGAAGAACAAATCTCCAATGAAACTACCTGGAAAAAAAAATGGGTTTTGGCTCTTATTAATAGCCTATTCTTTCCATCATATGTTCTTAAATTATAGAATTATTTTATGCTCATGGAGAAAAGTAATTTAACTTCTGTTTCATGAATTCAGAGATTATGCCTTTTATAAATTACAGAGATTTAACACTGTTAATGTTAGAAATAATATTGACTATAACTACATTAAAAGAAGACATTTTAGAATTCCCTGTTGACATTTCTAATTATAAATATATCATAGGTATTGAAACAATATATTGTGAAAATATTCATACTAGAACATTGAAACTATATAGATTTCCATACTACAAAAATAGCTTAATTGATGATCTCTGGGGCATACTGCTGAATAAAGCCACAGCCTTCCTTGGCACTATTGAACAAATCCTGCAAATTTCACGCTACTATTAGTGGAAAGGAAAGGACAGAATTGAAATCTCAAGAGGAAAGAACCAAAAGAGAAAACAAGTCTGCCAAGTACCAAAAAATAGCAGGAACGAGGAAGCAAAAAGATCAAGGAGGAAATTTAAGGAAATTATATTCGAAAATGTATTTTTTTCTCTCTGGTAGCAGAATTGTTTAACACAGATCGGATTTGCGATTTTGTTAAGTAACACTATTCATTAAATTGAGCTGGATATTTATATAGTAAGTCAGAATACATGAAATATTGAAGATGTAATTACAACTCATCTGCTTAAAAAAAATTGTAGGGTTCTCATTTGCCTACAGAATAAATCCATGTATCCCAGTGGGACCTTAGGGGCCCATGATAATCTGGCCTCAACATCCCTTTCCAGCCAATCTGCCAAACACTCCAGACTGACAGACTGCTTGCCAAACATCTTGACAACTTCTCCTGGCTACTTTACCATCTGGCCCCCTGACCAATATCCCTTCATCATCTGACATTCACCTTCTAGACCCTAGTCAAAGGTCTTTCCTTTCATAAAACATTTCATTTCTCCAGGCATATTAGTCACTCCTTCCCACACTTCTGCATTACCACTCTCCTATTTTATAATTTTTAATATTCTTAACACATAACACAATGCCCAGCACATAATAGGTGCTCTAAATATCTTTGCTGTTAGAATAATGAGGCCAATTTTAGAACCATCTTTAAATTCTCAACTGAAATGACCACTCAAAAAAAAGGTCTCTTGAAACAACAATTAACATTCTATAAATAGGATGTATAGGCAGCAGGAGACATGGGGGTTTGTTGAAAATTTACAGAAACAACAACAAAAAAAAACCTTTTTAAACAGAAAAAAAAAAACAAAACACCTTAATGAAGGAAAAAGCCACGCAAGTTTATTTACTATACTATCAGGGCAAGCAAGAGTCTAGCACAAAATGGCCAGACCAACCTGAGTAGTAATTTGGGTTGGGTATAGTATGGGAAGGGCCCAGATGATAGAATTGCGGTCAGGTACTGGGAGTTACTGGCTCGGGGTTAAAATTGCTTCGCAACAACTCAGGAATTCCAAAGGCTATTGTCATAGTCCATGCGGCTGCTCTAACGCAAATACAATAGAGTGGATAGCTTAAACAATACATTTATTTCTCATACTTCTAGAGACTGGGAGTCAGGGATCGGGATGCCAGCATGATCCAGTTCTGGTGAGGACCCTTTTCCAGGTTGCAGACGACTGAATTCTTCTTGTATCCTCATATGGCAGAAAAAGCAAGCTCTGATTACTTCATCCCCTTATAAGGGCACTGATCCCATTCATGACCTAATTATCTCCCAAAGGCCCAACTGTTTAGTACTATCACATGAGGGGTTAAGATTTCAATGTCTGGATTTGAGAGGTGGGGTGTTGGACACAAACATCCAGTCCACAACAACTATCATCTCTAAATGATAGAAAACGATCGTCAATTATATACTGCTAAGATTACTGGTCAGATTTTCAGGGCATCCATATCTGAATACTGAGTATTTCAAGATGTTTTCTGATGCAAATGAAAGCTTCTTGAAAACAAAAACCCAAAATTAATAACTGGCACCTGGCGCTTACTAAGAATTTGATAAATCTATGAGGAATGAATGAATAATGTTTAACATGACTCTGTATCAATTTCATAACATTACTGTTTCACCCACGAAGTGTTCTTAAAACAGAATAAGGACAGACTGATTTTTCTCACACACACTCCTATTATAGATCAGATTAAATAAAATTTAGGGTGAACTGAAATAACAAGAACAATAATATCCTAGAAATCATGACTGTTAATTGTTCATTGCTTATCATGTACCAGGTACTATAGCATTTACTTTGTTATCTAATTTAATCACAGATACTATCAATGCCATCATTTTACAGATGCAAAAAAAATGAGGTTTTGAGATATTAAGTAACTTGGTAAGGTACAGAGCTAGTACATGATGGAGTGGATATTTAAACCCAGGATATTAGCTCACATTCTTAACCAGACCATCCCCCTAGATCTTCTGAATACTACCATATGTTTATCTATAGTTAAAAGTGCAATCTAATGCATGAATTCACTTACATACTTCTAGCTGAATTTATCATTTTGTTCTCGTCACTGTTAGTGATAGATCTTTCTAGAACCATGAACTTACCTTATAAGATTGTTCTTTTGTGAAACAAAAAAAGATATACAATTAGTGATTAAAAATACTTCACCATTTGTTTCACTGTCTTAAAGTTACTTCATTGCTATGGATGTAACGATGCCCCAGACTGAAATGTTAATGACAAAGCCATCACGCAGATACCACAGAGGACTTTCAATATCATTTGATATTAAAGATAAAATGTTTGTGCCTGATTAAAATTGCAACATCACCAGGGAGTGAAGAAATATTTTAATTAGCATCCTCCTTTCCTTCTGTTGAAGGTTTTAAAGCACTGAAATTACATTGAATTTTAAGTTTTTATTTAATCTTTCTCTTCTCCTTGTTGCTAAACTTCTTTAGGTTGAAACTACATATTTGCATTTTTGTTTCCCCAGCATTCAGCACACTCTGTAGCATATTAATTGACATTCATACATGTTTAACAGATAGATAAATCATGTGATTTGAATCCCATTTTAGTTCATACTATGTTTTCTGACCTGTACGTATTAGAGATAGATAGATATCAGAATTAAGGAATACATGAAATTAAACTACGCTGATACTCTAATGTGATTCCTGAAATAGGGGCAGATCATCCTTCAGATTCCAGCCCTGTTAAAAGAGAGAGGTCTCAAAGCTAACAAGAAGCCTGGTACATTGGTGACTATAGTCTACTGTGTATGTTATACAGAAACCACTGGCAGTATTTTGAATGGTGCTAACAAGTCACAAGACAGTGATCAAGCATGAAGAATATTATCTGGGGGTATCTGGGTGGCTCAGTCAGTTTAACCATCTGATTCTTGATTTCAGTTCAGGTTGTAATCTCAGTTTGTGAATTCGACCCCCACGTTGAGCTCTGTGCTGACAGTAAGCAGTCTGCTTGGGATTCTCTCTCTCCCTCTCTCTCTGCCCCTCCCTATTCACACTCTCTCTGTCTCAAAATAAATTAAAAAAAAAAAAAAATTAAGGGCCCCCCCCCCCCCCGGGTGGCTCAGTTGGCTAAGTGTCTGGCTTCGGCTCAGGTCATGATCTCACGGTTCATGGGTTCCAACCCCGTGTCAGACTGACTGCTCAGAGCCTGGAGACTGTTTCGGATTCTGTGTCTCCTCCCCTCTCTCCCCTTCACCCACTTGTGCCCCTCCCCTCTCTCAAAAATGAATAAACTTTAATAAATAAATAAATAAACAAATGAACTTTTAAAAAAGGCATGAAGAATAAATATCTGGGCGTGAGAAATCGACTTGGAGAAAGGCAACTTTCATGTTTGAACACTCATTAATGAGGTTGCTGCCTTAGGCTGCCCACATCATTGTACTCTTTTGAGGGGAAAGACATTGAGACAACTGACCAAAAAGTTAATGACTGTGAGGGCTTTTAGTGATTTTCAAATCATTCAATAGAACATTTCACATGAATTATCACTGTATCTGCAACTCAAATTCAAAATTACTGATAATTGTACTTTTACACTTAGCAACCTGACAATGTTGCATTTAGAACGCAATACTTGTGAAAACAGAGAAGTGTGTAATATATATGAAATTAACATAGAGGTGTCCAAGGTATTAACCAAGATACCTTTTTTGTGGCTGCTGCCATTGTTTTAATGACCTTCACACTTCAGGATGACGTCCGCTTAGGAGAGGATAGAATGATGAGCGTGTATGATGCTCACAGGGAGCTGGCAAAGTTAGTGAGTCAGCTTTACTTTCAATTACACCAAGATGCCATTAACCTCAGAATTCCTTGCCATGCTATTACCACTTTACTTCCCGATTAATGAATAGCCGTTTGAAGACTTTATCTCGGTATACTCATGAGTGAATAGAGCTCTGAATTGAAGACTCCCAAGTTTTGCTATGTCATTAAAAAGCAGCATTCACTTCTATATAACCATGACCAGGTTCTATTCAAGTATGTTCCATACATATAATCTAGGTCATGATACAGTAGCAGATGGAAAGGCCTGATACCAAGATCTCCATTTCTTTAAAATTAACTCTGATCGGGGCACCTGGGTGGCTCAGTCAGTTGAGACTCCGACTTCCACTCAGGTCACGATCTCCTGGTTTACAGGTTTGAGCCCCGCATCGGGCTCTGTGCTGACAGCTCAGAGCCTGGAGCCTGCTTCGGATTCTGTGTCTCCCTCTGTCTCTGCCCCCCCGCCTTACACTCTTTCTCTCTCTCCTTCCAAAATAAATAAACATCAAAAATAAATAAATAAATAAATAAATAAAATAAAATTAACTCCGATATTATTTAGGTCCTTTGACTAGTTTATGTAATCCAGAAGTAGAATATGTCAACATAAATATAACAGATTTGGAAGCAAAAGAAGATTCAGATAGCAGACATCCCCATAGTGTAGTGTAGCTCCATGAGTATAGGAAACTCATGAAACAGCAATTCACAGGACTTCCGTAATGTTGTATCTGTTTTTGTTTTCTTGTAAAGCATAGTCTTACCAAATCCTTTAGTTATGGTCTATTTTGTTGCAGTCATATGGGTGTTACTGGTAAGGTGTAAAACTAATGGCTGCAGCAGGAAAAAGGATTGATGTGTCATGAATTATGGCCCTGTTTACACTTCTACTTTAGCCATAATCATTTGTTTAAACAAAAAGTCCTGCATTTGAACCTCTACAATTGTGTGCTTATTATAAACATCTCGTCTTTCACCCAGGCTCAGCCAACACTTGAATGTGTTGACACTCGTAGAGAAATAAAGTCTTCTACTAACAAATAATAATTCATCCTAAAAGAATGTAAACAAACCTTTATTCATTAACTTGCTAATTAACACTTTCAGTTGCATTTATTAACTAACATTTTTGTTAAAATAAGTAAAACTTTGGACGTGCTAATCATCTAAAACTTTCTCCTCTATCTCTCAAAGGATTATCTTCTCACGTTTAGCTGAAGTGGCTAATACTATTGATTTTATCTTTTAAAAATGTTCTTATCGCTCTCCTGTGGCATGCCAATATAGCCATTCATACACAGTACATGTCTTTTCCTAGATCGTACTCTAGTGCATGTCATTTTCTCCTCCATGTTTTTTTTCCTCAAAGGGATTTATAAGATTTAGGATTCACTTTAATGTACAGCATATTCTTTCACTTTGGTTTTCCTATTGAAACCAGTGTGTTTTCATAGAAAACACATTAGTAACTCTACCTTGCTATGTACTACATCTGGATTGCAGCCTCCTTCTGAACGAGGACCATAATTACTTCATTCCCTGGACTTTATCAGAATTCATGAGCAAGCAGAACTGTTAAATGCAGCTCTCCCAGTAATCAAGCCTAACAGCATAAAAAGCAAGAATTTTTAAAGGAAATCAGAGTGTTTTTCTCATTCTCTAATAATGATAATTTATTCACATCCTTTATTATTGGCTTAACCTCTAAATCTTTTAAAGAAGTTGCAGTTTTACTGTGGTGTCACTAAAACCAGAAAGAATAACCTAGAATTTCATGGCATAAATTTACTTTAGTAACTGTGCCTGAAGAGATGAACAGAGAAGAGTGATTAACGAGGCTCATGAACTGAGCTGAAGAATATTCATTCCCGAGTTAATTCTGACAAGGTCTTTGTCTACCTAATTTACCAGGTAAAGAACACATTCAATTGATTATCTAAATGTTAACCTTTTCTCAATATTTTTGGCCTCATTAATTCAGCATATCTTATATAGACATTATGTTATAGACAGAGGATGTATTAGGTAAGACAAACCTCCTTGTCTCAACTGAGTTTATAGTCCCAAGAGGGAGTTAAACAACTTACTAAACATTGTGGTTATTTATGATTTATTAGCCACCGTGTGAGGTGTTGGTTATACAACAGCGAGCAAGAGCAGCAGGCTTCTGCCCAGATAGAGGGTGGGTGTTGAGTCCTAAGATAGCATCAAACATCAGATCCTATCACACAGAAGCGCTTAAACCAGTCTTTAGGGGATAAGAAAGTCATTCTGGAGGCAGTAACAGCTTAGTTGAGACCAAAAAGGTAAATAACAGTCAGCCAGACAAAGAATGAGGAAAGGCAGGGTTCCAGTGCACTTGCACAAAAGTCAGAGAGGCCACCTCATAGCCAGAGCCCTAGCGGTGGTTTAGTAGAGGGAGAGGATGCAGCACAGAAATCAAGAAGGCAGAGGTGAGCAAAGGAATCAGGAGCCAAATCATGAAGGTATAATAAGGTAAACCATTATAGAACCAGAGGCAAAATCCTGTTTGCACTTACAAGCTGTGTCTTGATGACTTTAGGTGTGCTGAATCATCCCATTAGCACCTTGGTTATCTTGAGAAGCATATTTCATACCCTCTTCCCTGGATTGTTCTGTTGGCATTGGCCAGATAAGGAAATTGTGCAAGATTTAGTAGGTGGAAGTAAAGCGGCGGCCATTACCCTCTCAAGGTGACCTTGGTCGAAAGTGATGGAAAGACCCAGAGCTGCCTGGAGGGAATCAGGTTGTCCTTTTCTTCTCCTCAACTTTGGCTGTTCTGACCCAAAGCAGCCCTGGACAATCACTGGATGTCTTGACTACAGATTCACAGAGACAATACCCCCCAGAAACTTAGCTACCAGTCACCCTCACAGTCCCACTTGCGTAGCTGGACCTGCTTGGCTTTTCTTACTGACTTGCTGGTGATTCTTCTAATCTTCTGGTTTCTCATTTAGGACCTTCTTTCCCATATCTCATAATACTACATATATATACTACTATTATAATAAATCCCTTATCCTGTAATTCACACTGGTTCTGTTTCCCTAATACATTGGACATGTTATATAACCTCTCTACACCTTGGTTTATCTTTAAAAAAGATGATTTGGTTCTAATAGTATCTGCTTTATGGAAATCATGTATGTTCACAAAATTATAATTATCTCGGGGACTTTATACTTTACTTTGAGATAAGTGAGAAGTCAATAAAAGAGTTTTAGTGAGGAAGTGACATGACCAGACTTGTTTCAGAACATTCAATCCAAGTGAGATTTGTAGTACAGATTTGAAAGGAGCAAAGAGACACTTGGAAGACACTCAAATCAGAGTCTGAGATGTTGGTATTCTTAATTAAGGTAGTGACACTGGGGCTGGAGATCAGTAGACAGATTCCAGAGCCACTAAGAAATTAGCAATATTCCTCTTTGGCTTATTCACCAGCATAATATCCCCAAGCTCCATCCATGTTGTCACAAATGGCAAGATTTCTAGTATATGACATCACTTATATGTGGAATTAAAAAAAAAAAAAAAAAAAACGAACCCATAAAAACAATAAAATGGTGGTTACCAGGAGCTGAGGTGGGGGGACTGGGATAGGAGAGATGCTATTTTAGGATACAAATTTGCAACTAGTAGATAAGTCCTAGAGATCTCACGTATAGTACAATACAGTGATTATAGACAACAATATTCTAAACATCAAACTTGCTAAGAGCCTAGATCTTAATTATTCCCAACATAAAGAAAGAAATGCTAATGATGTGAAATGAGTTTTTAGCTAATGGTACAAGGGCAATCACATTGCAGTCCTGTATATAAATCAAACAAATCATCCTGCCTTATACCTTAAACTTACACAGTATTATGTATCAAAAATAAATTTAAGTTACAATAAAAATTTTAATTAAAAAATGTGAACACCAAAAAGCAAGATACATGACAAATGCATCAAATGACAAAACCTGGTAAATTGTTAAGAGGAAAGAAAGGCAAGGATTACTTTCAAGCTTTCAGCTTAAGACATTGGGTGGATCATGATACCATTTTTGTGAAGCAGTAAAAGTGGAGGAAGAACTTGTTTGATGAGGAAGTGGTGAGATTTTGCTTTGACATGATAAGCCTAAAGAGCCCATGACACATCTAATTGGAAATATGAAGAAGGAAGTTGCTACCATCCGTCACCATACAACGCTATTACGATACCATTGACTATATTGCCTGTGCTGTACCTTGGTAGCTACACTTGCGGGAAGCATAGCATAGTGTGTGGAGTTGTTGAATTATTACGTCATACATCTGAAACTAAGGTACATTCAATTTTTAAAATCTACATATATAAACAGAAAAAAACGAGGAAATAAGCATAAGCATAAGCATGCTGGACAGTTGAACGTGGAGATCAGACATGAACGATTGCCCCTTGTTCCTCCACTATTCTTACAGGGCAAAGATGCCTTCAATAAAGGCAAGGAAGGGGCATCTGGGTGGCTCAGTTGGTTAAGCATCCGACTTCAGCTCAGGGCAGATCTTGTGGTTCATGAGTTCAAGCCCCACATCGGGCTCGTTGCTGTCAGCACAGACCCAGATTTGGATCCTCTGTCCCTCTCTCTTTCTGCCCCTCCCTACTCTCTCAAAAATAAAAAAACCTTTAAAAATACGATAAAAATAAAGGCAAGGAACTAGAGGCTGAGATATTGTATTTTTGTTTTTGTTTCCCTCAGCATTTCTAAAGCTGTTTGGTCCCAGGAGACCTTTACACTCTTAAACGCTGAAGTCCCTAAAAAAGATTTTTGTTCATATATATCCACTGTGTGAGAAGTTTAAATTCAGAAATTTTAAATGACAAGATATATATTAATTCATTTCAAAATAATAAACCATTACATGTTAACATAAAGAACATATCCTGATGAAAGAATATCTTTTCTAAAACAAAATTAGACATAAAAGTACCACCATTTACCTATTATGAACCTCTAAAGGCTGCTTGATAGGAGACAGCTGTATTCTCATCTGTTTCTGCATTCAATCTGTTGCAATATCACACATCACGTAGCCTTTCGAAAACTCTACCGCATACGTGTGAGTGAGTGACAGTGAAAAGGAAAAATAACAACTTAGATTTATTACAAAAGTACTTTTGACTTCATGGACCCCCTGGAAAAGTTAAGTCCCTGAGAACCTCAGGAACACTGGACCGCACTTTGAAAAGCACGCTTTGTTGTGCACATTAAGTTAGAAGATACCGTGCTCAGGATGCGAGTGGAGAGGAAGACTCAGAAACTCAAGTCTTTAGCGACTTGAGCACAGGGATTAGGAGTTTGGCAGCTGACAGTTTCTGAGAGGAAGTATAATGTAATTGAATAGTGCATGGCTAAGTGGACAACGTGTCTTAGAAGAAAAGGGAGAATTAATGACTGGTCTTGAAATAGTTCTGGGAAATCAGAGCAGTTCAGGTCACACCTCCTGAACTACCTCAGTGGGTGGTCTTTGGGACAGAAAGCCAGCATTTATGTGAGAATATTGTTGGGGAAGCAGTGTCTTTTAGAAGAGCCAAGTTTCAGCTAACAAGTAATAGAAACATCGGGGCAGTGGGTGGCTCGGCAGAGTATCTGCCTCTTGATTTCCGCTGGAATCATGATCCCAAGGTCGTGGGATCGAGCCCTGCGTCAGGCTCTGTGTTGAGCATGGAGCCTGCTTGATATTCTCTCTCTCCTCTGCTCCTCTCCCCAGTCTTCTCTCTCAAAAAAACAAAACAAAACAAAAAAAACATAAATGTCATGTTAATGAGGAAAGGGAATTTAGCACATGTCACAAGTGCTAGTAGTTACATACAAATATCTAACCTCTCTTTCCTCCTCAGAAACAAAATTCCAATTCCTACCTGGGCATATTGCACCACTCAGAGAAAGCCTGTATCTTCCAGGTTCCCATAAGATGGGACTAATTCCTGGCCACTGGGGTAGATAGAAGCAGAAGTGTTGTGTGAGGCTAGAGAGAGCTGAATTTGGAGAAACCCTTTTTTTACTTTCCTCCTTCCTACTGCCTGGAATACATGACCACCTGAAAGCATGATCTGATAAACATATATAGAACTTTGCACTCAACAAATGTAGCATATACATTATTTGCAAGCACACAGCAAAGATTGCCAACGTTCTACCACTTAATGCAAACATTAATTCATTTCAAAAGACTGGTATCACACAGACCGAGCTGAGCTTGAACTCACTGTCTGCCAAATATTTCCAGCATTTTCTTGGTGAAAAAAAGGAAGGAAATTTTTCAGGCCTCTCTAAAAAGATCATCTACATCCTGGATTGATTGTGTTCCTGAAGGAAATCCTTGTCCTTTGAGCAGGAAAACAAAAGATTTACCTAACTCCCAGGACATTCAGCATGTATTAGCAACAGCTGAGCAATTGAATGCAGCAGGATTTTCAAGTCTTTTAGAATCAGGCAGAGCCTAAGAAGTCTTAAACTTCTGAAAGGATCCTAAATCAGGTAACCCCTCAGGCATCGTGGAGAGCAAGTCTTCCCACAGGAATGTGCACTCACATCACCTGAGGAGTCTTGTTAAAATGCAAATTCAGTAGTTCTGAGTTCTTGAGAGTCTGCATTTCTACAAGCTCCAAGATGATAGTGATACTGTTGACTCAGGGACTTCATTTTGAGGTGCACGGATAAAAACAATCAGGGTGAAATAAATCTATGGCATTAACGGAGGTCACGAAGCCTAAAGTCTAATTATCAACTTCGAAACGACTTCTTGCATGCATTACTTTATCCACTTAATGAATACTTATTAGATGTTTATTATGTGCCAGATATATATGCTAGACCCTACCACTCAAGGAGCTTAAGGTTTGTTAGGGAAGCCAACAATTAAAGAATTACACAATTAGGTATTTACTTCCCAAACATATGTGCTAGAACAGCACACAGTAATTCCTCAATAAAGATTTGAGTCAACAATAAAGATTTGCGTCAACTCTGGAGAACAGATTTCCATGACTGCATATAATCTGGAGACCAGTGAAGGTTTCTCATATGAAGTGATGGTAAAGCAGATACCTACCTCTGGGATACATAAAAGTTCTAAATGAAGAGGTGATAAGCAGCAATAATGGGAAGCAAGGGAGAAGAGTCCTCTTAGAGGAAAAGCAATTGAAAATTCCAGAAATATGGAACAACAGAAGAATTCAAGGAGCATATTGCTTTTTCAAAATATATTAAAGACATATTTTAGTCAAGTGAATTTCATTAGAAATGAGTTTTAAATTATGTCAACTTTCCTACATTCACAAAAGATAGGAGTTTATGTGGGTTTTTTGAGCTATATCCGATTTGATTTACCATTGTCTCTTTAGATAGGGACCTCCAGGGGTGCCTGGGTGGCTCAGTCGGTTGGGCATCCGACTTCGGCTCAGGTCATGATCTCTCGGTCCGTGAGTTTGAGCCCCGCATCGGACTCTGGGCTGACAGCTCAGAGCCTGGAACCTGTTTCGGATTCTGTGTCTCCCTCTCTCTCTGACCCTCCTCTGCTCATGCTCTGTCTCTCTCTGTCTCAAAAATAAATAAATGTTAAAAAAAAAATTTTTTTTAGATAGGGACCTCCAAATTAATAGGATAATTCTGAATCAATCAGATTCCGAAATCAGAAATCATGGTTCAGTGATTTTGTGTTAATCATACCCTAAATTTTAGGTATTTATAGGAAAAGTAATTTTTTTTTTAATTTTTAAAGTTAAAAAAATGCACACTGCTAAGAGGTCTACGGCAGTAGAATAAAGCAAGAGAAAAGATTAAAAGAATGAGAATTGAAAAGAAAGAAAAACATAGTGATTCACAGATGCTATGATTACCTATTTTAAAAAATGCAAAAGAATCTTCAGATTAGTAATTAGAAGTTTTAGATTAGTAAGGCTGGTGGATACATGGATACAAAGTAAATATGTAAAAGTCAATTATTATATTTCTATATGCCAGCAACAAATAGAAATGTGATATTTATAAAGTTTTTATTTATTTATTTTGAGAGAGAGAGAAAGCATGAGCAGGGGATGAGCAGAGAGAGAGGGAAAGAGAGAGAATTCCAAGCAGGCTCCACACTGCCAGTACAGAGAGCCCAACGTGGGACTTGAACTCATGAACCATGAGATCATGACCTGAGCCTAAGTCCAAAGCTTAACCGACTGAGTCACCCAGGCGCTCCTAGAAATGTAATTTTTTAAAGTGTTTATTTATTTTTGAGAGAGAGAAAGAAAACACAAGCAGGGGAGGGGCAGAGAGAGAGGGAGACACAGAATCAGAAGCAGGCTCCAGGCTCTGAGCTGCCAGCACAGAGCCTGATGTAGGGCTGGAACCCACCAACTATAAGATTGTGACCTGAGCTGAAGTCAGACACTTAACTGACTGAGCCACCCAGGTGCCCTTAGAAATGTAATTTTTTAAAGAATCCAATTATAATACCATGAATCCAATTATAATACCATCATAAAAATATAAAGTATCTGGAAATAAATCCTGAAATAATCTTTACAAAGTAGACTATAAAGTTTCAAAAAAAAAAAAAGATTTAAAAATAAACCATGATCATGGATTGCTTCAGTATCATAAAAATGTTAATTTCTCCCAAGATGATCTATAGATTAAATACAACTCTAATCAAGACTTAAAATATTACAGGGTACATAGAACTTGACATGCCATTTCTAAATGTATATGAATGTGAAAAAGGCCAAGTCACTGTAAAGAAGAAAGAACAAGTGAAAGAGCGGGGGTGTGGGGGTAGTCCACCAAGTAGCATTAATAGAGTTACACTAACTAGTATTGTCTGGTAGTGATGAAAATGTAGACCAACTAACCTGTGGAACATAACGAAAAATCCATAAATAAACCTGTATATTTGTGGAAACTTGATTTCTAATAGAACTTGCATTGAAAACAGTGGGGAAAAGATGGACTTTACAATAAGTGCTGGTAAAACCATAGATTAGCCATATGAAAAGAAAGAGGGGGGGGATGGTGAGCAGGAAGGTAGAGGAAAGAAGGAAAAAAATAGGCTTCGTTACAAAAATACACACAGATTAAAGATTAAAAGTGAAGAAAAGACACAGAGCATATTTTCAGGATCCCATGATTGGTAGTGATATCTTTAAGAAAACATAGAAAGAGCAAACTGTAACAATAATCTTGAAAATTTTCATGCCCTTCTAGCACACCAATTCTATAAAATAAAATAAAATAAAATAAAATAAAATAAAATAAAATAAAATAAAACAATATGTTCTTAATTTCTGGTTGTAAAAAACTAGACATACCCAATGTTTACCTGCAGTGACCACAATCGTGGGCACGCACACACACACTGTTATCTAGAGTATCAGGTGTAGAAGGACCACAGCCTCAGTGAAGACTGGTTGAAAGTCCGCTTTCAACAGCCGAACAGTTTTTAAAAAGAACAAAATTGGAACTTACACTGCCTGCCATACTGATTCACTACAAAGTTACAGTAATTAAGAAAATGTGGGGGGCGCCTGGGTGGCGCAGTCGGTTAAGCGTCCGACTTCAGCCAGGTCACGATCTCGCGGTCCGTGAGTTCGAGCCCCGCGTCAGGCTCTGGGCTGATGGCTCGGAGCCTGGAGCCTGTTTCCGATTCTGTGTCTCCCTCTCTCTCTGCCCCTCCCCCGTTCATGCTCTGTCTCTCTCTGTCCCAAAAATAAATAAAAAACGTTGAAAAAAAA